>NW_023339807.1:20099114-20157407 GCF_004916995.1 Morone saxatilis | reverse complement strand
ATTCCATTTCTGCCAATAGTTCCTCCTAAATGTTACACACTGGACCTTTAAAAAAGGCTTGATTCTTTATGCAGTTAAGGTTTTCCAGGTTTTCTTCCTACTGACATTCAGCCAACATACACTAACTAATGGTCACCTGTTTTTCCTACTTTCCTCCCAGTCATTACCACTTTAGACAGTGATGTGTGTATAGTAAAGTCTGTGGGTTTGTTTCGAACAGTAAGTAGTCTCCTTGTCTTGCTTGCACACTGCTCACTCACACACACACACACACACACACACACTATAATGAACTAGCTGACCGGGTGGCCCTGCTGTCTGTCACACTGACACTGACTTCTTATTTCAAGGTGATTGCCTGGTCCAATTGGGTGCAGCTACTCGCAAACACTCAGTGACCTCAAACAACCTGCTTCCTCCAACATGGTCCAATTATAAAAGTGGCTACACAGTGATTGGCCATAATCACATGTGATAAGCCAGAGAAAAAAGTCTAAGCAAATCCAGCTCAGTATGTAAAATTTCAGACTTGTCTTGCATGATATAATACAACTTCAAACTACTCCACGAATGTTTCTAAATGTAAGATGTTGCTATGCCAATGCTCCTGTCCTGACCTTGGCAAGAATAGATTCCTTTGTACTTTGTGTATCATGAATATAATCTCTTTGCTATGCAGTTTTGAATTGTGGTAGAAATAATAATGCAAGTAAAGCGAAGAATAAGGAGAATGTGAGAAAAGGAGAAGCCCACAGACCATCTGGACAGCTCTTAATTGTTTAACTTGTGCCTCAAGCCCCTTTTAAAAAAAATTATAACAGTAATTGAATGTTTTCTGTACACTAAGATATTATGTTCATTCACTTGAAAAGAAGAACATGCACTGTGATTTTATTTTTCCTAAGATTTAGAAATAGACTGCAGATCTGTTGAAAACATTACTATTGGCCAAAATAGAAATCCTTGTTTGATTTTCATGTACTGTTCTGTCTTTATTTTTGTCTTCATCAGCCACCAAACTGGGACCTGAGGCATTCAGATTTGATGGCGGAGGTGAAGCCACAGCAACCAGGCTAAACGACAGATATTACATCTTGAGACCAGAAGTCATCGAGAGCTACATGTACATGTGGAGACTGACCCATGACCCCAAGTACAGAGAGTGGGGTTGGGAGGCTGTTGAGGTGAGATACAGCAACCAACAGTGTTAATATTTACTGGACTATCCCGAATATCAGACAATCCCACCTGTTTCTGGGGAAAGACACATTATAACCCAGCCCTTAGAGTTCAACCCATTGCATCACTATTTAATCTAATCTCAGGGAAAGTTCCAACAAGACTAGTCTGAAAATCTTCAAAATGCATTTTTCAAAAACAGCTGTTGAAAAATATAGGCTCCTGTTATAATCAGTGTCTGTCTTATATTCAGGCCACTACGGTACTCGTCACAATACTCTTATTGTCTTAGAATTTTTGGCAGCTTCCTCAAGGTACTAAAGAGCTAAATGTAACTAAGGGGGCTTTCACACCTAACCTGTTTGTTAAGGGTGGTGTAAAAGCAGCACAGGCCAACCATATGACTGTAGAACAGCAGATTTATGATTTAGCATTAATGCGGATGCAAATGCAGATGATGCAGGACGACAGTTGCCAAAACTGTTCAAGCAATGAGTTGCCTTTCAGGACCATATTGCTTCATGTTTACAGCTCATGATTCACCTTTGAAAAGTCAGTGTGAACACAAACTGGACCAAATGAAACGAAACATGCTATATATGCACTATTAAAGATGCACTATAAACAAACTTGAGAGACTAGCTAGTCTTGCAACATTAGGGCTACAATCAATCCTAAACTAACACTTAATGTAATGTTATTTATTAACCAGTATTTGCTCTGTTCAATCAGCTGTTCTGCATTTGTAGTGCAACAGCATTTCAGATTTAAAAAAACGGGGAACAAATGTATATTTGGGGTGAATGAGGTAGAAAGAATAATTTAAGTAAGAGATACAGTGCAGTGTAATTTTGTACCCTATACTTCTCTCTTAGTAGTGACTTGGACTCTTGATTTTATAAATTGTACTTACCTATTATGTCAAGGCCCTTTAACACCCTCAATTACCCTCAACCAGCTTCCTTGATATTGTGTGGCACTATACATTAGCTTGTAGATCAAGCAATCCTACTAGTAGAAGGTGAAGGTTATGTAGGGAGCACCATTATTAATGTGGCAATAGACAGGACATTAGCTGTAGTAAACTGTAGAGGGCTGGCATGATAGATTTAGCATTAATTTAGTGCGCACAGAAGTGGAGAGATCAGGCTGACGACTTTGACGGGCCTTTAATTATCGGTCACAAAGGTTGAAAGCAGCGCACAACGCTTCTCTTCATGAACATCAAGCATTAACACGTCGGGGTCTTTGTTAATTAGCACGTATAAGCCAGCCCTTTGTAGCAGGGGTAATAATGTGCTAATCCGCTTGGCTAGCTCAGCCACTCTCCATTAGCCCTTGTCAGATTTAGCATTGCTGGGCTTCAATTGTGAGCCGGCTGAAGGGCTCGACATGTTCCATCATTTACTTTTTCTTTAGGTATACATGGACACAGTGTTGTTGAGTAAAGGATTTTCTCTTTATGCACTACAGTATATCAGAGGAATAGGTAATAGTCTTTTGCTCATATGCTTTGTGATTTTCCTCTGTATAGTTTGTATAATATTTGGTCCTGTCAGTGCAGAAGTGAAAAGGCCACTCTGTGAGAGCTGATTAAATGGGTGAATAAATATACATGAATCAATTAATGAAGTATTATTCATACAATTTGTACAATCAAGCTGGCAACTGCAAGAAGCGGTGTTTACTTTGTCCGGAAAAAAATGTTTTTGAAGCTACATGTACACATTCAAACCTGCCGTCTGTCTCCCATCAGGCCCTGGAGCAGCACTGCAGAGTGGAGTCTGGCTTCTCTGGGATCCGTGATGTTTACACCATGACAGTCAGCCATGATAACATGCAGCAGAGCTTCTTCCTCTCAGAGACACTCAAGTAAGTCCTATTTCTTCACCACATCCCCCTTTGGTAAGGAGAATGTGGGAATGTCACTTTACAATCTGAATGTGTAAATCATCATAGATAGAGAAAATAATATAGGATCCAATGCTGAATGCTGAGCATTCATCTCTGCCCATTATCTGTTCTGTCCATGAAGCACACTCATGATGTGAATGAGACATGAACACTTTCTACTCCAGTGTACAGGAGTCATCTGAGGTGATTTCAATCACACTTTGAATCTGATATTCTTCATTTCACGTGTAAAAGAAACATGGACGGCGAATTGATGCTATTCAGTTAGATGCCTCAATTTTACCTCCTCTCATTTTTGGGTCATTAAGCAACACAAACCATTCAGGGTGCCATGTCGTATCACAGCTAGTAGAGGGTAAAAAGCCTTTTTTCTTGAAGACACAGGCACCAGCAATCATATTCAGGTCAGCAGTCACCAGACAACTCTTAACACAAGACTGTGCCTCACCCAGTGTTATACTGTCTCTAATGTGCATCCACTTTAAAACTGATGTGACTAATCATGACAAAAAAAATCTTAGCAATACTAGATTGAGCTTGCAAAGCATTCTTGCATGATACTTGTGGTGGAAATAATTACATGTGGTCAATGCCATGAAAATGTTCTGGTTAAAGATTAAGACTTGTGTTATTCTAAATAGTTTTTATGTCAAAGAACACAAAATCTATATATAATATAATATAGTATTCATATGTGTGTTTTTTTATTAGTGTATAATCACCTGAATATAAGAATTGTGGTGTTTTTGTTAACTTAAAATTAGACAAGTCCTCTTCCATGGAAGTTGCCATGTTGAACCAACCTTGTTTCTACAGTAGCCCAGAATGAACAAACCAAGCACTGGCTCCAGATAGGGCCTTTTGCATTTTTCGCAGCCACCGTAGTTTCTCCTATATGCTTGGAAGTCTTGTAGCTTGAAAGATTATTACATACATGCATTGTGGTGGTTATTATAAATGTGGGAGAAAATTTAATAATATGCTACATTATACGAGTTGTGTCTTTCAAGCGTGAAAGAGAAACTACGGTAGCTGCCTCTATCTAGAGCCAGTGTTTGGATTGTCCCTTCCGTATGGTGGACTCTAATGGAAGGCAACCTGCGGTGTCTGTAGATATGAATGGCTACAAAAACACAACAATTCCCAGATATTCAGGTTTTTATATACCCGTGAATAGAGCCTCCTAAATGTTACACACTGGACCTTTAAATTAGACTGCTATGACCTGTTCTGTGCCCACCTTGGCATTAAAGATTTTACATAAAAGCCACATAAAAGCGGTAACAAGATTACCCTGTTATCATCTTCCATATTCAGGGACTTCATGTCAAATGCAGACCTAGAAAAACAAATTCACGCTTTTATTTCTAGCATTGACTACTGGAAATGGTCTTTTGGCAGAGCTCCCCAAAAAGACCATAAAAAAAAATCAGCTTATTCAAAATACAGGTCATAAAAAAGTGCAACTCCAACCTTTTGTAACAGCCACAATGTGGAAAAAATCATTACATATTGGGCTCAGGCTATTTATTACAAAATGTGCCAGATTGTTACAGAATGCGGGTGTTATTACATATTAAACATTTGTTGGGGACTATTTTTAGCAGAAAAATATGCCTTGGTGTGGAATTGACTCAAAATAAACTAATACCCATTTTCCTGGTAATGAGGGAACATATCACTCTGCAACAGTGTGGCCCATTGATGTTATTTAAATATACTGGACAACAATGGAGCTCAATGGCACAGAGAAATGTCATGTTTTAGCTACACAAACAATATTTGTCATTATATTTTTTAGTTAGTAAATTTATTGTTGATTTTGTTTTGTTCTTGGGATTTATTGGCTACAAGCGTATCCCTTAATGTGAAGACAGCTGTAATGGATAAATTGGATAAATAAGCTGCCTACCTAGAGAGGTTTACTTCTTGAAGAGACTTCTGGGTGTCTTTGAAGATTTTTTTTTTTTGTCTACCAGAAAAATCCTGTTGAAAAGGATAGTATGTCAGAAACATTTTCTGTAGTACTTTACATACACATCAAAAAGACAGATCAGTTAGAGAAAGCAGGTTATACAGGGAAAACGCTCAGAGTAATTACATGCACTGCAATAGCTGGTTACTGCTAATCCACATATACATGCAGCAAGACAGTAATTAGGTCTCTCCGATGGCTAAAAAATATGGCTAGCTTATTTTAACTTAATTATCTTTCCTTTAATCCCACTGCTGCCACTGCGATACTCTCTCTGTCTTAAGTCTGTCATGTGCATGTGTAAAAAATATGATTAGAAATCTCTTTGTGTTTCGCCTGGACAAATCTAGGGACTGAAATTTGGTTTTGCTTTTACAGATACCATTTGAGAAATCATGTTACCGTAGAAAGCTGACTATAACCTGGTTACCGAATGAAATAGTGCAACATTTTGGAGACTACTGGTACACCAAGTCTCTTAATTGAGAATTAGAAGAGAGGATCAATATTACCCTTGTGTGTGTGCTGAATGTGCGGCTATAGCCAGGAGACGTTTATCCGAGCACAAGGATTAGAAACAAGAGGAAACGACTTGTCTGGCTCTGTCCGAAAAATAAGAAATAAAATTAACCCACCATTACCTCTAAAGCACAGTAATTAACATCTTGTCATCACTGCCTGCCAGCCAAAAAACAGTCCTACACATTAACAAGCTTTAAAGGTGCTGGTAGGTGGACTTTTGATTAGGGATGCACCAATTTATCAGCCGAACATCATTACTGGCCAATATTGGCGTTGTTGTCTGACGGCAAGTAAGATGGAACTCACTGTGAAGCTGTGATCAGTGAATGTTTTTCTGTTGTGTCGGTTATTTCCAACTCTGATACTGGCTAAATAATCGCCTCTGTTTCCCAGCACTGGCACAAATTGCCCACAAATACCAATGTGCTCCATGCAGCAGCACAGATGGTGAGCGGCTGCTCAGCTCTGTGTCTTACATCTTGGATGAGAGGAAAAATAGACTAGAGCTGCAACAACGCAGAGATGCTTAGCTTTATAGCTTTCTTTGTTTCCCTGGCACAAAAGTGCGAATAAATAACAAAGAAAATCTGCGTCGATATAAAACACAGAGTACAGTATGAAAGGATCAGATTTTGATCAGCTTTTACCAATCCATTAAAAAAAATGCCCGAACCAACTGGGGACACTTACTTTTCACAGAGCCAGGCTAGGTGTTCCCGCCAGTTTCCAGTCTTTATGCCAAGCTACACTAACGGATTGGTGGCTGAAGCCTCATATTATTATTATATTATCTTACAGACATGAGAGTGGTATTGATCTTCTTGTCTTACTCTCAGCAAGAAAGTGAATAAGTGCATGCAATTACACTCAATGTGTAGTAATGTCATTGTGTATAAACAGAAAACAGAAGTTGTTTTCACCAAGCCTTGATTTTGATTTAATTAAATGGATGTTTTTTTCCCTGTTTTCTCAGGTATCTGTACCTGCTCTTCTCTGATGATGACCTTCTCCCACTGGAGGACTGGGTCTTCAATACAGAAGCCCATCCGCTGCCCATCGTCCGCAAGACCTGCCTGCAGGACAAAGCAACACAGGATAAGACAGTCTCCATATAAGACTGAAAACCACCAACAATTGAGACAGTTACTGACACATGTGCACACACAGAGTCACAAATATTGCAAACACCAATTCAGTGCAGGTTCAGAGTCATTTCAGGAGCGCGTTATGGACTCTCAATTCCTTTCCAGTAAAGGATGTTGTCGTTTTACGCTGTGATTGTATATCCTTTTGCCGGGCTGACTTCCTGCTGGCACTTCTTTTTTGTGGACAATCAAGACAAACATGACTTTCATGAAAAGAGCACCTTTTTCTTTCCTTCTTTCCTCTGTGAGGAAACCAGTATAACTTGCAGACCCAAATGTATGGGGGGATGGTTGAACTATGGGCCATATTGTTAGAAAGAGAGAGAAACGTATAGTAAACCACTCGAGTTTTGCTCTTTGATTTTGTTGTTTTGTTAATCTTAAGTGACGAATGATTTCCTTATATCTTGTCATTGCATTTTTTCCTTTGTGAGTACACTCTTTGACCAAAGGTTTCTTTGCATTTCTATTCCCCTCTTTTCCAGTAATGTGTTTTTGGTGAGATTTGACAGAAAGTAAAATTTACTATAGGGATGAATTGTAATGACTATTGATTAATGTACAGAAAAACGTGAAGTGATTCTCGAATCCACCTCCAAACTAATGTTGATGTCATGTTTCTTACTGAAACAAGCTTGAATTCAATTTTTTCAAGTTAAGAGGTGTCAGGAAAATGGCAGTGTCTTATGCATCCAGGGACCATTTATCAAAAGACTGATGTTGGGTTGTGTTTCCGCTGTATGCTTGGGTTATTTTGTGAACAGGACAATGCTTTCTCAGTCCTCTCAGCCTTTCAAATCAAAATAACAAATGGAGTACTGTCCGTTCTGTGGTTGTAATACACGCATAAATGAAAAAGAAGCTAGCCAGCTCCAAATGGGTTTTCCTATTTCTGTTGTATTTTTTCTGCTTCACCCTGCCTTTACATGTGAATCCATACGGCTGCCAATACTGATGTTAAAGGCTGTAACCGAGAGCCGACTGCAGAGACGAGATTTCATTTTCACTGTTCTTTTCATCACTGCTGTCCTGCACAGTTGTGGAGCGAATGTGATGTACATACAGATGAAGTGAGTGACCCCTGTATGAGCTTGTCTTGACTTTATTTTGTGATTTTTTCTTTCTTTTCTTTTTTTAAACTTAGGTGGTTATTTTATTTTCTGGGTTCACTTTTGATTTGCTTCCCTCAGGTGTTTCAGTAAAAAAAGAAAAACTAAAACGTTCTGATTTAAAGTCTAGTTATTGCTGATATTAATTATTGTTATTACTTATTCTTACTGTTTGATTTAACTTTCATTGTTGAATATTTTTCAAATACTGATAAAAAAGACCTGTGCAACTTTGTACATTTAAAACAATCAAGGTTGTTGTGTGGTTTTTATTGGGCTTGTTTGTTTACTTATTTGCAAAGTCTAAAAAAAAGAATGTCCTACTTTCTGTGCTACTTGTTTCTCACTAAGTTTTGACTATTTAATATGTACAGCAGGTTGCCACGGTAGGTTTCAGGGAAACAACCTGCAGTGATTAACAAAAAGGAAGGAAAACTCAACTCATTTGCTGCTTACATTTGTTTCGGTATTTGCTTCCAGGAAGTTCATTACAGATATAATTGAAGGGGGATGTCTCAGGGTTGTGTAAAGTTCTAGCAATCATGACAAGAAAAATTACTAATGAGGTTTGGCCATTGCACCTCTCTCACGATGTCAGACAGACAAAGCAAGATTTAATACCACCCTCCCCGAATGACTCGGCTCTACCTGATGTAATCTGAATCCTAATTACAGTGTGATAGCTTGAAGTGATTATTTTCATTTCATGCTTTAAATAGTATCAGAAGGCATTGTTGACATGATTGACATTTGACATAGTAATTTAAAAGATGGTGCTTAAATGTCATGGATCTAGTGACATTAATCTTACCTTAAAAAAAAATGACACAAAGGTGTGAGTTTAAATATTAAATATTAATATTATCTAAACTGAGGCCTGCAGCACTCAGTTACAGTGCAGGGAATATAATCCTCTCAGCTAAGGCATGATATTAAAGAGAAGGGCAAAAGTGAAGGGCACAATTTGTACATGCGAGCCCAGGGACATAAATGGGAGGATCACTGTCCATTTGTCTGCACCTGAGACTGATGGTGAAGAACAAACACTACAGATTATCCCCCTCTTCTCTTGTTTTTTATTTATTTATTTTCCTTTGCTGCCCCGACAAGCCAAGCAGGCCGTCAGAAACAGAAATGTCGGGGCTGCTGTCTGACTTGGTAAGACCTTGTGTCAATGTGTAACAAAGGGGGGAGAGCCGTCACAATCTCTCTGCCACAGTCGTCCTCCAGCTGTCCCGACAAGGGCAGCAGTTTTATAGTGAATAACTGGAATGTCATGGAGATCTGGTTCAAATATTACTTAATTTCAAAACATTTGTGATTCCAGATATCAACGAAACAGAGCAAAGCAGAGTTATGTGTGTTTTTAAAGTACATTGTACTGCAATATATCACCTCTTCACTTGACCTGTTGGCTCCAATGGAGTGTGCCCTGTGAGAATGTGACTGTGATTTGTATTGATTACAGGCTCATGTTGATGATAGAGATACTGCAGTATAGACAATAGCCAGATATTACTTTAATAAAATATATGTAAGGGCTGCACACAGACAAAGATGTTTTCCTACATCTGGAGAACAAGAGTTGCAGGCCAGGGCATCTCTGCAGCACTACAGTACTTGATTATGATGCGGTTTTGTCACACATTTTATCTTGTTGGATATTGCATATTGCGATTTCGATAATATTTTGATTAATCGTGCTGCCCTAATATAAATTTTCTGCAACTTACATGTCTAATATTAGGAAAATAAAATGTCAGTGTGATAAGAGATATAGAACTAGCATACACTTCAACTGACATTTCAACTGCACACACTTAGCCGAAGACAGTTCAACTATCACCTATTTCCACTTCAACTGACATTTCAACTGCATTCATCAAGAACTCTACCAGATAGTTCACCTGCATGCAGATCTTACATGTAAAATGACATTTCACCTGCTTTCATATCTTTCCCATCTTTCATTTCAACTATTTTCCAGTGCTGAAGTTTCACTGCTTACACTTTAACTGACATCATCTACCATACTGTGAGAAAGTGACTATGATTTACATTAATTACAGCCTACTGTAGATTTTGCAGTTCCTTTTGTACTATATAGTTACTTTTGATAAAAAGTAGAGATCACTTAATGCTCCATTAATATGCTGTTCATTTTCTGTGACTTACAGTGTATCTGACATTAGTAAAACAATATGCCATGATAGCAGATAATATAAATACTAGCCAGCTTTGTTTACACTTCAGACATTTTTAAGTGTTTACATACAAACTGACATTTCACAATTCAGCTACTTTCAACATTTTAATGTCAATTGACATTTGAACTGCTTTCGTGTCTTACTCTTCAACTTACATTTGGACCTTTTTCAGTTTCCTTATTAAATGAAATTTCAAGTGCTTTCATCACTTTCACTAAAAACTTAAACTACTTTCACATGTCAAATTCCAACTGTTTTCCTCAACTTACGGTTCAGCTGCTTCCGGCAATCGCAGCTGAACTCCTTTCATTGCTTACACTCCAATGCTTACCTCTTTACATTGTTACAATGATTTAAAAGCACTAAGGATGGAGTCAACATGTTAAGACATTTAAATTATTTCAGATATTTTAATTGCACATTTTCAGGGCGAGCACACTTAAATGGTCCTCAGAAACGTTGCCATTTCTAGTTTACATACAATAAAATGTGATAAATGATCTCTTCTCTTGACATTATACTGTGAGAATGTGACTATGATTTAAATTACTGATAATGATTTTTCTTTTTCTTGTCTTTTTTTGGTACTACAACGTAAAGAGGCTATAGATGAACACAGAAGAAAACTAAAGGTTCTTTTAAAATGTAGATTTTCAGTGACATACACCATATCTGATATTAGGAAAAGAAAATGCCAGAGCACAAATAACAGATAATACAGACACAAGTCAGCTTTTATTCGTCTTCTCCGATGACAAAAACAGTGAAGTGACAGGTTCAGTCTCCTGATCCTCTATCCTAAACCCTCATACCAACACCTTTGAATGAAATCAAAGAGTTTCTTAGATGTATTCTGGGACAACAATGTCCTCTCCTGCAGTTCTCAAATAAACAAAACAAACACATCTCGCAATCTCACCTGAAATGTCACTATCTGACATGGAAAAGTTTTGAAGTTAGTGAATAACTTCAAAAATAATTTAGTGAGTTGGACATCTCATGCCTGCAGCAATTCTGTCACCCTTTTTAAAAGGTACTGAACATCTCATTTTGTGGAATGAGGCCCTTCAGATTAAGACTTAGTTTTAAACTCCCGTTTCCTCCACCTTCTGTTCTTTTCCTCCCTCTCAGGTCTTGTCAGCACACTTTCATGGTTTGTTAAACATAGTTATTTTCTCTTAGGCTTCTTGGTAAGAAGGAAGGAAAGGGAGACTATATGGAAGGATGTGCAGGATTGTTCATGCCTTGTTACTCTGTAAAACGGAGGGTGAAGTACCTGACTGTAATTGTGCACAGAAAAATATCTTTTAGTGCAGTTTTCATGGTCGGTTTAGATAGGAAAGAAACAGTTTTGCTGCATACTTGTTGAACTACCACTGTACCATCATTAGCTGACATTGGGAAATACAGGGAAAGGGAAATTTGATGCCACTCTCAAGCCTGTACTGTAGCAACCACCAGCAGCTAGTTAGCTCATTTTAGCACAAAGACTGGAAAAAGATAGACTGACTGTCCAATTGTAACAAAATCTACCTACCAGAGTTGCTCTGGAGTTCACAGATTACCCCTATATTTAGTTTGTTTAATCTCTGCAACTATCTGCAGTCTTGTCGTTGGTGTGAGGTTGCCAGACAACCAGAGACTTTACAGAGTAACAAAATCAGTCCCTATATACTATTGTTCACTATATACTGGCCACCATTTTATTATATCATATTTATTATATTCAGAGTAAGTAACAACCAAAAATTATAGAAATCATGAGCAATTATGGTGATTAATAGGTGTCTCAAATCTCAATGTATTGCTCACTACTGAAACTGTTTTAACTATTGACTGTTTATTATATAGGGAGAAATGACTGAGGGAGTGATATCAGACACAGCCATATAATCTGACACATAAACCCTCATTAATATTTTGTAATATTTACATTCAGACAGTCTGTTTCAAGTCTTTAAACTAAGCTAAGCTACCTGGCTACTTGTTGTAACTTCATCTTTACAGTGCTGCACAGACATGAGAGGCATAAATCTTTTGATCTAACTCTAAACAAGAGAGCAGTTTTTTATGTAAGGGCTACAATTAATGATCATTTCCATTATCAATTAATTTGTCAGTTATTTTTACTCTAAATTGATTATTCTATCCATAAAAGCGTATTAAATGTCAGAAAATAATGACCTTCAAATTTAGCATTTTGTCTGACTAATAGTTCAAGACCCAAGGACATTCAATTTACAACAACAAAAAAGCAAAGCAGCAAATGTTCACATTTCACAGCCTGGAGACAGTGAAAATGTGTTGTTTAACCTCAATAAAGGTCTTAAATGATTCAACTATCAAAACTGTTGTTGTGGATTCACTACTTGATGAATAGGCTAAATGTTGCAGCTTTATTATACAATTAATCGATATACCAGAACTACAGACAATGCAGATCATGTTATTCAAACTCAGTTAAAAATGCTGAAACCAAAAAAAAGTATGTCGTTATCTGAAACTGGAAAAGGATGCTGCAGGAAAGGTACGAGGAGCTCATTGCTGCACAATTTCCCATCTCCCACATTTGTGATTACCCTACTTGTGACTCCTGTCAGGACAGCGAGATATGAATGAATTTGTTCACACACAATGAACTGAAATTGGAATTCTTTGCATTAATCTCTATTCTAGAAATCATTCATGAATTCAATTTTGTCAATGTTTTCAGGGAAATTACAGCCTGAGGGTTGCTTTGGAACAAACTACAATAGCTCTCTTAGATGCAGACAAATTGTTTGGAGGGGCGGGGAGAGAACCTGAAAAGCAGCAAAGATGATGCAGATGCATTTGTAAGTGGAGAGATACTGTATTTAGCATGACAGACTTTCAGTCAGAGTATGGTTTCCTATAACATTCTTGACTTTGAAAAGTTTACACTCTGGAAAGTGAATAACAGTGAGAATATTTTCAGCTTTCTTGGACAGACAAGAAAGTAGTGTTAAGTACATTTGATGAGCACAGAGACAAAGAGAGATGACTGGATAGCACTAAGACAAAACCCATGCTGCTTTGTTCCCTGCCACTATCCAATTTTATGATTAATAAAACTTTAATGTGATTATTAACTAGATTCTGATTTAGTGAAATGATACTATTTAGTCCAGCCATGCTGTCATATATTACATTATACATTATACATTCTAATTAGATGACTAATAGTAATGCTTGAAGCCTGTCTTTACAGTCATGAATCTTGGTAGTCATCATCAAATATTTCTCTAAATGCTGAGTGACTAAGTGAGAGAATGAGTCTTAGCATTATGTTTTTGGCATAACTGGCTGTCTGATGTTATGTCAAGTCTCAGTGTGTATATGGTGTGTGTTTCTGTACATAGATTCACCCATGTGTGCATTAAACAGATGCCTCAACCCTCAACACAGTACAGCACAGCTCCAGAATGTGCTTGTCAGAACATCCTGTGCTACTCTGCACTGCCAGCACTTGAAGGTCCGCCAGGCCGGCCTCATCTGCTGCCCCAACACCTTGTTAGCGCCCGGAAGGGAACACAACTGCATAATCAGCTGCTAATACTTCTAAAAATAACCCAGGCAGCTCAGGGGTCAGAAGTAGGAAGGCGGAGAATCGACAGGTAGACGGCATGCATATATACACAACCACACCATACTGTAATGTTGGTTTGTTGTATTTGGCAGCTTCATGCTTACGTTTTCTTCCATGAAGGTCACACCAGAGGTTTCTACACAAAGCAAGCAAGTGTTGATGAAACTGCTTTTCAAGCTAGGTTTTAATGTAATAAAACCCTATATACTTCTGCATCGAATCAAAGCCATGGGTACAGCGTATGTCCGTACCCCTGCCGTAGCCTGATGTGCACCTCTGCAGAAATGTAACGCAACAACTGTGATTGGTCCACTTGGTGTGTGTGTGTATGTGTGCATTGTCTGAAAATTGAAAGCGACTCATGCAAAAACCAGATCAGTTAATAATGCTGTTTGAGAATCCCTCTTCAAACAATATCAGACAAGTGTGTCCTCATGCACACACAGACAAAGAGGCACACATGAGACGCTGCCTCGCTGCGTGTCATGCTCTTGTCTGTCCCCACGTATTCCCTCGTCCTTTTCGTTTCACAGGAGGCGGGGAGAAAAACACGAGACAGATTGAGGAGAGAGACGAGGGAGAGTTTTAGTTTCAGTCGAAACTCAACACAGTGGCATAAAAACTCCTCCACCAAGTTTTGGCAGTGCTATTTGCAGAGCAACATACACATATCAGTGCAAAATAATAAACAGTGTAGGTAACTAGGGTAGGCCACGTAGCGTGAGCCACGCTAGCGGGACTCTGTGAGGTTGAACTTATGCACTGTGGTGCTTTAAAGTAAATGCTAACATCAGCATGATAACATGCTTGTGAATAACAATTAATGACAAAAATGACAAAAATACAAACATGCTAATGTTTAGCAGGTATAATGTTTACCATGTCAGCATAACATCTGCTGATTAGCACTAAACACAAAGAACAGCTGAGGCTAATTGAAATGTCATTAGTTTATCAGATATTTTGGACATAAACCATAATATTGGACAATTCCATTTTTTGCCCAGGTTAACTGCGCTATATGACAAGTCAGGGGAATCAAACTTATTACAATTAATCTTGAGCGGGGCATGAATGTCTGCATCAAATTATGGCAATGGCAATCCATCCGATCCATCTATTAATGAGACATTTCCCTCAAAACCACAAATGTTGCAAAATGCCAGTCTATCTTAAAGATGATCATTCTTCTGATTCTTCCTCTGGGCAGAATATCTGTACCAAATTTAATGACAATACATCAAATAGTTATTTGATGTACTTTTAGATATTTAGCTAAAAGAGTCAACCTCATGTTGGTGCTAGGGGAAGAGTCAGAGGATCATTAATATCTTCAGGGGACCACGAATGTCTGACAGACCAACAAGTGGCTAAAACAACACTATAAATTCATGCTGCAATAACTGACTTGCAAATAATTAGATTTGCTAAAATAATTACACAGGTTAAGAAGTCAGTGACAAGACACCTGGTGTGACAGCTTACAGGCTCCTGTAGACAAGTCTCCCTAATTCTTTCTCCCTTTGAAATTTATTTTTGATTGGGTGATGACAAAGTATGATTGTGTTTCCAAAGACCAACATGCAATGCACAAACAGAGGAGCAACTTACAGCTGAGGAAAGTTAAAACAAATAGCAGATGGAGATTAGACAGCTTCAGAAAGCTTGAGAAAATCAAAAAAACAAAACATTTTTCTCACTCTGTGTCACATTTAAATGGCAGCAGTTCCATAAAGTTGTAGTTTGCTGCTCAGAATACACCTTTATAACCATTTTCTGTATGAAACAAAAAATTACAACAATTTCTTGTAACTGCTACAACAGGCCACTTCAATGAATTGTATATAGTACATATAATACTGAAATGTATTGAACTCAAGAGACAGGCGGTAAATGGGCTGTATGTCCAGTATGTGGCTGTAATGTGAAGTAGGTCGCACTTTAAAGACCATTGGTTTAGAAAATGTACAAAGTATGTGCAGATATATTTAAGTTGTTATTATTTGAAGTAAAATAAGTATGACAAGGTAAGGACATTAATATTTTACAATACTTGTAATACTCAGTGATAAATTGCTGTATTTTAAAGCACCCCTGCTGATTTTGCTGCCTCTACAGTGTGATTGTTCTGTAGTGGCCCATCCTCCTTGTCAATTAAGTGTTTTAACGTTCAAAGGCTTTGAGGAGCCTCACAAGTGGAGTAATTTAACCCAGAATTCTGATGAAAGCTAATGCTAATTGTTATGGTTCCCACTGTTATAAATATTCATTTGTCAACACGGTCTAGCGTCTGTGACACACCACTTACTGCTCTCTGCAGAGATTTACGGCTTTGAAGATGCCAGGATTTGTTAGGAGCTCTAATTTTTTTACCATAGTAGTTGAAATGAGGGTATACGTTAATCTTTTCACTGAGATACTACATTGACTTAAGCTAATTAACAAACCCTGTTTTTATTGTGGGGTTTGGCCAGTGGGGCATTGCAGTGGAGGTTGAAATGGTGGACAGTATTCACGGTGAGGTCTGTGGATTATTGTGAGTATCTGGCACATTGTACTGGAACAAAAGCTCTGCTGAGTTTCCCATGTTTTGATCCTCTGAGCCCCGTGAATGAAATTCCATTTTTCTCAATTGCACTGGGGTGGCAGCAGAAATCTCAAAACCAAAAGTATCTGCATGGCTTGATACCACTGGGGGTAAAGTTTTGTGATTTCAGTAAACTAACCCTTTAAGGAGACATTTTAATAAAATGTGGCATGCTTGTGCTGGCCTCAGAATTGCTAGGACTTGGCAAATGAGTTGTGATAGGGTTGGATTTTGCATCCCCGCTAACGTGCCATTTTAGTAAGCTACAGGTACACAAAACATGTCACAGGAGAGTTCATCCCGGGTGTCTAAGTGGGTACTACGCTGCTTTAAAACACATTCGGGCAAATAAAGTTTAAGCAGGTAAAGTTTTATAACAACTATGATTGATAATTGCACATATGGAATAATACCGGCTTACACTGCAGCACAGGTGTGCAGCTATTGTTTTTGCTTTAATCATTATGCTCTGAAGGCGGAGGAATGTTTGTTTAGTTTTTGTGTTTTTGAAGCAAGTCCAATCTATTGTTCAGAAACCGGCATTTAGGATTTTGACTGCATCTCAATTTTATGTCTTTTGATTCCCAAGAGATAGAGACCCTCACAATTTGATGCTATCTAGAATACAAAAGCTGTTTACAGGATATTTTATTCAAGCATTCTTAGAGAAGCAGTAGTTTACTTGACAGTGTAGACAACATTTTTTAAGTTTTCAGTTGTGCTCATTTCATTTTCTTTACTGTTAGTTTGGAATACTGAGATGTTTTTTCTGGGTGCCAATCAAAATATAAGTGAACTTACTGAAAGTTTTTCCAATTTAGTCGTGTTTTATATACACATTTAAACACTGGAACCAATTGGGAGACTGTCTGAACTCTAAAAGCAGGAAAATGTATACAAAGAGTTCAGCAAAGTCCCAAAACTCCACAATTTACCTGAAGTCCACTCAGGCAATAAATGCAGGTCATAAACAATAATCTCATGCAGTTCCCAAAACAACAATTCTATCATTTCTGCTCCAAAAACTGGACGACTCCTCGACCACTGAAGCTGACAAATTCATGACTGTGGTCTCAGGCAGCTCTTCACAACCTCTTTTTATTGCATTTCTTTAAAGGTCAGATAAATTCACACCTGTGAGCTTCCCAAAACTACACTAATCTTTTCCACTATAACATCTGCATCCCCAATATTGCTTCATAAAGGCATGGAAAAGATATCTCTCAGTTTTTAAATAGATATTTTGTGGACGCAAACATTATCATGACTGTCCTTTTTCCTCTGCACATCTTTACCACTACAGGGGGCCCAAATTCCTCCAGGAACAGTGAGGCCTGGCTGGCAGTGCCAGGACCACACTGGGTATGCCCAGAGTGGGCCACAGGCAACGGGCATCACGCCAACCTACACTGAGCCTCCAAGCTGTCTGCACTCCCTCATTGCTGTGGCAGTATGATGAAAGAAATACATTTACATTAATCATGTTGCCATGCTTCTCCAAGGACTCTCCCTTGTCGTTGTCCCTGTCTCCTGCAAAAAAAAAAGACATCGCTAATTAGGCATAGATTTTTTGTGAGCAGAAAAGATTCAACCGGAGCTATTTTAAAGTTTGTGGCTGTTAATAGGCTGCTCTCCCCAGAAAAAACACCAACTGTAGGTGATTAATTTCAGTCACAAAAGGAGAGAGAAAAGTAGTACTGCCAGTACAGCTTTAAAGGTGGACTACTGCAGCAGTAGCAATAGTGGTACTGTAGTAGTGCTACTGTAAGTTTTCCTCAGATCAGATGTTATGACAAAATATTACCCTAAATTTAGTACTAGGGCTGCAACTAATGATTATTTTCATTATTTATTAGTCTATCAGTTTCTCAAATAATGATTCACTTGACGCCAAACAGATCGCACCGTTCCACCTGGCGTCTTGTGTGAACAACTAATTTGACTGACATGGGAGCTGAAATGAAAAGGGAGCATTTAAAACATTTCTCTGTTTCACTTTGTGTCTGGTGAACCTGGGGGGGCTTTTATTGCCTTTATTGTATAGTGAAAGCCAAAGTCAGACAGGAAATGGGGGCAGAGAGAGAGGGGATGACACACAGTAAAGGGCCGCAGGTCAGATTTGAACCCGGGCCGCTGCAGCAACACCGTACATGGGTCACCAGCTCTACTGACTGAGCTAACTGAGCACCCAATATTTGGTCATTTTAAATCCATGTTTCCATAATGGGAAAACTAGTCTCTAAATGTCTAGATTTTCCTAGACATGTGGGAACCCTACAAACATAATATTGTTTATTAATTAGAGCTACCAAATGACTGGACTGGGGGAAGATTTTGAGCTGAGGATTGCCAGAGGGACCATCAGCACTATAAAACACAGCTACATAATGAACTTATCTTGTGCATCCACCAAACAGGCATTATAGGATTTTAATGTTGGCATAATCCTTTGATCATTATCATAACAGCCTGAGTGTAGCAGAGAGTTTATCCTCCTGCAGATCTGAAATCAAAGCTGCAGTTTGATATTTTTGTATGATTTTTAAATGATTAGGGCTATCCTCTGGACTTACATGGTTGTAGAAGACCATACAGTTAGTTACTAACAGCTAGTTACTAATTACTAGGTTTTTGGTTTAATTTCACCTATTTGCTTTTGTTGTGGAGCATGTATGCAATAGCTTTGTGTGGGACTCTTCTTTGCACTATATTCAGTGGTGTGTTAGCAAAATGACAATAGTTTGAAACATACTAGGCATATGGATGGGCAGAGGTTAGGTGGAAGGAGTGGTACTTTTAATTAAATGATTAAGAGTAACTCTGCCGACTCAAACATCCTTTGGTTCCAGCTTCTCAAATGTGAGGCTTCATACTGCAGCGGTGGAAATTAAATATCTTTGGACTTTGGATGGTTGGACAAAAAAGATTTTTTGAAGGGGTCACCTTCATCTCTGAGAAATTGTTATGGACATTTCTTCACTATTATTTGACATTTCTTAGACAGGTCAAACTTGACTAAAAATGACTAAATTCAAGATGACTACAGCGGCTGTTTTCTTTCAAGGATGAAACTTCAGCATAAACCTTTCAAGTCTACGAGGGGCAAGTGACTGATAATCAAAAGTCTCTGAAAGGAGTATTGAATTAAAATAGAGGGGTATGCAAAAAAGACCTTCAAATCAGGCAGTAAATTGCAAGCAGACATAATATTGAAGGCGTATCCTAATCTTAGCCAAGCTCCTTTTGCAAAGGCAGATGGTAATTATCAGACTTAGAGTTGACTGACAACTTGGCTCTGTTAGTTTCCACACTAGATGCGACTGAAGTCTTCAGTATGTTTAAAACATGTTCTCAATTAGACTGACAGGCAACCAACTGGCTGTTCCCCACACAAACAAGGTTTACAACACTATAACACGTTTAATATTGGAGCTGACCATTAGAAGTATATGAATGTCTACGTTCACACTGCAAGCCTTGGCGCTCAATTTAGATTTTTTGCTCAAATTTGACTGTTGACATTATTTTTTAATGTGGTTCATATCTGTCCACACAATATTTTATTATTTTATTATATTATTTATAGCCATATATTTTTTGTCAAAGCCACAGGGAGCCACTGGAAATGGGCTAAAGAGCCGCATGTGACTCCGGAGCCACAGTTTGCCTACCCTTGGTTTAGAGTGATATCAAAGTCACATGAATTTTGATACGACTGCTCACACTGAAACCACATTGCAGAAAATCAGACCTGTATCTTATTGGACCACATATAAAAGTTGCCCGAATCTGAATTGAAAAGATCAGATTCCATGTAATTTGTGCTGTTCACACAGTCAAGAAGAAATCAGATCCGAGTCACAAATGAGCAAAGAAAATCAGATAGGGGTCACTTTAGACTGCAGTTCTGATTGCACCCTTTATGTCCACTTGGAGTAGAGCACATTTAGCAATGAAGCGACATGCCAATGGAAGGAATCATGTTGGATTCCGAAATGCAATTTGAGCACAGTCTGCAAATGTGAGTCACCGTTTTCCTAGAAAGGCCTAGAAATCCTACCAATGGCCAGGGCTAGCAGGGTGAATCATTTTTTTAAATCTCTCAGGCTAGCAAACTATTAATTACTGGATATCCAGAGAAGACAGAAGCTGAACTATTAACTAGCATTATATGCAAAAGCCCAAAACAAAATTATCTATACATATGTATGTACTCACTTTTAGTTCTCTATTATGGTTTTTAATGTTCCATATTTTTATCTCTTGGATTTCCCACCCTTTAGCCTACACATTGTCGATTTGCTGTGAAATCCTTGATTAATATTGCAAGCCTGTAGGGTCAGAAGTGGATGTGCAGTTGGACATAATACCTACAGAGAACTTTGTCACATCAATTTCATTTTCACAGTCACGAACAATACGCAAGTCTAATTATCCATGTTGTCTGCAGAGAGTGTGCAATGACACTCCAAGTTCATGTCTCTCTTCAGGAGGAAGGCAAAAATATTACTGTTTATTCTGAATCAGAAAATACAATTATTTTGATGACTATCAGCCCACGCTCACATCTTGCTAATTGCCCATGAAGTCATTTCCATAAATAATAGCTGCTGTTTATTACAGGGGTCCCATCTGTCACACAGGAGTAATCAAATGAGCACAGTGACTTTGAGTAATGGCACTTAAGGGGCTTATATTGCAATACTCCACCATGAAATAAATGAAGTGCAATTCTGCAGTTCATAACACACCTATCATTTCAACAGGTAAAATATTCCCTTTAGTTCAGGCTCATATCAAACATCAAGGTAGAGAATAAGAACACCTTACACTAGAGTTATAATAACATCATCCTTATAGTGAAGCATGGAGTAAGGATCATCATAATCTAGTCGTTTTGCTGCCTCTGGTTCCTGAACAACCAGTACACATTGAGAAAATAATGTACTCAAACATGTAAAAAAATGTTTTACAAGTTAAAGTTTAAGGGTATCTGTCATATGATTCTTTATAAAAGTTGGGAGTAACACAAAAATGTCCCTGAAGGCAGTGAAAGATTTAACCACAAAATGGCTTAGACATTAGGAAAGTAATGTTTCAGTTAAGGTCAATCTTGGCCTCAAATCAATGGATTCTGTGACATTAACTGAAAAAAAGCCATTTGTGAAAGACATTGTGAGGAAATTGTCAAATTCCTCCTGGCCAATGTGAAGACAAAGGGTTTACTTTATTTTTTCCAGGCAAATAATTCAGTAAATAGCTTGTCCATTATTGTGACATTGGAATATCAGACCACATTTTATGACAAAATTATGCAAAAAATGCACTGAAATCCCAGGGGTTCACTTACTATTTCTTGGCACAGTACACCACTCTACTTAGTATTAGCACAGAGGTACCCAAAATACTGCTTCTAGGATAGCTTGGTCTGGACAGTCTCAAATATGATATTTAGCAGAGTCAATTAAGCAATTTTATGCTCCATTTGACTGCTGACCATAATGTCCTCCACTGTTTTCCGCTTCAGTACCTGCTGTGTCTCTCTAATCTTTATAGAGTGTTTGATTTAATATTGGCGTACTGGCAAATGACTGTTCTCAATATTGCAGAGTTCAATAAGCTTTCAAGTTGAGATAATGGTCTATTTGAATTTCTTCAGACTGAAGAAAACATTTAAAAAGGACTGAAGTACAGAAAAATCTTAAGTGTTCTAAGTGACTGAAAACATAATTAAGAATGGTGATTACATTCAACTAATTAAAATTAAATTATAGTCCTTGATGACATCCAAATTCAATAGATAAACTCGTACGGAAGTGTCAGTGGTTTGTGGCTTTGTTGATATTAGGAAATTAGGATGTCAGCAAAAGCCTGACTCTTTTAGTCTAGCATCGATTTACAGAGTGTGCATATGTTTACCGTTTCAGCTGTGCTTCTATGGCTCAATCATTGATTTCTGTTCACATAACACACTCTTTGACTACTGTAGTATTATCTAGTTTGTGGTCCTAAAACATTACTGCACAATTTTGCTGCTGGTAGGGTCTCTTGGGTTTCATGACATGACGCTGTTAGCTGCCTAATTGAGCTTAAGACGCATGACATGGAGGTTTTACTTTTGATGAGATGCTGCCTTGGGCCGAGAGACACTTAATTATATCTGGATAAACAAATCAAATTCTAATACTGTTCCCTGATGATAAGCACTTAGCAATTAAACTACTGTAGTGACTTGTGGTGTGCCAGCACAGTCACTTACATAGCAAGTATCTCTTAGACACTGCTGGCTTTACCTGCTAAACAGTATATTTTGCTGTTCGCCATCTTAAAAGGTGGGGTCAGACACTCTGGGGAAATTTGCTGAGTTTATTTTTTATCGATACATCAATGTTTCAACCTCAGCCAAAAAATAACATTTTGGCTTTTGAGCACTTTCCCTTAGGGTTTTTTTTCATCCACAAATGTGAATGAAACAGGTGGATGGAAATGCATATATTGTATCTACCAGAAAGGTTTAAAAATATACAGGTAACACTATAGGTGACATGGAAAAGTGATGTTTTTACATGAACCTGCCCAAGCCCCCGCAAGGAACATTGAAATAGACATTTTAGTTAAAGCCCATCTATGGCCTGTGTAGAGCAAAATACAGTATACAGTATCAATCTTAAAATATAAACACATTTTCTTCATAACATTTGTATATAATTGTGTAAAATCCTTACTTACTTTTTGTTAAAACACCATGATGTGTAATTCCTCTGATATCTGTCACAAACCAATCAGTATTGTCTGAGAAATTAATGAATTAAAGTGTGAGATGAACACACAAAACAAACAAACGAGTCCCATCTGAACATGTGGATGGACAGTGTGGCACTTCAGTCAACTAGAAGACAAAATGGTATTATTGGGAACTTGAGTTGAAAGTTGATGTTTGTGTTGATATTGTTTTCTTCTTGGCTGTTGCAGACTGATGGAAGTTTTAACCCTGACATGTCATCTATCACCTGTGATACTGTGGAGATTGCTGGCGTGTGAGAGTACCGCCTCAGAAGAAAGAGTGAAGGCAACAACACTCCTTCATCACAATAATGATAGAGACCTAACTTAAGATGAAAAAAAAAAAAAAAATCAGGAATGAAAGATTGAGTCTACACTCCGACACTCTAATCATCGCAAAGGGTGTTTACCTTCACCACAAGGATCAATATTTCGACCCCCACTGGTCTTTGTAAGGATGAAATGATGATTAATGGTGTCATTTGTAACATTAGTGTCCAGTGCAGAGACTGGGTTTCCTCCCATGCTGAATTCCTTAATTAATCTCCTTCCTCTCATCTCTTCTATTTCCTTTCCTTAATCACTGTCCTTATTTCACTCATTTGTCCCATGTGACTGTTTGAATAACTGAATAGTTTTGATTGCTCATCTGCAACTAGTTTATTAGATAGTATGATAATTCCTCCCAGCTAAGATCACAAGTTAATCATTTTTAAATTTGGATTATTATGATTTACAGAAATGTGTTAAAAGGAATACTGGCTACCAATATGGTTTTAATGTAGGTTTTCTAGCAATTTTCCTTTTTTGCATTGTTTGGTTGTGGCTTTTTGCCTGGTTACTGTTGTTTGTTGGTTGTTTTCTTGCTGATTGCTGTTGTTTGTTGTTTTGTTTGTTGTCTGATTGCTGCTGTTTGTTGTTGGTTGGCTATTGTTGTTTGTTGGAAACAGCAGCACACATAGATGCAAAGGCCAGCAACTCCTTCAAACTTTGTATATACATATGTATAACTGTATTATTTCTTTTTATGATACGCTATTCTAATATAAATGTATAAATTAAATAAATAAATGATCTGTTATGTTCTACGTGTGTGGCATGAAGGGACTGCACACTTTCATTTCATTGTACAACCTTGTTGTATAATTTTAAATAATCCTGATCCTTCTTGGTTGGTGGTTGTTATTTGGTTCAACATTTCCCATTATGCTCAATTACCCAGGCACAGTCTAATTTGCCACAGTTTCTAAATGAACCAAAAATAATTTTACTTCTCTCACATTGTCTTTTCCAACGTTCCAAGCATCTCTCACTCCCAGTACAAGTATCTGTGATCGATTTTTCCCCTCGCTGTAACCCTCTTGTACGGTCTAGTGACAATCGAAGAGAGAGAGAGAGAGAGCGAGAGAGAGAGAGGTTCTCTGACGCAGAGATGGTGGATATTTTACAAGCACAATAAGCCTCTTCCACACACAGCTCCCCTGCTGTTGTGAAAAACTGAATCAAAAAGAGGCGGAGCAGGGCAAGACGGCGTGTGAGAGAGACCATAGTAGGTGTGTGTGTATGTGTGTGTGCAAGAGTACTGAAGGGAAAAGCAAGGTGAACAGATTAAAGTGGTTTGTGAGTTAAGTAGTGAATTAGGTAAATAAGAAAATAAGCTACTAGAAGTGGGATAATGTAGCCTATTGTTTATTTCAAATAGACAGGTACTCTGTCATCCTGTGGGAAACACTGTGGTTGCTTTTGCTTGTTGTTGGTTGGGTGTTGTTTGGTTGGCTGTTTGTTGTCGCTTTTTGAGCAGCTAGGGCTGCAACTGACTTGATGATTTCAATTATCAATTGTTGTGATTATACTCTTGCTCTATAAAATCTCAGTAACAGTGAAAAAATGCACTTCACGTTGATGTCTTCAAATTGCTAAAATTGCATTTAGTCTTACACAAAGATATTCTATTTACTAAAATGTAAGACAATTAAAAGCAGCAAGTGTTCACATTTGAAAAGCTGGAAAATACAAATATTTGGTTTATTTTTGCTTGAAAATGATGGTTCATAGTTCAAATGGAGATCCTCTAACTTTACTGTGTTTGATTTTTTTCTCCGTCTTTGTTGGTCACACACAAATATTCAAGTATGACTTCTCTACCAAAAGTATTTCAATTTTGGAGTCTATGTTCAAAAATGTAACATCAGACAAAGGGAATACAGTAAACAAAGTCAGACTTAAACCAAAAGAATACCACAGTAACAGCACTAGTTTGTAATTAGTAATCAGAAGATCTCTTTCAGTTTATTTATATCTAGGTTGCAAAAAGACTTGTCATGCACATGCATACTGTAGAAAAGGAATCAAAAATAATGAACAATAAATGGGTAATCTGCAATCAGATACTTATTACAAAGATCTGATTTCCTCTGGACATGAGACTTCTAGGAAAACATTAAGATGAAAGAGTTTGCCAAGAACCCAATTTCAGCATCAAGGGACAAGATGAAAGAAGCCCAGGAGGAGCAGCTGTATTGTGCTTTTGACTTTTGATTTCTGCCTGCATCTCTTTCTCTTAGTCTTCTACTTCTCCTTTCTCGCCTTTTCTCATCTTTCCTACAACTAAACATTGTAACTCTAACAGACATACTAACCACAGTCGGGTCCACCGAGGCTACAGTATGCTCTCTCCTTTGAAGGAAGGTAGGCATTCACAGTCAAGGTTGCTTTTATATATATATATACATATATATATATATATATATATATATACATATATATATATATGCATTTAGAAATTGGGTGTGTTCAGAAGGCACACAAAGTGTATTTTAGAGACAGTCAATTGCATACTGTACAAAATCAATGAAAAGTTGAAATGGAGGTGCAGACTAGCGATTTACTCTGAACCTGTAGGAGAGTCTGAGGAAATGAGATTTTGGACTATTGGAGTTCCTGGTAAATTTTAACCTTGTCTGAGGCACAATCAGCACCCACAGTTGGTGTATGTAAGCTAGCTAGAACTGATTTGTCTGTTTGTGGCAAATAGTCACAGACTGCAAAGACAATCCAGTGGCCTTAGAAGAATGGTCGTATTGTCATTAAAATGCAATAGGCAGTCTGCTAGAGTAATTAGCTGTGTAAGCTGTCATAACAGATGGATTGTGAATGCCTGCCGGAGACGATGTTCTGCAGATTAATGTATCTGCTCCTCTGATGGTTAATGTTTGTTTGCTTTGTGGAAACAGCCTCACAGCTTTAAGACACACGATAAGAACAAGGATGGTACAAGCTCAGCCTGTTGTTTAGTGATATCTGTGCACAAGATCAAACTGAATAAAGGTGGAAGCAACTTACAATCCAGTTGCAAGGTAAAATGCTTTAGATTCTGGAAAATGTTTTCTTAGCTCTGATCTCCAAACCAGTAACTATTATAACATTACGATTAACATTTAACTAATGGGCCTGCTGCCCCTGCCCAGAGGATAGACAGATTGGATTGATTTTAATAACTTAAGCGTGCACTGTGGACCTGTATTATGTATTAACAGGACTCAATATTAAATGACTCAGAACAGGGACGAAAAGCTTCATCGGGGCATCCATACAAACTATATCATTTTAACATACTGTTTTGTCTCAGCTATTTCTTTGGCTTTGATTACACCTTCTTTGGTAAAAACTACATGATTTTAAAGCCCAGCCACATTTGTAACTTTGTCACCACACCATCAATTATAATAAACAAGGGGGCTAACTAAGTTCAGTCATCTGTCTGTGCTAATCAGTACAACTTTTCAAAGTAACTGCTGTTTCATGCAGTCTATGACAGGAGTGCAGAAGCTGCACTTCAGCGGCAAGTGATCGGGAAGCAGCAGATGAGCTGCCAGCTTCCATTACACAGCCTGCGTCACCAGGTATTTTCAGTGTCATTCAGAATTTAGAGCGTACACAGTCAGCAGCGACATCTCAACAGAAGACATCTTGTCGGATTAAAAACGGCTTTCCTTCCAATTAAGAATGCGTGATTGAGTGGTGGAGTCTCTGTGAGTAATGCCCTGACATCAATTTGAAGCACTGCACAGAACTTAATCATCTTTTTGAGTGCTTATCTCAGGTATTTGCTCCATTTTTCACACCGTCATTAAGTAATTTATGTTAGACTATATCTCACAGGTCACAAAAACCTTAGCCAATGGAATATAATAATCTTATAAGATGTACAGTAGATAAGGAAATATGCTTAGTATATTTTCATTGGTCTTTGAACAAGGGATGCAAGTGATAAACGTTTTCATTAGGGATTAATTTCTCAATAATTCCAACAATAATTTGGTCAAAAGGTCAAAAATAGTGTGTAACATGTTCCCAAGGCCCAAGATGGTGTCTTAAAATTGCTTGTTTTGTCTGATCAACATGTCTACAATGCAAAGGTTGTCAATATACAATAACAGAGAAAAGCAGCATATCTTAAAATATGAAGCTGAAACCAAAGGATGTTTGGCATTATTCCTTCAACAAGTGATTGATTAATAGACTAATTGTTTCAGCACCACTTTGAAGCATCACATCACAGCATTTTTTCACCTTGTGGAAAATAAAAAGGAAAAGGCATTATCAATATGAGATATTTGAAATACTCCAGGAGTTCATCCATAATGAAGTGTTGTAATTTATTTTCTTGGTGAACTCATTTTCCCTCAGTCTGCCTTGCTGCATCACTGTGAGTTTGTGATTAACTGTGTTTCCCAGAAGGGCTTTCAACAATCCAAAGAGAGGGATACATCATAGGTGCATCTCATTTCTCTTATTTCATATCCCCCGCAACCTCCGGTCTGCGGTCTCATGTGACCTGGAAATCGATTGAGGTCTTCCATCATTGACGTCATTTCAGTTTTCTTAGTGCTGCTTGGAGGAGCGAGGATACAAATAAGTAGGGCTGGGTAATATGGTTGAAATCAATAAAGATATTAATGAGTGAGACAGACCACATTTGGTCGCACTATACTGTAGATCTATAGTTTACTATAAAGCTACAATTGACCATTTTTCAAGTGTAACAGCATTTATCATAATTTGTATTACTGTTATTATTTTATATTAATTTTATGAAACATAATTTCGAACTATGAAATTGCCAGTATAATGTAATTGAAGATATGATAGCAATAACTTGTGTCTGTCTCTCTGTGCAGCTGAAGTTCTGTGTGAAAGCACATGTCAGAGGTGAGTTCATTATTCATTCAGGTGTTTCAGGGGATACAACAAGATGTTGTTTTTCTCCTTTCACATGAACGGTCTCCTCACTCTTCCATGACAGGGTCATACATCAATAGACACAGTATGTGTATACACATGCACAAAAAGACACATCAGAGAACACCACCTCTGGAGATAACGTTTTTTTGAGCAAACACCTTTTTTTTTTTGCACCTCAGAAATGGAAAGAAAAAGTATGTTGCCAGAGAGTTGCCTGCAGAGCTCACTGGCAGGTTTCCCCATCATCTACAGTTTCAAAGACTGCTCACAGTCTTCCATACAAGATCATGCAACAAAATCACTGCCTGTTCGCAAGTGTCTGCTGGCAAAACACAGACCATCTAAAGCCTCTTGGAGTGAACTCATGAAGATGAGAGACTTTCTTTGCACTCCCTGATCAACGTTTTATTATTAATTTGTGCTCCTTTTCTTTGTGTGGTAGTACAGATTTCAAATTGTATACTGATTATTAATTAATTGTCAGCCTGATATCAGCAAATAAAAAAAATAAAAATTATACATTCACAGCAAAGGCATAAACAACACAAAAAAACTCACACACACACAAACACTGCCACCCCTTGAGCTAATCAAGGACACCAAGTTGATCCAGAAAAACACCAGAGTTGGAATTAATGTCATTAAACATTATGATCTTTAAATGCAGCCCTCTATTTAGACCAATCAGTATAATTTTTAAAGCAATAACATGGTGCCAAAATTAGGGCTCCTCCCTATATGCAGATGATTTGAGTCATCAATTGCGGAGCCCCAGATTCGAACCTCACGTTGTCAGTCGAAGCATCTTTTAGTTTTTTTCACTGCATCATTATACACAGAAAAAACACAAGATAACAGCGTGGCAGACTGTAATGTTTTACAAAGGTAGCCTAGTCTCAAACTGAAAATAGGGAGAATTGTGTTCACTGCTCTGATACTTTCAGCTCCGGTGCTTAATACTTCCAAAGTCAGCTTAACCATGAACCAGAGCAGACTATTGCTACTGCTTCCTCTGCAGCCTTTAAGCATTGTTATCGGTACACAACACTGTCAGGAGCCCTGCTGGTGAGTTTTGTTGCCTGTGAGAAAATCTGATATTTTCACTTCACAGATGATCGTCATGTTAAATGCTAGTAAACAAACAAAAATGTCTTGAAGGTAAAATGTGAGGAATCTAGGCTATTGTGGAGGTTTAGTCTGGGGTGGCACCAATGTAGATTGAACGAGCTCAAGGATTGTGTTTTTAAACAAACTTTTTATATTTCACACAATGCCAGCTATTATGTTCAGAATCAATGACTGAAAGTTTCTAATTAATTTTTCTCTGTGTCTTAAGTTATTCTTTGTATGCCCGAAAAAGGTCTTTGACTAAAAGTTTGTATATAATTAATGAGACTGCACAGATTAACAGTAGAAGCAGAAGTTCTTTTTTGTATATACTAAAGTCTGAAATCATAAAATAAGTTCCCAAGGACATAAACTATTTGAATCAAATATGAGAAACTAATGATGACCTTTTGCACACAATCCTGATAAGAGAAATCATCTCAAAAACATTCATGAGAGAAAATTCTCGTAAAAAAGTCAAAGTCAAAATAAAAGCTATTTCTATCTTCCACAGCTCGGGAAGAACTGCAGTACCTGCCTCATTTTGTTACCGTTACACATGACTTATATAAAATGCAGCAGCAATTGGATATAATTGGAATGAGATCCCAATGAAACCGCAGTAATACTGTATGTATGTATGTATGTATGTAATGTATCCAGGAATTATTTAGTATGCATTGCAGCTGTAATCGATGTTTCTATAATTAATGTGAAACAGATATTTGAAGCATGTTTGCATGTATGAATTATTCATTTACAGAGGGATACATCCTGTTTATAGGTGTTTGTATATGCAGCATCTGATATGTTTATATGCTGATCTATGAGTCATGTGCTTTCTAATCTTCTAAATAAGCATTATTTGCAATAATTGAGAACACTTTGCCTTGTGCCTCCTGCCTGTAACAAATGTGTTCACCCAGTGTTGTTAAATACCAGTGAAAGTTTTGACTATTTTCATATTTCCAATTCAACAGTTTTAACAGTTTACTATACAGTATCTTAAGTCTTCAAAGTATCTTGATAGGCATTTCTTCTGGAGTATAGATGTGTGGGTAGATAACGTGCAACATAAATGAGAATCGAAGGACTCATTGATTCTTCAGTTTCAAAGAATGTTTCTTTCTAAATAGAAAATTTTAGCCTGAATGTCTGAGTAGCTGTAAATTATGTCAAATATCTACTGTATTTTATTCTCCTTTCAAAAAAGAATTCTAAAGTTTTAAAATCCCACTGATGTTACATCATTTTTCAGAAAACTGTTCAAAGAAAGTTTTGACAGCTTTCAAGTTACTTAGAATTGTTATTTACTGGATTTTCTCTCATAATCTACTCATTAAATCATTTTTCACTGATCAATATTTTATGAAAAACAAACAATTGACAGGCAACTGTTTGCTCACAATATGGTAATAATAAATGTATATATTTTCAGCTTGTTTTACTGCCCCAAGTGTCCAAAAAAATGTAATAAAGCAGCTTTTAAAAAAGGTCCACCGTGTAACAGGAAGAAATATTCATAGGTATAATCAAAAAAATAATCTTCATGTTATCTTTATGTTAGAGTGAGCCATTTTTATCTACAGAGGCAGCAGGTCCTCTGTGGAGCCCACTACGTTGAACCGCCATGTTTCTACAGTAGCCCAGAATGGAAAAACCAAACAGTGGCTCTAGGTAGGACCTTCCACACTTTTTGCGAGTTTCGCTGCCAGTGTCCTTTGCTTGAATAAGTCAATTGGTTTCAGTTGGTTACAATCAGCAATCTTACTGCTAAATGCCACTAAATCCTACACAATTAAGCATTAAATAAAAACACATTACATATATTTTGAAAATATAATCATCTCATTGCACAGACTTTCTGATTTGATGGAATCTTAAAAGGTTATTGCATTGGCAAATTATAGTTTGAACATAACCAATTATTACTTTACCGCATATATCATTTATATAGACACGATATTTCATTTGTTGTTAGGTTTATGGATAGATGAGCAGGAGGTTTAATTCAATGTCATACTTGATTGAAGGAACAGTGAGTATTTGTGCCCCCTAGAGGTTAGTTAGCCCTAGTGCACTTGCACAACTAGCACATCTTGATAGTTGCGCTAGCAGGAGAGTGATAAGACTTCAATAACGCACAAAGGAGAAATCGTTGTATTTCCATGTGATTGATTAAATTTGTCTGTAAGAAACAAATTTCCTCTGGGTGTCTGAGTCCATTAAAACTACTATAGTGCCCATGTGGAATGATGATATAGTGAGATGCAAAGAAATGACTGACACATCTAAAGCCTGGCAAATATAAACTAATCACAGAGGCCGGGCCCACAGCTCTATTCTTCATCCTATTACTCATAAACCTCTCAGTTTCCCCCAGCTGTCTGCTTGCCACAGATAATAAGGAAGCCAAACATTTTTCTCTCTGCTTTATGAGTCTCTCCTGTAACCAAAGTAGATGCTGCTTTTCAGACTTCTTCCTATTCTATCCACCCAAAAAGCACTGATTGTCTTTGGTGTCGAATTATGAAGAGATGGATGCATTAATTAAACAGGACCTTTAGCCAAACAAACAACACACATTTTTCTTACTATTGTGTAGCTTTGATGTGCTGATGAGACAAATGTCCAGGAAGAGTGATATGTTTTGAGGATGTTTTTATTTTTATATTCTGAAATCATACAGAACATTGTCATGTTCTTAGTCTATGCTCCATTGATTGGGAACATCTCTATTATTTGTTCCATTTGAGGGTGGTGTTAAGTGGGAGGTGAGTTAGGCTGTGAGAAACAGCAGGGTTTTTGGATGATATTTTGTCCCTGCCAGGGCCATCTGCACTGTTGGAACCGCTCTCCTTTTTAAGCACTCGGATTGGTCGCTACATCTGTTTGCGAATTCTCTCACACTGTTGACACAACGCACAGTGTGTGTGTGTGTTTCTCTTCTATCTCTGTGATGACCATTTTGAGTTTTACACATTCAAGGTGAGGACATCTGTGCAACGTATGAGGTCGATATGGCGGATCCTCACCATGAGGATAAGACTTTATGGTTAGATTTCAGCATTCCTCAGCATGTAGCGCTGAGCCAATTTGTGAAGATTTATTTATTACTTAATTAATCAAGCAGCTGCATGTGCTAATGTTGCCAAGAGTAATATTTCCAAGTACTTGTTGAACACTGCCTGAACTGCCTGTGGTATACCTTTACAGGCCAGCTCATAACCTTTTCTGTAGGTTACTAGAAATTGCTTGTTCACTGAGGTACAAAAGTACCTCACCTCCCTCCCTCCCTCCCTCTCTCTGCAACTCACCTGGTTGAAGTGCTTTTCATCTTTCTATTGTGGTATTTCATTTGTCAATTATTAATTTAATTTATTATTTAGGATTTTCATATTTTTACTTTGACAGAATCTACTGTCAGGTTTATACTTAGCACCGGGGGTTAATAGCGAATAATATCGATCATAGACGGATATAATACGTGATCATGCCTTATCATGATTTAATTATACCTCTCAAAGTAGCTGTGTAACAGTGGGCTATGCAGGTACTTCTAGCATTGGTAACTTTCACTGCCATATAATTGTTGTGTTCTTTTCATTCTTACCCTGTGATAAAGTGGTGATCCTGGCAAGTAGAAGGTCTGCAATGCACATGTCTTTGATACATACTGAAAAAGGAGAAGATTAATGAACATTTTTTTCAGCTTGCTTCATGTTGTATTCACTCTGAACTATCTCTGCCTGCATCTGAAACTTAGAAGTTGGTGCCGCTGAATTGCTGTTACAGTTTTGAGACTACATGTGTGGGCTCTTGTGATGTGACATGTGATTTGATTTGGTTGCATCAATTGCCAAAGTGATTAAAATCATCTGCAAGCCTGTTCCCAAGTAATAAGTGCACATGGAGCATGCCTGTCCTTCATTTTTAACATCTATCTTTATTATTTTTAAAATACATTTATTTTATTGTTTTTTTTTTTATAAATCCATTACTGCTGTCTATTATTTATTGTTGTGATGATTATGATGGCTTACAAGTCTGTCACTATCCTTACCATCACATGACACTGAATTATTGTGTGTTGTCATGTTATGTATTGTTGTGTATAGTATATGTTGACCCAAATGCCAGTGCCAAAGATGAATTTCCATTTTATGCTAATTGAATTGCCAATGCGGATGTGCCATAAAACATGCACTATATTAAATAGTTAAGTTTATGGTTCTGGTTGGTATGGTTATATTTGCTAGTTTGAAGACTTCTTTAATACTGCACAATATTAATTCAGTAAATTATTTTAGAGTAAAGTAGACAATATGTATGCTTCAGGGCGTGGCTACCTTGTGATTGACAAGTCGCCACCATGACAAGCTGTCAATCAGGATAGAGGCATAGCAATGCTGTATCTATGTCAGATTGAATCTGATGAAGCAACATGTGAAACATGTAGTTCCCTCCTTTTAGTTTAGTTTTTTATGTAATAAAACAGTGTCAATCCTAGTATTCTGGTTTGCACTGGAATGTATTTTTGTTGTTTGGCGCATGCATGTCAGCTCTACCCTTTTGTCCAAATACATCACTTCCGGTTCCAGAAAACAAGGTGGTGACCACCATAATGCTAAACTCAAGGCTTCAAAATGGTAGCTAATAGGTGACGTCACAGTGGCTATGTCTTAACCACCAAGATTGTTTTATTCATTGTGTTTTCCACATAAGAATAGTGTAAATCCATTCTTATAGTCTTTTTAGTTTAATTTAGTTTTTTGTCCCATCATGGCAGTAAAAAGCTTATCCAGTGAGATAAACCATTTAGCAGATGAGCTCACAGCTAGAAGTGGTTCAATGTGGTTCGGTGTTCCTGAGCCAGACCAGGACAGCATTTGGTCGATGGCTCACCCTGCTGGGTAATAATACTATTCACTCCGCTGCTCTGGTGCCCTCGCCATCTGGGGATTTAATGAGCCCAGACTGGCCTTGTTGATGCCAACCAATGGCAGAGCTTGCACCCAGTCCCCCTGGTTAGCCAAACCCCAGCATGAGTCAGTAGCTTCATGGAAGCAGAGAAACGTGTCCCACACAGCGAGTTCAAGTGAGGCTCTGCATGACGTGCATTCCAGTGGAGCCTTGTAAACTCACTACCACTTTTTCACACACACACACACACATACACACGCACAAGACACGTACACACACATATACACACTCTCTTTGTGTATCAATATAATGTACATCATTAGTCTTAGAGTTATAACCATAATTGCTTTTAAAAATGATGCAGGAAATCCAATGTGACAGAAAATGCACACACACGACTGAGCAGCGGGCTTAATAGCATTGCATTATCTAAGTTAAACATCTGTAATTAGTAGGTCACACTATTCAACTTTTCATTAACCCTTCAAAGTTCTGAGGTTTAATTCCACACTCTCCGCAACTGAGCGAAGTTTGTTTTTCTCAAAACTCTTTTTTCCACACAAGGACAAAAGATAAGACTCCGAGGCAGGGTTGGGGGTTACACTTTGGAGGCAGTTTACAGCCCCAAGTCTGGTTGAACTACTTTGTCTCGCAGTGTGTGGCAAAAAGATCAATACTGTGTGTTGCTCGTGTTGTGCCTTGCAGTGCTTAGAGTAGTGTCATCTTGACATAGTAGCAGCTCCAGCTGCTGATTCAGTGTGCACTGATGGTGGTGAAATCCTCCCTATGATCGAGGACATTAAAGTGGCAGAGCTCTCCCAAAAGGCCTGAGTAGGGCTCTATGAAAGCCCTCTGATGCGGTTCTTCAGGCTGGGAGAGCCAACAGGGATTTGAAGCTGTATGCATTTAGTTATAGAAAAAAAACACAATACAATAAAGGAGACTAATGTTTATTTGTATGGTTATGTAATGCCAGACTCTGTTGACGTTTTTAAATATGTTTCATTCCTTTCAGCATGGACAATGGTATGCAAAGCACTGGTAAAAAGTATTTATGAATGCTGTTTTTTGATTTCAAATGCTTTGCTTTTATGCTAAGAGATAAAACATTTGCACAGTTAAATGTTTCCTAATTTAAGCACTTGCCACATAAATGTGCCAAACTGTCAAATGTTCAAGTGTAGTCTGAAAATAACCACACATTTTTATTATTTTAAGTATTTAATATTGTAATGTAATAATTTAATATATATATTAAATATTGCATTAAGCTTGCCATTATTGAACTCAAGTGATATGAGCTTTTGATATTGTGTGCATATTTGGAGGAAAAGTCTAGGAGATAAACACAGTTTTTCTGCTTCAAGTACTACACTAATAAAACAAACTATACAAGAAAATGGCTGGACCAATACAACTGAACAAAATCACTATCAAATTGTAAACAGAGGGAAGTTTTGACAGGCTCTTAATCAAATGATGGAACCATCTGGTGCTCTCCTATTAATTTCTATATGCTGATACAAGCATTCATTCGGGCCAACATTGGTTTTATCGGATATCATCAAGCTCATATTAATGCCAGATTTTTTTAAAGCCTGCCCAAAACATTACACTGGGGTTTGTTCTCAGTGGAAAGTGACAGGAGAAACACATACTGGTGTAGAGCAGTACAGCCAGTTAAAAGCAGCTTCAGTTTACTTGCTGGTAATTTTTCCAAACAGCGGCAACCAAAAGGAGTCGAAACTTCACCCACCTTTTATGCATTCAGGCACTATTTTCATATAGTTGATCTAACCCTTTCTATTGTTTTAAACCTTTTATTTGCTCCCATGAGAGGGTTCCTGCTCCTTTGAGCCACGAAGAAACTGAGCACAAATATGAAGGGAGAATCAAAGACCTTTTTCAGAAATGTGCCACGCAATGGCACAGCCAAAGAACTAATTAACCATATTTTTTGCGCCTCTCTTAACTGACACCATACAGATAAAAGTGACTTTGCTGGCTTCTGAGTCGTCTCTTTGACCAGCCAGACTTTGTCAACACAATTTAATTACTTCTTCATTGGTCACACAGAGGCCTTGTTTATTGATGTTCTCCATTTTATGTGCCTTTGATTCTGTTTTTCACTTTGTGAGACTTTCCAGTTATGCCCCGCAGTTGCAAATAGCTAATGAGGAGCTTTGTTTGTGCCTGCTGCTTTTTTCCCCAACACCCCATCACTGCCACATAGGCTTGTTCCTCTCTGCCTTCTCCTTAGCTCACATAATGTGCCCTTCAGGAGACCCTAAAACTGCGCTCCACAATCTGCACTGAGTTGATCTTCACTGTCTGCGCCTCTTCCCAGCTGAGACTGTAATTAACTTGCACTGATTGAGCCATCAAGCCCACTCGACGTGTGCTCCCGCTCATTTGAATACCACAGACGAATCAACGTGAAATACGAGGCGTGCTGCTGTTTGGTTGATGATGGTTGTGTGGTTTTCTTCTTCCTTTTTTTAAAATTATATTGTGTTTCTATTTCAGACAATTGTTCTCCCATCTTGACACTCTCGTGTAAATTCCACCAAGTATTATATGAGAGCTCAGTCACACAAACACACACACTCACATGGTTTAATTCAGAGAGCTTTGTGAACAATAATTCTGAGTTATCTCTCTAAAGCCTCATAGGACCTGGCTCAGCGTGAGGCATACCACTCAATCCACATGCAGGCTTCCCTATTGGGTCAAATTATTAGAGCTAAAAAACAGACTCTTCAAAGCCCTCGCAACTTACTCCTGCAACCCACAAGAGCTAACTTCCTGATATAGGGTTTGTCTGGGGTCACATGGGGATTGTACGAATTGTTTCCGTGCCAATTATGCAAAGAAAATAAGCCATGTTTATTGCCCTACAGGGACTAAACTACAGCTCACTGATCTGATCATCAATTTGATTTAGGAAGTTTAGATACACTTGATGGGGCTTCTGAGAGGTTTCCGATCTTGACAGTTTTTTTATTAGAGCAGTCACACTGGCTTAAATTTTTCAGAGGGGCACTGCTTTGGAACGGGACATTATCAGCACTGTCTGAAATGTCAACTTTATGTTATTTATATTGATTTATTTGAAATGTCATATCAAATCATCCATAGAATGGACACTGTTACTAGACTTTACTAACAATCATTTGACTAGAAGAAAGCTCTCAAAGAAGAGTTACTTACTTAACACACCTCACTGGCCTGAAAAGCTGTGCCTCAAATTACTTTCGTTGCTGTTAAACACAAGTGGAACCAAGTCATTTTTTCATTAATAAGACTCAAGTCTTGACAGGCAAATCCCGAGTCAAGACTGACATATCCCAAATCAAGTCCCAAGTTGTAATATTTGAGTTGCGAGTCCTAAGCAAGTCACAATGCACACTCTTCACCAAACAGAGTAATAATATATTAAAGAGGACATTTTATGCTCTCTTCAGAGTTACTAGACATGATTTAATGTTTACATGCTTTAATGTTAAAAACATATCTTTCTCATACTGTACATTGCTGCATCTAATTTAGAAGCTCTTATTAGTATAAAGTCAAAAGCATTGCCATTTGAAGCTGCATGTCTGACAGAGCTTAAGTTTAGGGTGTACTATATCTCATGCTTCTGTGTCAGTAGCAGGAAACGTATGAGGAGAAGCTTAAGATTCTGGGCATTGTTTGGGAAACAGCCTGGAATGAAATTAGGAGAGACAGCAGTGAAATGAATCCTGGTTGGTCTCTCGCTTCAGCTAATCAGATAACAACAAAAGGCAGCAGAGCATAGGGGAATCTGTCAGTGGGAAGTTACGGCCTTGAAACTCCAGGAAAGGAGCAAAGACATGGAGCGAGTACACAGCAAATGTATTTGATTGGGGATGAAAGAGTGCCAGAGTTTCCTTGGAGGACCGTGCATCTAATTGCTTTTGTTATGGATGTACCAGCAGGTGTCAGCAAAGCAAATGCTAACTAGGACACACACCACACCGCCCCTTACATGAATTATTCACCCTGAGCATGATGATTCGTTGGGCAAAAACTGGAGTATGAGAAAGAGAAAGTTAGTGCAACCTACTGATGGCAGTTATTCATAAGCAGTTTGAGCTCTGTAATCTCAGCTCTTTCATATGCAGTGTGGCACAAAAACACACACATGGAAACGCTTTCATCGCAATTGGAGATGATAATATAATTTGCATTTTCCTCAAGTTGAAAGATCTGATGTTGCGGCGTCTTATCTATCCCGAAAAATCTAACAAATGACACATTTGGCCGTGTCAGAGTGATTCACTCCCTCTCAGATACTGTGCAACAGCAGGAGGTCCCAACTCTAACACTGTTTTGATATGTTGTCTCACAGAGGGAAGTGCAATGAAAGTCTCAGGCAGCAGCTTGAACATGACATCAACACAGCGTCCCATGTTTGAAATGCTGTATAATAAACATGTCAATCAAATGAGTGTTAATGTTTAGAACTTAGGGTTGTCTGCAACTTGACATTGACAGTATGTCTTGGGGAGATGGCCTTTGATTTGACATTGACTGGAATCGCCTTTGACTCATGTAAATAGATCTGACTTATTTGAAACTTGACACAGCAAGCTGTTTTAGGTGCAGGATGGGCTCCATACAGTTGGTGCTGTTGATGAGGCTCATTAACTTTACTCAAAGGGTTTCAGCAACAATTAGTCAACTAATAAGGAAATATTAGGCAAGGAATGAGCAATTATTTTTGCAATCGATTAATTGTATAAGAAACTTCTTAACCCCCACTATTCTCTGGTTCCAGTTTCTCCAGTAAGAGGATTTACTTCTTTATCTGATTTCTAACTGAATATCTTTAGGTTTTACATTCGTGGTCAAACAAAACAAGACATCTCAAGATGCCACCTAGGGTTGTACGAAACTGGGGTGGACATGTTTCCTTGTTTTCTGACAGATTAGTCGATAATAATAATAAAAATAACTTTTAGTTGCGGCTCTACATTTTACCATTTAGTACAAATCCTCTTCCTCTGACAGATGACATTTATCAGTCCCTCCAGGATCTTGCAGGTGTTTTTAGGGATTGTTCATTGTTTCATGGCAGCTTTTCTAAAAAAAATTACAATACATGTTACAATGTTTTAAGGCTTTCTTTTGTAATGAAATCATGGGAGAAAGTTAACAAGTAACATTTTGCACAGGGGTTTATTATGATTGGTGAAGCTCGTGGGAAACTACTAGGGCTGCTGTTGTTTCCAAGGTCAAGAAATAAACTATAGACCTGTCACCCTTTCAGTTTTGATTAAAAATATTTGCTAATTAATTGTGGCGAGTGAAAGAAAAGTACGACATATAGGAACAAATATTTTGCAGTAGGTAGCTCTGGATGGGAAGTCATCATGTTCTTGCCTCTGAGTATTTGGCAGTTGGCTGAAAAGCTGCTCTGGTGGAGCTGTAAAGAATACTGAAACTGACTTCTAAAATGTATTTAGTGTAACAGAGACAGGAAAATGTTGGCTTTAGAATAGGCTTCTGGAGCATGAGCTAAAAATCAAGGCCAAAAACGTGCACCGTGCACTGCTACGTGCTGTATGTGGCACCGGAATTACAGCATGATGGTTCTGTAATACCACCTGACAAAAAGTGGCATTTGACAAGTGAATACTTGAAGGCAACTACTGCCATCAATGTTGTAGAGCCTTATGGACTAATTCATAATAGCTCCTGTAGATGCGGAACGTAGTAATTATGGATTGTCTGTCATATAGAGGGAGGATCGAGGACGTGTCAGTTGGATTGGCAGCCGTCTCCCGTGTAGTGTCAGGTCTATTTGCATCTCCATACGGCCTCAATGCTGCTTTTAGCCAACGGCTGTCTGTCTCGTGTCAGCTAGATCCTGTGCTCTCTCAATTTCACCACCACTTTTTCAGTCTGTTTTAGAGTCTCACTCCTGTGTGCACTCACTCTTCCTTTAGTTGTTTTCTTTTCTTTTCAAATTCTCAATCTCTTCCTGCCTTAACTCTCTTACTCCCTCCTCCGAAGCTCAGGATGAGGGAAGATGAAATTTATTCCAGAAAGTATGTTTGACATGAGCGCGAAACTAACCATGTATACACATAAAAGTAATAAAATCTAGCTTTTGGTCCTCAACCTCATTCATTTATGCCCTAACCTGTTGCATAATCTTTCAGTTTTCCTTCCCTGCTTCCTTTCTTCCTTTATCCCTCGGTAATGTCATGTATTTTTCATGGTCGACAGATCGCAAAAAGGGTTTCAAATCACTGTCAGCCCTGACCTTTCCTTTGAAAATTGGCCCGCATGCACGGCATACATTGTTAGAGAGTGTGAGTGTGCGTGTTTCAGTGCATATTTATGTGCGTGCTTATGAGCACGCTCTGTCTCCACAAATAAAAAAAACCACTGTAATCAGAATGCCACGGTCATTACCCTTCATTTCTCTAGAAAAAAGGAGCGAGTTTACAAAAATCTATTTGCAAAAGGTCACACCAGACAGTCCAACACTTTGCTGTTTCATTTTCATTTTGTACCGCCCCTCCTTCTCTACCACCTCGCTCTCTCTACCCCTCACTATCTCCCGGCCCCGTCTGTCTTCCTCCAGAGCATTTCTCATCAGACAAACAGAGCCTGTCTTGCTTTCCAAAGCAGCCACAGCGAGCAGCTATCAGCCTGTCACATCTTATCTGAGTTTTCGCCTTCTTTCCGGGGAGAGGAGACAGAGCTCCAGTGGAATCACAGCCCTGTAGATTCTCAACCATTAAATAATAATTTTAAACAAGTCAGGCAAGTTCTCTTGCCAACCTGTTTCTACCGTATTTCCCTTAGTATTTTGGTCGCTGTGGAAGTTCACAAATTTGTCACAGGGCCATATTTCTGGGTCACATAAGGAGAGAAAGTTTAATCTGGCACACAAATGTCTTTCTCATTTAGTCAGCTCTTCATGAAATGCCAGTTGTAGTTTGTTTTACAAAAGAGCAGCTGATAACACTGACAGAGATCACAAAAATCCCATTGGATTTATTTTTCCATGTTGCATATTTAGCTGGAGACTGTTGTTTGTCAGATGTTGTAGCTATGTAAATATTTCATATTTATGATATATTATTTAACGCAAAATGCATATTCTAAACAGTTGGAAGCTTTTGAGCTGGCATGGTAATACACAACATCTGATTTTCATTTTTAAATTTTTCAGCAGTGCAGGAACTGTGCATTACCTTTTAATACAATGATGTGTAGATAAGGTTATGTGTTATTTCAAAACCACAAGAATCTGTTTGTCCAGCAATCTGGTGCATCTGCAGATAATGACTACACATTCCTTATTCATTGGTTGTTTTGCTTGTGAGAAAATGTTTATAAAACCTTTATCAGAAGTCTTTGAGAATAAATTGAAAGATAAATGTCTGTGACAGTCAATTCATCATGTCTTATCTTGTTAACCCTCAACGTGTGACACCTCTGCCTGTAACTTAGTGCTCAGATGTAAAATGCTTTGCACAAGGAAGAATTATTGAGCACATTCTGGTTTTAAAAGGAGTAAGAAATGTGACAAAGATTACACTGATACTGAGGCAAGAAAGCTTCTTTGACATTCAGAAATGGAAAGAGATGTCCTTGCCAACATCTGAGGCTAGATGGATATTTAAGAACAGAGAATGGGAGGGAATGGATGTGTGAAAAGTGGCAGATAACCTTGAGCAACTCATTCCATATTTGTATGGCTTGAAGCCCTCATGAAAGATGAAGTCCACATTTACATAGAAATGTTCAGCATTAAGCTGACACGTTTACTGTACTCCGAGTGACTTATAAGTTCAAAAACAGAAAAAGCTTTAAATCCTCAAGGCGACAACATTTTCAACACCTACTTGCGCCAAGGTTACAGTACGCAGGAAATAGAAGAAATGAATATTAACTTATTATCCCTGAAATGTATAACGACTTAAATTATCCACATTTCATTGTGATGGTAGAAAAAAGAAAACCTTGGCAGTAAAGGGGGGACTAAAAAGTAAACTTATTTCTTATTTCCAAGAGACAGCTTGAAAAATTCTGCCCTTTACTGTATCCAGAAGGTTAATGGAATATGGTCTTATTTAGAGTCTTCTAATCAGAACTATGAAGTGGGGCAAATGGAGACAGATACTGTAAATCTTATCCATGACTAATTTATTTCTCAAGCTCTGTCTTTCTTAATTAGCTGATTAAAAGAGAGGATATGTAAAAACTTTCAGCGCTCATTTGAATTCTGGATTCATTTATATTTCCAAAAACTTTCCCAAAACTTTAGTCAGTCTTTCTCAAAAATGTTCTCCTTGGGTTTTAGGTCTTTATTATCTACTCATAAAAGGTACTTCTGTGCATTTTTTTAAATTCATCTCTGTGAGTGAATTTGTATGTATGATGTATTTTGGGGAGGTATGATGTTCACTGTATGCATGATTCTAACAGTATCAGTTTTTTCTTGATTTATAATCATTGTCTGTATCAGCAAGGAATGTTCAGAAATCTATTCTGGTTTCCATCCAGGTAGTACATTCAGGTTTCTCAAAACCAGGGTACGGCTTTATCCAGTTTTCTGAAAACAGGATGTTTACATGTGGATATTTCAGAAACCCTGACCATAACCAGGATGCCTCTTTATTACCTTTGTTCATTGGTCTGTCTAACTAATCCTTTTAAATCTTTCTGTGGGGCATTTTTGCCTTTATTCGACAGTTGAGATACAGATTGTTCCTGGCCGGTGAGTCTGTCTCTCTGCTTTCATTTCAAGTATATACTGAGCATCAAGTCTGTGCGTCATCACCAGCCTGAAATGAACTGATTCCAAGTTAATGAGAGTTGGAGACTCAAATCACAATTAAGATATTAATTTATATAAGAATATAGCCTTTCTGTGGCCTCAAAAGATTGAGTTGGAGTCAAACGGAAAGAGACTGATTAAATGTTTACAACCACCCTGCCTTCTGCTGGTTTCCCCTATGTGAGTGATAGGAGTTTGATTATCCAAGATTAATTAACACAGGGAATTAAAAAGCGTAGCACTCGGAAGAGCATTTACCGGAGGATTATACTGGTCTTTATTTGGTGGAGAATTTGCCATTTCTTTATTCACTAAATGTTTCTGCGGTAAAGAAGCATATTTCAATAAACAATATCAAAAGGCACATTACTGTGTAAAATATACTTTTTAATATCCATCTAAATGTAGTAGTTATTATGCTTCATGTGGAAGGAGCAACCCTAATTACAAAGGGGGTAACGGAAGATTATGGAAGCAAACAATCTTTGGGTTGATGGGCCGGTTTATTTATGTACACAGTGTGTATGTACATGTTACACTGTGTTCATTTAGTCGTATTGTACAGTATTTTCTCTTTTTTTTCTCTTTGTGAAGCACTCCTCAAGTACTCTTTTGAAAAGTGCTATTTTAATGAAGTTTACTTACATATTTAATGACCTCTTCTGCAGAGGAAAAAGCTCCCAATATGAATGTTGGGTCTAAGTGTGCACAAAATACTGAAGTTACTTTCATTCAAAGGCATTTTAAACTAAGAGACTTCATGCAACCAATTGCATGTTCAGTTTGATCCCTACATTTCTTAGGGAAACTGATAATCTTCTATAAAAAATGTACTAAGATAGTTTTAAATTTTTCTCCAAAGATTTTTGGATCAGAAAAATGAAAATAAAACCCAATGAAACCACTTTACAGATTGTGCCAAGTCAAGCGTCCACGGATCATTGCTGGAGGTCATGGATATATGTCTTTCTTCTCTTCAAAGTGAACTCCTAGTGACTCCTCTGCTAATGTGTGCTCAGAGTCTCTCTTCTCACCCATGAATTAATCAAATCTTTAGAGAAGGGCAAAACAGAGTAGGGGTGAAAAGAGGGGGAGGGGAAGCGCCAAGGATGCCTAAAGAGGAAAACTGATGAGTGCCTGTATGTCTGTGTGTGTATGTGTGAGAAAAAGACAGATGAGAAAGAAAGGAGATATGAAAGGAAAAAATACAGTACAGATTTACGGATCTGAGAGCAACTGAAGAAAGAGATCACCTAAGATAATAAAAAAACAGGTGTAAAGTATTACATCAATATTTGCTACTAAGCCACTGGCTTTAAATCCAATTACTGAAATTAATCAACAGATTTACAGTAAATGAAAATATTTAATTTAACTTTTAGTACTTATATAGGACTATGTGAATGACACGTTTGGGAACAGTTAGTCAGCACTCCCAATATCATGAAGATAAAATTAACTTTATTGATATAAACAAGGAAAATGCAGCATACATAACCTGAGTTAGGAGCTAAGAGATACCTTAATTTAAGAAAACTATATAGGCTATATATATATAGTTAATATTTACAAATTTATGGGATCAGGGACGGAGCCAGACATTGTAAACGTTCCGGGCTTAACCCAAACCTAGACAGTTTTTTTCCATTTACAACCATTATATGCACCATTTTTCAAGCCAATTGAGATAATAGAATGTCCAAAAATCTGTACATCATTTGAGAAAAACATGGTAGTTGCCAAGTAAAAAAAAAACATCATAGAGACCTTACACCCTATTATGTATTTAATTGTTCTCCATCTGTCTTCCTCACTCCTCAAACCATAACACAACAGATGTTATGTTATGAAGAGGAGTCTTTTTCACTGCTGACACCTTAAAGGCAAAAATAGTTGAGGTCGACTCCTCATGAAAAACTTTATGTCCATTGTCCATAAGATAGATAGTTAGTTAGCTAGCTTTCTCACTGAGGTGATACGACTAAATGACACACGAGACACAGAAGACAACAGGCTGCCATGACAATGTTAAGGGGGACCCATAGATGTGAGAGAGTTGAGAACTTTTGCTCCATTGATATTCTGGTCGCGCATGCATGGAAGTATTTGTTATTGAGTGAAGTCATTTCAAAATTAGAAATCTGTCATTTAATAAAATATGACCAGATTTTTTACATGAAAAGCTTGCTAAAGTGACTTTACTGGGTGTAAGTAATGAGCTGCAACTGACACCAGTAACAATTTAGAGGAACTTTAATTATCTTTCATTATTAAACAAGATTAACTTTTTCCCCAAAACACATTTTTTGAAATCATCTACCACAGTGACATATAAATGTTGTGCATAGGCAATCAAAAAAACACATTATATGACTCAGTTATCTTTGAGTTCATGGGATTGTTGTGCATCTGTATTCAACAAACAATCCAGTCTACTCTATGATGCACAAATTCTATGCCCTGATATAGATTTATAGTTACCATGTGGAGTAAACATTATTCAAAGACTCCAATGTATTGTGAATTGAGTCATTATTTCGCTTTACTATTTAAAGTCCATTGTCAGCACACTCCATTAATGCATATAAAACACATTAGTCATGAAGACAATAAGTGTGGCAACACCAGGAACTTATTATACAACAATGCAGACTTTGACATTTACTGTGTATTTATGGACCATAAGAGCCGTTCTCAAAGGATAAAATACTCCACTGAGGGTAGTGGCATAATGATTCAGAACAGATAAAAAAAATAATAATAATGATTAATGAGTAGTTTACTCTCACTTTGTTGTGTTTTTTTTACATAATTTTAAATAATAAATGTCATACTGTTCACTAATAAAGTCTCCACGCAGCAAGATAGTCATGGATTCAAATCACACTGCTGAGTTTTATGTGTTCTGCTCGACATTTGTCTCCAGGTTCTGGCTGCAATGTCAACCGGTCCAGGTTGTTTTCTTGCCTTTTGACAAAGACTTCACGGGTGACATTACAGTACACAAAATACATGTGAATGTCAAATGGTCTTTTACCTTCTTTACTATCTTGATCTAATAAAACATCTTTAAGAGGTTAGATTTCATCATTTGTATGGCATTTTGGAAAATAAAAATTCATCCACAATGCAGTGTTACTACTTAGAGCGTTTTCACACCTAAAACCAAATGAGGTATGTGTGAAAACGCCCTTAGTCACTGTGCAACTTGTGGCTTAAGAAAAATGTCATATTAGTTTTATAGTCCTCAATAACTGATTCTAGTATGCTTTTTTACAATAATAAACTCCCGAAGAAGTACAGTAGATGGAAATTCTTTCTTGTCTTGAAAACACATAAAACAGAAGAGAAACTGTCAGAATATATTCCAGCATTCATAATTAGCCAGAGTAGGGCTGCTGAGCTAATTTCTTTGCGCTTCCACTTATTTATTTATTTTTTAACCACAGTTATGTTTTTTTTTTTAAATTACAAATTATTTTTGTTTATTTTTATAATACTAATTGTCCTGAATACAAAATGCTTGTTGTATTTGTTATTTTTAACTTTTATCTACATTTCTCATCCATCCTTCATCCTTCCTTCACTCAGCCTTTCTTTATCTCTTCTCTCTTCTCTTATATCTTCATCCCAGTTTAAAAAGAGAGGTCACCGTTGCTGGTTCAGAAAAGGAATACTTTCGTTTTAACCACCTTTTCTCGCCAGCCAGTTTGAACCTTTTGTTCTATTCTGTATCTTTTGTTTAATTTCATTTCAACGTTGACTGATTTTGAAGGATGGTGTTATGTGCTTTGGCTTAAAGTCTCCCATGCTGTCAGAATGGGTAAGCAGCTTTCTAAATGTGAGAGAAACCCACGGGAATATAGCCACACACAAAATGTCACTACCATGCAGAATAATCCTGGTGCTGAACGGCTTAGTGAGTGTAGTTTAATTGAGGATACGGGGTTCTGTGAATAAGGACATGCTAGCTCTCTTCGAAACAACGGAAAGTTGAAATGAGGACTCATAAGGCTGTTGTTGAGGGGAGCAAACAAACCACAACCTGTCTGGTTTGTGTCAAGGATGTCAAAATCTGCTAGATTTCAAGTTGTTTAGTAGAAGCGAACAAACTACCCACAATCACAAGGCTCACACTGTGGGAAAAAGGCCTGTGTAGCATGGCTCAGCCTTAGTGCTGTACAATTTGTTTTGGTCACAGTGGTGAACCTAGTTTGAAGCTGGAAAATTGAAAAGGGAGGCGGTGTAAAAGTCGATCTATTTCATCCAGGTAACTTTCCATTGTATGGACTTCTTTCCCTCTAAAAAAAAAGATTTGAAAAAAATAAATAAATGCAGTGAAAGAAAACTACCTGTCCTCTAAAACCAAACATTTACTGAAGGCTGTACACATCTGAGATGGCTCTAATATTGACTGCCAGAGTAACAATATGTTTATATTTTAGGCATGTCATTGGTGCTTTTATTCACACTGATTTGCACTGAGTAAACTCAATGTTTCCACATGTTATCATGTAATAATGGTTTTCTGCCAGTGACAAAAACATTGGAGCCGTAGAAAACCATAGAAACAGATACATTATTATTATCTTCCCAGTGGATAACTAAGCTTTTAGCTAGGGGTGGGGATCTCTGGTAACATTATTATTTGCTTCAATTTCCATTTAAATTTGATTCTTTATTCAATAAATATAAAAGGGGGCAATATTTCAGACTCTTGTTCTAGTGTGTCAGAGCATTCACTCATGTTTTTTGTTCACTGAACTGAAATAAGAAACATCACCAGCAGTTAAGCTAACTGAACATGATGAAGGTCACTGTCTGACCAAACAAAAAAATCGGAGCACAGTGTGCAGGAGTATGTAGCTCTTATTTGAAAAAGTTAACTGCAATAGTTGGGAAGGTTGTTACAGCCGTTTGCCAGAATTATAAAAGCAAAGTGTAATATATTGATTGCGTCACAAAGGCTAAATGTTGTGGAAAATGTCTCTAAAGTAAGGGGAGAAAAGAATGTTCTGTTGTGCTATTACTAACAATATGTCCCACATTAGCACTTGTACTTGCTGGCCTTTAGATATGAAGAGACTATGAACAAAGTTATTTTCTTTTTTTCAGAATTGGCTAAAAGCTCCACTTTGCAAATGTTAGTCTTTGGATGATGGCGTACAACGTATTCACAAATACCTCACCTTTGTCTTGCAAATAATTACGTCGAATCTAAAATGCCCTGAAGACGTTCCATCTCAGGAAGATTACTTACTTGCTGTGTGTGCTTCTCAACATCACGTTATTGACTTGGAAAATTAATTTTAGCCTTGTTTTTATTTTTTGTTAATATGAGAGGAGATGGTAATACATTAATTCTATGCATAGTTGGTGTTATTTTGTAAGAGTATTATTGTTTTCTGTAACACTTCTGCAGTATCTTGTCTAAGAACTGTCACATTTCCTCAAGCAGTGTTTGTTCAGAAGGATTATGATTAAAAGACATGTTCTTTAGGATCAGGGTTAATAAAAAGGGGTTATATCATCATTTATAGCCTTGCCAGATTTTTTGAGAAATAGGTCCCTGCATCCTGAAAACCCAGACAAATAGCCACAAATATAACAACAGACAACGTTGACTTTTGAGAAAGCCAACCATGTGAAGCCAGAGTCCTCTTCGAAAATGCAATAATACGGACAAATGGACTTGTGACTTGGAGGACACCTTATTCCTTTTAGAGGACACATTTATGACTCTTTTATAATTCAATTCCCAAGGTGAAGTGCAGATCAGTAAAATATGACACAGGCTACAGGCTACAGGCTGGTTTGTGCCTTCCAATTGTCACCTTTTGATTTGTGAATCCTTAGAGGAGCCCAGAGGGGACTTGCATTCATTTACGCATTATTCTGTTGTGATGTATTTTGTCTTTTATCCACGGATGAAATGTCCAATATGCCTGCTTCCCTGGGACGAATGATGGATAGTGGTTGTCAACCCAGGATGACGCATGGAGCCTGCGGTAAACTCTGTCACGAGCCTGTATCATCCTTAGCTCTCCAAGGTGGCTGCTGCAGATTCACATCACTCACTAATGTTGAGTTAAAAATGACGGACATTAAAACCCTCACAGCTAAGTTTGCTGGATATTGGCTGTCTGTACTCTAATAATCAATGATTTACTCGAGGCCTTAACACATTAAAGTTGGCTCTAACATGGACTCAGGCATAGATCTAAAGTACATTTACATTTAGCTGGGCAAAGCCATTTACAATGAGAAAGCAGGTCTTTTCAATAGGAGAGATAGTGCTACTGAACACATCTTTCCGTGTGCCACATGCAAAGAATGGTTTCTATAAAAAAAATCAATTTTGTAAAAATTTTTTAAAAAAGGACACAAATTTCCGTCAAATTAATTTAAAATAAATATCTCAAAACACATTGTACAACTGTATGACCCCAAAAAGGAAATCATAACGTAAAGACTAAACTAAAGGATAAAACAATCTCTCTTACCACATCAATGGGACGCATATCCTTGATATCCTCAGTAAATTTTGCTATCTTATCAGTGGTGCGATTTTTACAAGCTTCTGGCAAAGGGTTTGTTGATGCTGAGTGTGCCGAATCAGTCAGAGGTTGTCATGCAGACAGCTACTCTATCCTCTCTCTGCCTGTACTTCCTAACGACTATACGAAACCTTCAAGTTGCTTTAGACCTGCTATTCCTCACCTGTCCACCAGCTGTCACTGGTGTTTTTTTCTGTTCCTGGTCACCTGGTCACCCAGCTGCAACTCATCAGAAAGTGCCAGTATAGAGGATAACTAACTTTTCCAGCCTTTATTCTCACATGCCTCCTCGTGTCCGTGTATATATCCATCTACCTGCATTTTGACTTCTTGCCCTTCTTAGCCCTCTAAAATGGTTTGAAGTCTGTAATCCAGTGTTATTCTTCACATTTTACAGAAGCTGAAAAGGTTGGTGTATTGGCAACAAATCAAACACAGGATATCGTTTGAGAATTCTAGCTCTGATGCAATAATTCTATCCTGTGACTGAATGGACGGGAGGTATTAGTTGGTCCCCTAGATGCCCAGTTCCTCTGTGTAGTCATACATCCTGCATTGCTGATAGTCACACCACTGGGCAGAGCTCTCCCCCTCTTTCTGTGAGTTGCTCTTTTTCTATTCTTCCAAAATATAGCCTTTGGTAAGCCAAGCATGACCAGACAGACTTTTTTTTAAGTCATTGTTTAAGTTTGGTAGCAGCATGCTTGTGACATGCTCTGACGTCAGTACTCCTTCTGTGAGACCAGTTCAACAACATTTTGCCAGAGCAAAATATAACTAGGAAAACATTGGTGGTTTTCAGATGTACCAGTGAACAGATTATTAGTTTTCTAAATCTAAACCGTAATGGTGCCACCACAACAAGTTTTATAACTTACTGTATCTCATGATAGTTGCAGAGACTTCCACCAAGGCCAGTCACCAACGAAAAGAAAACAAGTTTTATTTTAAGTGGTCACAGTACAGTTTGGAACAACTGGTTTAGTTGTATGGTGATACAAATGTGGCTAGGCTTCCATCTGCAGTGACTTACTGTACTTATTAAACTTTTAGCCAGTGGTATGTTTAAAGTTATTTGATAAAAAAGTATTTTCTATCGCTTTTTATTCTTTAATCGCAGAACCAGATGTCTGATCCTTTCACTACTGATCAGGTGTGTGAGGCCGTAATGCATTATTCAACAGGAATAATTCATATCAAGAACTAGGTACATCAATAATACCCATGTTGGAAGAAGGAGTTGTGAAAGGCAGAATTATTATTAGTGTGCCTGCAATGTAAAGCTGTCAAACCCTATACATTTCATCAATGCATTCCTTCCTCATCCAAGTACTAATGCTGTTCCATCAGTCAGTTTCCCCTTTTGACTAACTGCCCTCACAAACACCTCCACCCCCTGCTAAAATTATAATGACCTGGTGTTAATTGATGGGTTTGGATAATGTCATGGCATAAGGCCAGGCATGCGCCACACAAATCACATTACTACTCAAACCAAGGGTCTTAGCCTCAAGACACATTGTAGATGAGTTTTACATAAAAAAAATCATTCCTCATTAACTTATGAAAAGGGCAGATGTCACAACCCCATTAAGTTTCCATTAGTGTGCGTGTTGTTCAAAAGAAGATCTATTTTGAACTATACTTGTTCCCCACCTCTCTGTTGTAGTAAATTGAATTGTTTTGATTTATCTGTCATATGTCGTAGGAGCTTGTGTATTTAAATGCCCATTAATGCTGAAGCTAAAACAATGCAATTTTATTCAATTTGGTTTAGAAAAAGTCTCTGGTGTACTTTTAATGGGAGTGTACCTGTCCATGTTGTCAAGGATTATCACCTTCATTTCAATTATCTGGCTTGTCCTTAAGGGAGTGATCTGTTTACCTGTCTGTGTAGGGCAGGTCTGTTTTCTGCCTATCTTTAGAACTGTATTTTTATCTTGTTCTCATTCTGCACGTCTGTAAACTAAACAGCTCATCTGTTTGCCCGTCTCTCCATTTGTCTACTTGTCTACAATGACTTCCATTAAACACTGCATGAAATACAGCTTTTTCATTGGTGCTCAAAATAACGCTCATCTGTCAGGTTTTCAGGAGCTTTTATTAATTTCACTTGAGGGCAGGTTAAGGGGAAAGTGCGGTTGTTGGAGATGACAACAAGGGGTTTCAAAAAAACGAGACAAGGACTCGTGGCATGAAGTAGAGGCATTGTGATCACCAACCTTCGCTCAGTCAATCCCTGTAATAAGCACACCTTCAGGTACCAGTTTCAAAATCAGATAAGAAGTTTAAACTGGACTGTCTTTTGGCCTGTGTTTCTGTACTTGACAGTGACATTTGCTAAACAGTAAATGTGTTCAGCATCTCTGTGGTTTGTCACACAATACACAAAGGAAACTACTGATAGACAGAGGATGCCTCAGCCCAATGAATTAGAATTTCCTTCTCCATCTGTTTTTAATCAGCCTCTCTTTTACCCCTTTTCCCTTTTAATAAAAAGCTGTTTTTCTTTGGGTGTTAAAGATTTCCGTAGAGAACACTAGTGACAAAATATGTGTCCTACAGACAAACTGCTCCAAAATTAAAAGATGGATTAGTGGAGATGAGTGCAAAATGTCTCTGCTGCACCAGATTTCAAATATTAATCTGGGTTCTCCTCACTCTGGGACCTGATCCAGAGCCAGAAACCTGATCCAAAAGCCAGAATCTACCCAGTCCAACCTGTGTTTACTGAATAAGATCAAAGGTTTTGCTCAGTCTTTGTGACTCAAACAAGCTGGCAAGGTGAGAGATGCAAGATACATTTGATTTGCTGTGACAGCGCAAAGGATGATTCATTGATGATGTTCTTGAAGTGCAAGAGCCCACAGAGGTACATCACATCTCCTCAGTTTGTGTCCAACAACATCAAAGCCTTTCCTCCTCACAGGGATGCCTCAACTGTGAATTAATTTAGCGACAAGGGGAAAAGGAAAGGTTCTCTCACAATAAAATTCACTGAAGCGTAATGTGAAAACAAGGTGCCATACTAGAAACGGGGTCAAACTGTGCTGCAAAACACAGATTTCATTGATTGTGTTTTTGCTTGCAACCGAAGTTACTTTGAATTTTAAAGGGAATTGGGAAACTTTAGGAACTGAGAAGTCGTGGTGAGAGTACATTTGCTTAAAGGTTGTTCGCCACCAACAAAACAAAAAATGTTTTTTTATTAATGTCTCTTAAAAAACACAAATGGATCCACTGTGCACTGACGAATGGACAGTCAAAATACATTTGTGGAGAGATAATATTAGCATACTTTGCAACACCTACATGTGAGACATGTTCATAAGGTTTTCCTGTGTTGGTGTGCCAGGTTGTGGTTGCTCAGTTGTACTTGGTGCCATTTTAATTTTATCCAGACTGATGGTGCCTCCAAATGGAGCCATTATTACAGTGCTATATGTCCAAATGAATGTCCAACTGGGTATTCATTCATTTCAAATAAGATGAACCAGAGATTTTCTGATAGCGCTTAAGTTAATATTTTCTGATGTTTCTAAATTGGCAGAGCCCTACTCTTTTCTTATTCCTCAGCATGGTTCACAAATTTTCAATACACAATGAAGTGAACTCTTGCAGTGTACACTTGAATGACAGGCACATCCCATACTCAACTATCCATATCAAAAACAGTTCAGCAAGTTCCATTTCGAGCCAGCATGATCTCTAAGGTTTATATGTGAGGCAGGGCCTTTATTATTTGCAGCCAGGTGGTATATTGTAATGACACCGGTTACAGCAGAGTAGTCAAACAACAGCCTAATTAAAATCAACCATCGAAGCAAATCACTGCCAGGATGTTGTTGCCTATAATAAGGTGTCACTGACCATAACCCAGTGCTTGATGATAGACAGATTGTGTACACAAAAGGTCAGTACATGCATTATTAGGAAAAGACTCAAATCAATAAGGATTTAAATGAGATTAGTAGTTAGTAAAGGTAGATTGTCTTTGCTTTGGTGGAACAAATCAATCCGTGCTTTACATGTTATTCTTGCAAAGGCAATTTCGGTAAAAGCTACTTTTATTAGACATATTTAATCAGGACTTTGCCCATTTAAAGTATATTCTAGATAGGATTGATTGAATCTGATGACGTTTAAATTTTCTGACTGTAGAGGGGGAATTATGGCCACACTATTTCATTGCCACAGCACTATAATTATGACTTGCAGAAAACCACTTTCTTTACCACATATATTTTAAACAATTCAACAATTCCTACAGTATAACATTGAACTTCTCATTTATGCAAGGGAAAGGGAAAAACACTTTAGTTGAACTGCTCACAACTCATTAGATATTAGAGACAAGGAGTCGCATGGAAGTTGCTTCATTTTAGAGGAAATGAGCCAAAACAGTTGGGTACCAGTGGTTTTAAATATTCAAAAGGATAATCCCAATTAACGAATATTAAGAACAAATTTGAACATTTCTTCGCAAGAAACATTAAAGTTGTAAACGCACAAATCTAAGGTTATTTTTAGGACACCTTCAAGGCTCAATTACAATCAAATCCAGCTTTCATGCAGAAGCACAGAGTGTATTTTGGTTGGAATTCTGTATGTGAACAGAGAAACTGGTAATGCTGCCAAGCGTAGTAATCTGTCTAAATTCAACGGGCACAGTTTATTGACTGAAGGAGAACTAGATTTTTGATTAAAACAATTCAAAGTGCAATAAGAGAGTGCAAAACAGGAAGAGAAAAACAGCCACATTCACTTTGCCAAGTCCCCATTTTACAAATGAACAGATTCCAAGAGCATGCATAATTTTTAAGCAAACTGCCCTAACAAAATATAATTTGCAATTAATTGTATTAAAGCAGGGAAAGGATTGGGGTTACAGGTTAAGTTAAATTCATTTAAGTATTGCCTTTTCAAAGACAAAAAAGCCCTGTCTATCTAAGGGCAAGCAGGTCATTTTAAACACCCTGAGTTAATCTAATTCTACAAAATGTAATCTGTGTGAACTTTCTGCTTTGTTAAATTTGATTTTGATTTGCCCTTTGCTACATAAGTAAGCAATTGGGAAAATGAGGTTGTATAACTCAAAAGTTATGGAGGCATAAAACAATTTAAAAGCATTAGTTTGTTTACAGTGTTCAGGGTAAACCAATTAAACATTTAATTTAATCATCTACATTTCATGGATTTAGCTTTACTTTCTTATCCAAAGCAGCATGCAACAGGTGAGCTGGTAGGTGTCTAATTCAAGGATGTCACTCCACCGACCATGTCAACAGCTGCATACAGTAGGGATGAACCAGGCTGCAACAAGTAATTTTTTTTTTTATTCTAACATAATTTACTTTACATCTTTATGCCATAAAAACATTTATTTCTGTTACCAACAGTGTATAATTGTCTATAACTTCAGAAAAAGTCCATTCCAGCAACACTTGTGGTAAATAGATCAACTTTACTGTTAGACCAACGCATTTCAGCTTGTGGAACACATTACAAACAACATTTAAATACAGTAGACATGAAGCAGGTTGTATACTAGAAAACAATGAAATTCAACGATATTTCAATGAAACAGTCACCAGTTATATATTTTTTGATTCATCAGTAACAACCTGTGTATTTCCTGGAAGGCCAAATCAGATCTGCCGTGAGAAACGTCTATTTTTATTATGCATTCTTCAAAGACTCAATGCTGATGCTTGCTTTAACAAGTGCCTGTCCTATTTGTTCATACAAAAACCTATACGAAAATTCCACCTGTTCAACTCAAGACTTAGTTACTTACTTTTTTAATAGTGGAATATCCTACCTTTTAGACCATTACTGTACTGTCTTCTTCTACTATTATTTTGTCTTTTTTGGTTTTGTACAATTTTGGCAATTGTACAAACCATATCAATAAACTATTTGTTCATCCATTCTGCACTTTTTTGTTGTTTCTTGACAGCTGCTGGCTTTTACGTGCTGCAATGCCAATAGATTTGGTTTAGTACAGTACAAGCTTTTACTTGGCATGTTATTACTAAGCTGTGTTTTACTCATGTACTCATGGGACAATGGATGTTTCTGGTTTATATGTAAAGAACAGCAGCTTGTCAATTTCCTGATTCTAAATATGCAAAAACATTTTATTATCAATTAGATTTTTTAAACTGACAACCAACCAGAACTGTATTTTCAGTGATTAGCAAACGTTTGCTACAGTGCATCCCCCAACGTTACAACTTAACCCCTGAATTAACATGAGGTTGTAAAATTACGAAAATCATTCCAAAAAACTATTTTTACAATAACACAAAAGAATATCAACTTTGTACTTTAGGAAAGTAGACATGTTGGAGAACAAGCTCTACCCACAGAAATTGTTAACCATTAGACCTTCGATTGGCATGTGTGTATTCTTAAATACTGAAAAAACAGATACTATGTCTGCATAGGAGGTTTATATCAAGGCACAACAAGGGACGTCTCTCAGCTAATTTTTAATCACGACTAATACTATGATAACTGCAATAAGAACACAAATAACATACCTATTCGTATTCATTCAGCTGCTTGTTACATAAACTATGTGATAATGCAGGAGCCGACTGTTTCAGCCTCTACATAACATAATGTTCTAAACTATATAAACACATATCTCAGACATCAAGTGTATATAATCATATTCTTTCACTTTCTGTCTTATGCGGTGTTGGCAATTTCCAGTAACTTCAGAAACCAGAAAGACGAGCGGAGAGAGAGAGAGAGAGAGAGAGAGAGAGAGAGAGAGAGAGAGAGAGAGAAAGAGAGAGCGAGAGACTCAAGGTGTAAAAGGGAGGAGAAAAAGGGAAGTTAAGAGTCTCGAGTGAGAATGCAAGTGGGCGGAACATACAGAAAGCAGAAAAACAGGAACAAGGTGATAACATATGCCAAAGTACACCTGCACACCTGAGTAATGCCACTCCTTTCCCAGGGCACAGCAGGGATGGTTGAGGAGTGGAAGCAGGGAAACTCAATGAAACCCAATAACATTTTAATGTTTTACAGCCCTTTCAACATTGACTCTGGTTTTGTTCGGAAGGATTTCAGAGATTAGACAGTGTTGTTTTTTTTTTGTGGTGTGTTAAACTTTGCTTTTTGTTCAGATTTCACAACCTGGCGGCAGCAACTCAACTTCCCATTAGGACTTATTTTTAGGACTTAAGACGTATTTTTGGTGACCCACATATCCAATGAAGATGTGGTCTATGAAGGTCATCATCCTCCTCCTGTTCTGCTACGGTGAGTACAAGGGAGCTAACATGGATCTCTGTTTTGTTGATAACAGGCAGTCAAACATTTATTGGACCATTTTTTCAACAAAGTAGTACTAATAGGAGAAATAAATAATAACACCAATACAATAAAGCCTCGTAATATATATTTGACAGAGAGTGATTCCTCCTCGTTTGAAATGGAGAGTCCTATAACACAAGTCGTTTTAAATGATAGTGATCGATGGGAAATGCTATTTCATTTTAGCATCTGGCTGATGTAATATTGACTATATCATTGTACAGCTTATAAAAATGCTAATTTTGAATGACCTACTCTGTGTGTAATTTTCAACCTCGTGTCTTTCACATTTTCAATAAACTACATGGGCTATAATATTAAACAGTAACATGCTATATGGTAAATCACTAAGGCGTATATGGATCGACAATAGGAAAATTTGGTCTGTGACTGTTCAAGCTATAAAATATACAAGACCATAATGCTCACACTAAAAGAACGTGTTCTGTATCCTTTTCCTGTATGAATACATGAAAGATGAAATCATTTTCTTGTATCAAAAATGTGAAATGACGCATAGTTTTTAGTTTCAGTCACCAGCAGAAACAAAGTCCATCTTACACAATCTTCCTGTGGTCTTGGATCCAGTGTATTTCTGCTGTGTTACTCAGGCCTTAGCAGCTATGCTATAAAAATTGAGTGCCCGTGCCTCTCTCTTCTTCATATAAGGGGGAGCTGTATTGAGTAAGGATGCTGGGGCTTGAACGGCTTTACAGCATGTGCTGTGATTTAAAAGTTGGGCCGCAACATAAAAAGAGATGTAATCTGAGTACTAAATGCTGTCAACAGCTTATGCTACAGTAGAGAATAGTGTCCTTACTTACTTGCAATTTAACACAAAGTAGCAAAATATTAAAAAAAGCAGATATACTATATTCTAAAAGTAATATTACATTAGGTTAGTGATTAAATTTATTTACACAGACTTTTGTCTTTTGCCCAACAGCTTCTCTTTCAACTGGCAACAGGAAAGTGTATTTTGTCTCCAAGAACTTTAACAACGTACTCCACTGGGACGCTGTGGAGTCTGGGGCAAATGTCACCTATAGCGTCCAGTACTTGAGGTAAGACCCACATGAGTGATTATAATGACACCTTTACTTCTATTGCACACCTTTGTGTCTTTATGTACAGATACATATGGAGAGGTGGGTCGAAGCAGAAAAAGTGTGTGTGCAGGGTTTAACAATCATAATGTCAGTGTATGTAAATTGGTAACAAAGGGGCGGCAGTAGCTCAGTCTGTAGGGACTTGGCTTGGGAAAATATGGAGTGTGGACTGGTA
>NW_023339807.1:20071007-20099014 GCF_004916995.1 Morone saxatilis | reverse complement strand
GCCCTATGGGGCAGTAGGCTCGGGTCGTGTTAAGGGGACCCCTTGGCTTGGAAACGTATTGGAGTGGTGGACCTGGGAGCTGGAGGAGGTGGGCCAGTTCACCTCTGTGCACGTGCTTGAGGGTGCCTGAGCAAGGCTGAACCTGTAACCCGCAAACCTGCTCTATGGGCGCTGCGGTAATGTGTCAGATACTCCCATCTATGCCCCTTTGCATGTCCACATGCTGCATGAAGTGCATGCATTTCAGCCTGTTGTGTGTGTTATATAAAAAAAAAAGGAGTGAAAACAGAAAAACATTTTCCCCCTAGGGGGATCAATAAAGTACTAGTCTTCTTTCTTCTTCTTTCTTTCAGAATTTAGTACATTGAGTACAACCCTGGTCACCAGATGGTCTGTGCTGATCTATGGGGGGGGGGGGGGGAAATACTGTATTCGGACACATTGGATGTAACTACAATAAAAAAAATCAACACTAAGTTATAATGAAATCTCCTGCTCACAAATATTATTATTTAAGGAAAATGATAAGTCTGGTGATCCATGGTCTGTTAGTGTTTCTTTATTGTCAACAAATCCTATGTAAAGACAAAAAGCTACAATTATTAACAAGTACTAACTTACTCCATTATCATAATAAAACTATAAGAAACATAAATGAACCACATTGTTGCACCGTTTAACATGTTCCTTGAATATGATGAACATGGGCTCTTGCTGCCAGTGTAAGTGGGTGCTCAGCTGTTTAAAGAAATTACTGAGCCTTTAAAAAAAAGAAGAAAATATATATTTACAAACTGTTTGTGATCTTAGATTGAGATTTACGTCTTCAGTAGGAACAAGTAGATTTGGGGTTGACAGCCACATCTCTCAGTACTGACTTTCCCTACTTAGTGCATTGTTGGCTTTGTTCTTTCAATGAGATATGTTTAAAATGACAGAGAAAAACAGAGAAAATAGGCAGCCTTATCCTTTAGGATTTAGGAATTACATTTAATGTGGTAGCAACTAATTTCTTCCCTGGCTTCCCTTTGCAGCCTCTTGTCCCTCTCTCTTCTAGAAATGGCTAGCGGCTCTATAAATGTTTTGCTCAAAACTTACCATGCAGCTATTGAAGTGTACCACGCTGTTGCTTGGATTCAATTCTACTGCAAACGGCTTAGAAGCAATACTAAAGAAAGGCTGTAGGGCCTGTTCCCAGTCATTAGCATGGACTGCTCCCTGCTCTCCTCATTGAAAGGAGAGGGGATGCTCATAGTCCACTTTCATGGCATACAAGAAGAATTTCTTTTCACTCAGTTTCTACAAATGGAAATGTCATCTCGTCTAATTACTCATGACGCAGTCTCCCAGACAAATGTCAAGTGCAACCCCTATCCTGTTGATTTTTTCCCCCCGCCAGTGTCACCTGAAATTGCTGGAGTGACTTCCAGCATCAAATCAGCTGCAAAGGAAGAAAGGTTTAACTATGCCCGCTCAATATGAGTTCCTTGTTAAAGCTAACTGCTGTCATTCGTCTCCTTCAAAAAAGGCACTGTGTGTTCAAATGATGAATGGATGAACGGGTTAGGGTGATCTTTTTGTGGTAATTTTGCCGTATACATCTACTGCACAAAACTGTCTCAGTGCCTGAATGTACGTTGTCAGAATTTCAAGTTTCTGTTTAATAATATTTATTTTTAGAAGTCCATGACTCAAACTAGTGAATGGACAACTGTATCAAATGGTTAATATGTTCAGGGAATTAAACACAGCTCATTTTTCGTTTTCATACAGTACCAGTGAACAATAATACACTGCCTTGTTCATGTGCTTCCAGTGTCACAGTTTGATCACATTGTATTGCACTTTTTTCAGTGATGCTAAGGAGCAGCCATTCCAGATAAAAAAGGAGTGTCAGAACATTACTGCTCTGTCCTGTGACCTGACTGCAGAAACCCCATCAGCCCATGACGTTAACTACTATGCTCAGGTGTTCGTTAATGGAAGCATTCATGGCAAAACCATCAGATTTAACCCTTTAGCAGACAGTAAGAATCTTCACACATATTCATGCATTTCTTTGTTTCCTTCAATCCAAATGTATTATGTTGCAACACTTATTTATTCATCTTTCTTTGTCTCCATAGCTATTCTTGGCCCACCTATCTTGTCTACATACGCAACAGTTTCATCCTTGCATGTGGATGCCACTCTACCCGTGGGGCCAAATGGAGTAGCAATTGAGGACATCATTAACAAAAGCAAACATGGGCCCTCAACAACCGTCGTTGTTTACACCTTAAAAATCACACAACCAAAGTGGGCCGCACAGGTCAGTCTCCATTTAAAATAATGCAATAGATTGTATAAATATTCAGTCATAGAATTATACAAACCATGACATATGACATAACAGAACAAGTAAAATCAAAGCTATGAACTGATTGGGTTTTTGTAGTCAGGTATAAGACTAGAAGACATGTTTGTATCACCACTAAAACGCACACACGATAGGAGCCAGGTACTGCTTCCATATTCATATTCATTCACAAAAAACAACTGCACATAAGTTCTGGTTTTCAGATGCTGACAAACAGATAATTCAGTTTGATTCAATAATTTAAAAAAACATTAATCTGCATATGTGAGCTCATTTAAATGGTAAAATATTCAAGGATTTGACCTTTTAACTGTCAAGTTAGTTAGTAATCCACCTGCCTCCAGATTTTTTTGTCGTCTTAAAGAGATTTCTATGTTCTTATTAAGCTGCAATGTTTCTGGGTGTTCCAAAGTTTTCTTTGCAATGGATTAAAACCGATCTATTGTCATCCATATTACCAACTGTGTCTCTAGCACAATGAAAGCACAACTGGCCGGTTCGTTATCAACTTGAAGAACAGCCAAACAGAGTACTGTGGCTACGTGGTCTACAAGCCTTTTTCTCGTTGGGGTCGCTCAGAGAGTGAGAAAGCCACCTTCTGTGCCACACTGCCAGGTGAGGACAATGCTGAATACAACTTTTCTTCTCGCACTTAGCAGAAGTGCACAATATGTTAATCAGCACATGAATGTTAAAAAATACGTTAACAGTGTATGATATGCTCAATATTTAATACACATTCCACGTGTAAATTAATTATTTGGTAATAAATGTGTGTTTTCTCATACACTTCATTTCAAAATCCGGTCCCAATTTTGAATCGATAAAGTTAATCAATAACTTCATATGCATGTCTAACAACTTGACTGAAATGAGCAGATTTACCTTTACAATATTTACAAAAACTTTATTTCACTTGAGGTAATGACACCCAACATCTTACTGGGAATCTTTCAAGGACCCACCTGCTGTGGAGGAAATGCAAAAATGAAGATACTTAAAATTTTGCGTTTTCTACGTTTTACTTGAAGTAGTTTGTACCCATCTCCTCAAGTGATTGCAGCCACTTTGAAACAATGTAGTGTTTAGTAATAAATCAGGTTGGTTTGTTATAAATCACTCCCTTTTTACATGTCTGCATCTGCATCTAGCTTTACTGTCATATTAGATACATATTGGTATTGGCAGCATTGTTCTTACTGTGAATCCATGCCTCTTAAAATCCTCATGTTAACTGTTGAATGATAGTGAAAATGAATTGATGAGCTTTCCCATGAAAAATGTTTGGTCTCCTCTCACTGTCATACTGATGAAACGGGAGATTAGATTACACAGTCTAATTGCAAAGAGGGTGTTCTTCTCACTTTAGCTTGCCTTATTGTTTATTCTCTACTGCTAAAATTGCACAACACTGTACTTTTACATACACATATACAAGTGCACAAGCATTTCTAACTGCTACTGCACTCATTGTTATCTTATCTTCCTGATGGGAGGAAATCCACTTCTATAGGGTCTTGTGTAGATTTCTGCTCACATAACTTCCTGTTGAACAATATTTCTGGGAAGTAACAGTAGTTATATATATACACTGGTACATCCAGAAATATAATGTATTCAACAGCCCTACGTCACAGACATGCCTAAGCAGGTGTGTCACAATGGGAATTTCTGTAACGCTTGATGGTATCTGATTTTACAAATGTGTAGCTTCTCCCATGTCAGTCTATGACACCAATTGTCTTCTCCCTCAGGTGATCCTCTGATGCTTTTGCCATGGATTCTGATAAGTGGTGCACTTCTGGTGGCCATAGTCATAATGTCAGCATTGTGTATATGCAACTATGTGAAGGGTGGAAAGGAAAAGAGCATGCCACAGCCATTGGTAAGACTAGTCTTTCTGCAGTGCCCTTTGGTGTGTCTGGGTTACGACAAGGAAATGTTGCCTTACTGGAAAGTCAAGCCCTTTGACACATTATTTACTGTACACATGTTCAGGGTGCTTATGTGACACAGTAATTAAAGTAATTAAAGACAGTGAAACATTGTGGTTGCTTTAGTAAAGTGAAAGAGGGTTTTAGTGACTCGTAATCCTTTCAGTGATGACAAAAGTAAAAGTCTTGTGTGGTTCCATTTGGCTTTGCCCTTTGTAATAATGTGGTGTCCTCATCTTCAGATGTTTTGATAGATATTATAAAAAGCCAGCATATTTAGTTTTTTTAACTTCAAACATGTGGTGTATTCCCACATTTTATAAATATAATATATATATCCATTATTGTAATGGCCTGACAACCTATTGATTCATCTACAGAAAATGAGCACTTATTTGACTTTGATGGGTTTGTCTCCCTTATCTTCAAAGCAGGTACCCACTTCCAGCACCTCACTCGGAGTACTGCAGCCTCTAGATGGAAATCTCATCATTTCCAAACCGGTATTCTGCACTCAAGATGACCACCAAACAGTTTACGCAAAGATCCAAATGAAGCCAAATGCGCCCTCAGTTGGGGTTGGAGGTTATTCTCCCCAGGACATCCCCTGCCAAGCCTGGCAAGGCAGCACTGGCTCCTCTGTGGGCACAGACACACACAGTCTGACCGCAAATGCTGAGGACACGAGCGCCCAGTCCTCCGAAATCTACAGTGTAGTGGCTGTCCATGTCCCTGTTGTACAGAAATATTTCCAGCAGGCTATCACTAAAGACAAAGAAACCTGCAACCTTCCATTGTCTTCCAGTGGGAAAAGCTGGGATGAAGGTGCAATAAGTCCAAAGCTGACCTTATTACAACCATTACAGGATGTGGACCATTGTGACAGCAATCCAGACAGGCCACTGCTGTTGCGCACAGTGCGTGATCCCAACGGACAACTCATGTTGCCTTTACTCACTTCTCAGTTAGAGAACGACACAGGTGACACACAGACTGACCGCATAGACTCCAAGAGGGAAAGGCCATCGTTAGCATCCTTGCAGAGCTTAGATGGCTCAGAGTGGTCAGACTCTGGGTGTGATGATAGCACTCTAAACACACCAACCCATCCATACTGCAACACCCATTATTCCCCAACCCAACCAGTTGTTCCTGATTTCGACAAGGGATGTCAGATACCATCTAGTGATGCAATATTTGAATCAGGTTACAAACAAAACTGGATGCCTGAAATCCTTCTTGGCACTGCATCCAAAGACAGTTGTGAATACAGAAGGACAAACTATCCTTGGACCTGGTCTGGTCCCAAAAAGGAGGAAGATGATGACAGAGGAGGAGAGGAGAGCTCAAGGGAAATACTTCTGGGAAGTTGGGTGGTTAAAATTCAAGAATAATTCTCTCTAATCTTTAAGACCTAAAACTGTCCTCAAACAATATTAAAGATGTTTCATTGCAAAATGGGGGAGGAGGAAGTTAATGGGGGCACTGCGAGGTGCTTAAGTGACAATACCCAGGTAGATGAATGGCTTTGCTGTCTGCTATGTGGCTGATGATGCAGAGACAGGTGTTTAAACTCACCTTAAACATCCAAATTTATCCTGAATTGAGTCTTTTTTAATAACCACATTTAATTCCTAGATGTGATATACGATGCTTTGCTTGTAAATCTGTTTTTATTTATTAATCCACAATTGTAAAAAGCTATTTGTGTAATGTCAACTCGTACATTTGAAGAAATATATTTGTAATGTCCTTGTTTACTTTGTCAAGTTATTGTTTAAGAAAATATCCACATTTTTTCAAACAGAATGTATTTCAAATAGGATCAAATGTGAAAGCTAAACCCATGGGGAATGTCTTTCACAACTGATATAATCTATTCTGGACTTAAGCTCTCCATTCAAATGTATCATAGGCAGCAAACAACTAATATACAAAGTTCAAACTGTCCGTTAATCATAATACTTCAGTATATCTCAGTATATTCCACATCAACAATAATATTTTTTACATTGTGTTACATTGTGGATTGTGTAAAGTTATGTTTAGCTAAAATCTGATATAAATGAAAAAAAAAACATGATCACATATATAATATTTATACATATATATATATATATATATGGTAGGTATAAGTGGTTTGAAACACAGTTTACATTACTTTTCCAAGTCCAGTTATACTGCAGCTGGACAAATAAAGGGTCTTCATGCTTTCTCTACGAAACAAGCAGAATAAACAACAACCGAAACAGTCACAGACTGTCAGCAAGTGCATTTGTGTGCCATCACTATGACAACACGTTATTACAACTTATTACACTCTCTAAATACACAGACCCAATCTGGTCATTTTTAATTTACTATGTGGACAGTCAGCCTTAAAGATTAGATATGAAAACCTTGTGGCTGAACAAAACCTTAGACACAGTTTACTGTCACATAGTGAGTGAGCTGCTTGAAATGGGACAAAAATGACTGAATTTCTTCTATTTCTTTAAGGGAAAAAAATCCTATTTTTTGCTCTCACCAAGATATTTCAGCATCATCTGTGTTGTCTGAAATGCGATTGCATCTGCGCATAAAAAGAAATGTGAGGTTTTATATTATTCTGACTCACAAAGTTCATGAACTCATTTTGTTCTCCTCATTGTTTGCTGTTCTTCCTGGGGAAGAAAATACAGTGTGTAAAAATATATTAGGTGGGGTCATGGTGCAACCTAAGCCACGCTGATAACAGCTAGTTATTTAATAGCCTGGGCGAAATCTTTCATACACAGTTGTAAAGTAATGATGTCTGGTGTGTTGAAACAGTGCAATGTGAGTCACATATGGACACACTGTACAGCACAATACAGATGTATTGTACTATATTGTAGTACCTGCCAAATGAATGTAATATAAATTAACAACTTTGTTTTATCTTAAATTATAGATTGTGAAACTAAATATTTATGTTGGAAAGTTCATGTTGGAAAGGTTGAGTTGTATTCCAAGATAGTATATTAAACATGTATTTGATACCAACATAGTCACTTTTGGGTTATATTACTGAAATTATGAAAAAATATTATTAAAGTACCATTTCTTTAAAGCTGACATTTTGTAACTACCGCAATAAAAAACTTAAAGACGCTTTTGTGTGTATTCATTGGCGTGGTTGAAGAAGGTTGTAAAAGTATTTTGAACTCTTTGTCTTTTGAATAATACATGTCACTTTTTCTCCAGGTGAGGTGAACAGAATATGCCAGAACAATAAACTTTAACTTGTTTAACATTTTATTAACTATACCAACTGTATTTAAAAAGTTAATGATCCTTGGTACATACTGCACACATTGGCTGTCTCAGACAATAAAGAGTTAAGGTGGATTGCGCAAAGGATCCAAAGTACAACTCAACCCCAACAGCCTGCTGTTGTTAGGTAGTGTATGTTTTTAATCAAGGAAAGAAGACAAAAAAAGCCTTGTTTTTTGTGAATCTTTCAAGGAAGAATAATAGTAAAAATACAGAGCAGCTTTTATATCCCAAAAGGGGATTTACCTTTCCTTTCTTTTCCTTTCCTTTCCGAGCAGCTGGATGGGGAACTGATCCTCCCATTTAACTGTCCAACACAAAGAGGGAAGCAATGTAGCTATCTGCATCCAGGGAACATTTTCCAAGGAATAATATAAGCCTTGGGTGGATCTCTGGTTTAATACCCTTTGTTTACTTTGTTATGCAACTGCTACCAGATACACTAATGGAATATTTTACAGTACAAGACTGACACATATACTGGTAACAGGGAAGTAGTAACAGATATACCTCAATTTAATCACAATTACAGTGGAAACAGCCTTGTCAGGGCCAATGTGGGCATATTTTGATTGATCGTATCAGATAAAATAAAGCCAACCAAGATCAGTTTTTTCTTTCTCCAACGCTCATTATATCAGTTGTCACGAAAACCAATAGTATTCGGATCAAGTAACTTGTTAAAAATAAGATGTGTCACATAACGTAGTAACAGCTGTTCTTTCGATGTGACAGATACATATTTAGTCAGGATTTAGGGAGGTATTGGATTGATTCAGTATCATGAGGTATCAACAGATACCCAATATTCTTGTATCGGAACGCAGATCTGGATGGGGGCCAAAAAACTTGGACATCCCTATTGTTTACATACAGTATCTTTATATTGTATGTTCTCAAGGCAAAAAGTAGACCAACAATCTATCTATCTATTTTAGGGGCATCAGTCATAAAAACAGAAAAATCCTTCAATGTGACAAATGGAACAGTTTCTTAAATCATGACAACAAACTGCACAGACTGAGTAGACATAGCCTACAGTGCACTTACCTTAGCAAAATGCTAAAAACCTACATCATGAGAAATGTCAATCTCAATATCAATGTCAAACATGTCAAAATCTCAAGATTTAGAGCCAGGTTGCCTCGTAGAAATTACTTTATCAAAGACCATTGCACATGCATAGAACATGAGCACATAACCCAGACCACTGCATGAACGCAAATAATTAATAATATCTGGTGATTCAACCTTCACAGGTTAATGCTTGGATAAAAAACAAATTATCTTTTTAATCTACACATTCTGCTGCCACGTCGAAGATAAAGCCAGGTCTGCAAGATTTAGACAGCCACCTTATGAGGGCTTCTTCCTTTGGTCTCTTTTACAGAACCAGGGACACAGCAGAGATATTTTTGCTCAAATTTAAAAACAGCTACAGCAGAGGTGGATGTTGTTTGGGGGTTCCAACTAAATGTTCCAATGTTGTTCTGTGTAAACCAGTACAGGTATGCTGTGCGTAATATTTTAAAGCTCAAGCATGTCAATGAAAATGATGCTTCTGTTCTGCTATTTGAGATCGAGTCAGCTATGCTGGCCTTGACATATGAGTGGGCTCTGTGCTTGTAGTTAAAACAGTGCTGATAGAAGTGCAGAGGAAAAAATAGGCATTGTAAATGATGATTTAACACGAGCGGAGAGCTGGAACTGGCAACGCACCAGCAAAGTTCACTGTTGCAGCTAACACAGAAAAAACTGTGATGAATATGTGATATGGCTCATGTTAGTGGGAGTAAGTGGGATGTAGAGAGACAGAAATTGGGTTGGATCCAGTCAAGAAGAAATTTGGGACAACTACCTCCAGGTGAATAAAAGAGGACGTGAAACCACAAAGATGAGTGGACCTGGGAAACAAAGGGGATTCTAACTCACAGCCAATTATCCACTGCGGGGAGAAGGAAAGGGTGTTTTAATGGTGAGAGGGATTTCTGGTGGGTTTGGAAAGGCCTGGCACAGGGCATGTAGTCCCCATTCTCACCTGCTCTTTTCCCTCTATCTTCCCATCTGGTTCTTCTTTAGACAGGTGTCTACAAAAAAAAACAGTCTTTACACTGACAGGTTCTTTTCTTTCTGTCTGCCAGAAAGCTGTCTTTCTCCTCTTTCAACTCTTGAAGTCCAGAGAAGATCGAATGGGAGATTGCAGGGCAAACCCTCCTGAGTGCCACAGGCATGATCGAACTTTGAAGGGGAGAATAGTATTTCGGATCAACCCAATTCTTCTGCACAAATAGAATTTCAATCACAGCAGAGGGTGTGTGCCTGCATTGGATCAATGGATATATTGATGGTTACTTAAGTCATTTCTAGGACTGAGAGCACATGGGAGGCAACCAGCTTTGAAATGCTCATTTCAGTCACTGCCAGAAAAGTTAAAGGCTTGGTCAAAATCCAGATATGCATTTTATTCTCCCCTAAGAACATAAAAAAGCACAAAGCCAATGTGTCTTTAAATCATATATTGTATATGCCCTTGGATTTTTTTGATACAGTGTATTGGTAGAGATTTACATTAACATTTAATGGCTCCTTTGAGGTTTAAAGTCTAAAACAGCTTTTCAGAAAGCTTTTGTTTTTGTTTTTTTTTTGAGGGGGGGGTATATGTAGTTATGATTGCCTAATTTATTATATTCACTATCCACATTGAAGTTCCAACATGGAGAGATAGAGCAAAAAAGCTCCTTTGAAGAAATTATACCCTGTCAGAAAATGTTTGAAGATGCTGAGAAAACTTAACAAGGTCAAGTTTGGGTGTCATAAAACTATCCACCAACATTTACCCTATCTTGGCAGTAGCCATCTTTTTTTTTCTAAATTTATCTTTACTGATAAGATGCATATAGTTAACTGGGTCTATTGAAATGTATTCTTGCCTCACTGCTAATGATCCTGTACTCTGATCTCGAAGACTGATGAAGTTACTTTATGATCGTTTCTCATTTACTCTTACGAGATAATGTAAAAAGGGTGACTACTGAAAGATTGCCAAAGAACAGCCTGTCCTATGTTTCCACAGGAGAGGGCTAGGATGAGTTGCTAGTTAGGAGTGTGTTGCAAAAATATTAGGCAATGTCACTAGCATAGGAGTAAGAACAAACATTTGGTTCAGGTACAGTTGAGGGAATATATGGAACACGAAAAAACTTCAAGGCTCACCTTTAATGTGATGCATCACCTTCAGCATGTTTTTTAGATGAACGGTGTGGACACAGACTGGCAGGTCAACAGTGGCTTATAACAATTGCAACGCTGCCATGCAGGCCAGTATGGCTTTGTCTAGTTGGGGACGGTACTTATCTTTTTGTGCACAGTTTTCACACAGCTGATTCTAGACCGTACCCACACTGCCACATTCATGTTCTCCAAATTGATTAAAGAGTAAGATGTAAGAGTTATTTCTGTGTGTGGACTGACAACAGCTTGTACAGCTGCATCAATCTCAGCCATTTTTTGTCTCATTAATGAATGTATCTAGGTCGTCAAATCAAGTCAATTTATATAACCCAAAATCACACATTTCCCTCAAAGTGCTTTACAATCTGTACAGCAGATTAGCCAGAAGGTAGCTTGCTGTGTCCCTACATGAGGTACCCATTCTTAATCTCTGAACTAAGATCTGATTGGTCAAAGGTTTCTCCAACTGGTGGGGCATCAGTTAGCACATTAGGGACTAGAGTTACATGCTTTACATGCGCAATGAACACATCGCAAAAGACTGCCTGAAATAATAAAAATGTTATGTCGGGACGGGAATCCGGTATTAAACGGGCCCTGGAGTTAAAGACCAGAGAGTTCATTATGACTCTGTACTTACAACGAAGTGAAAACTCGACAACTGACGACTTGTCACGTATCTTAATAAATAAAATATTGTTTTACACTGAGCTGCTGGCTGAGACAAACCGGCCCCATCCTCTCTCTACAAGCGCATCACGTCAGAAGAGAACAGAGGAAAGAGGAATGACTGATACTCTAAGCTTTACTCAGTATTGATGTCAGGAGTATTATTTCTTTTGGCATTTTAGATTTGTTTACAATGAGATGTTATTGAGTTTTTATAGTGACAAGATCTAGTTTTATTTAAAACATTTTTCACATATTTATCGCAAGTCTTATCGTCATAGCAATAGTGTTATTGCACATTGCAGATTTTCTTCATATCGTGCAGGCCTACATTTAAATCACTAGGCGCCTATTCTGAAGGTGGAACCAGGGCAATAAAAGCTTAATTACCATCATTTATTTGTTTCTGTCATGCCACTGAAGTGATACAGCATATAAAATGAGGATTAATATATACAGTATACGCTGTATACACTAAGGAGGGTATATTCCTTTGGTTCTTTGAACACCGATGACAGGCAATATAAAGTTTAGAAGCATCCAACAGAAAAAAACTCCATTGTACTTTTCCACTTTGATGTGGCTTAAGTGAATCACAACAAGCAGCCCTTTTCCTGCCATCCCACATTGAAAGGACACCAACCTCTCTCCCAGACCAAATCACTTGATGAATTGAAGTCTGCATGTAATTGGATGCAATCATTTCGCCCCCTCCCTTTCCTCTCTCGCATTCTAATGAGCTCTTAATGGGTCCTTGATTAGAAAAAGGCACGAAAACAGCTGTCAAGGCTGGCCAGGAAATGATGGATCATCCAGGAGACTTTGGTGTCCATTAAGGTCTATTCTGGGCCCAATCACTGGTAGGTGAGAAGATGAAAAGAAACTTTCATTATATTTAGTTTCTACCAAGACAATACCCTGTGGAACAATGATCACTTCAGTCTTCAAAGTGACAGGTGGCTGTTGAACAACAAGAAGAGTGTCAAGTCTGAGCATGCCAATATTGTGTTGATAGATAACTCACTTTCTTTTTTTTTTTACTAAGCCAAAATTGTATTTTCACATGTTGTATATATATATACTACAGTATATACTACAGTGGCAAAAGGCAGCATGTCTGGACTTCACAATATAAGACCTCCAGGGCTGCTAGGCTACATGGTTCAAAGGCACGACAGGTGGAAGATGTCAAAATAATAAAACCTGTAACTCAAATGTCTAAGGATAATAGCTATGGCAGATTCATTAAGTCATTTTCATTATTATATATCAAAAAATTATACTATCATATTATCACTGGTCAAAATATGAAGAACCACCCCACCTCAAAGAAAGCCTTGCCATGCCTACAAAATTAAAATGTCTGATCTAGCCCCATATCCCGGCCTCTGGCTCATGTGATGCCAGATTTACTGTAAACATGAGCTGCAAAACCATGAACATTTTCCTCCAAGTTGTTATTCCAAATAGGGTGTGTGTGTATTTTCTGTGCTATGAGATTTCAGACTTTATATCACAACTTGCACTCACAGAACTGACAATTCTGGCTGCAAACACTGCATTAAACGAAGACATGGCAATCTGAATACAATGCAATCACCTCAGAGGCTACAGTTCTTTTACGGTTGACTTTTTAAGTTCATAAATAAAATATTTCAGATGTGGGCAGTTGTTCCAGCGTCCTGCACATCTTTCACTTGTTTCCTGCAAAGTGACCTGAATGTGGAATCAAATACAACTGGGATATCACAGTCTATTCTCTCCACAGCGACCCATACATTAAGGGTATGATATCCTCTGCATCTGTGAGGTTCAGATAAAATGCAAGAACATCCAACAGGGGGATAAATGTTTGCCACACAGTCACACTGACTCTGGCTCTTATTCATAATTTATGCAAGTAAAAGCACAGAGCGAGCATAAATAGTGAATAAGCATTAATGATTAATAAAACACGATAAGTCGTTCTGAGAGCGCTGCAAATATTTATTCCTTGTTGGCCTGCCATACATGTTTCACCTGGTACACGTACAAACTCATTACATATTTTGTGCTTCAGGTGCTCTGCGAAAGTGCGACCAAAGTGATTTGCATAAGTGATCTAAATAAATCAGGCGCTAAATAGACAGAAGCTGCACTGGTTTTTAAGCCCGGCAGTATTTCAGAAACTTATTAGTAAAAAGTGTTAAAAATGTTGTACTGTCTCAGAGCTTTCATGAAAACATCAGCACCCTCCCTTTCTATAATAAGCACTATAAGTCATAGTAGACAACACTGACTGGAGGACCTGGAAGCTGAGTCTTCCAAAAGAAGAGCAACTAATAAAGGTGGCCAGTGGCCCTCAGCTGCTTTATTCCAGTAGTTATTCTTAGTCTGACAGTCACTGCCGATGTATGATGAAAAGAGAAGGCCTGGCAACTGTAACTTGTATTGTGGTGATATTCGAGAGGCAGGTGTGACCACTAAAAGCTTATAAATAACCCCCCCATCCTTCCATACAATGCTGTGGCCATGAGTGATGCCTTCTTTCTTCGCGGCCCCTGTGTGCTTTTAGTCCCAGTCAGTCAGTACCAATAGACACACAAACACACACGCACACACATAAAACCAAACAACCATGCCAACACAGATATAATAAAATGTGGACTTCCTTCAAGTTTATTGTTTGCAGATAAAAAAAAAAAATAAAAAAATATCCATTTAGTGCCTTTTCAGAGGCACTAAATGGATACCTCCCAAACACACACAGTTCTAATGAGTACCCTGTTTAATGAGATATAACAGAAGATACATTCCAGGAACTAATCAAAGATCACTGTAAAAGGAGATGAGAAGCAAGAACAAGGAGAATACCGATAAGAGTGATTGTGCATGGATCAGTTCAACTCAAATCAAGTGTGGCAACAACTGCTTACAACAACAACTAATGATACTGGTCACTGAGAAACCATTGAGCCAATGTACAGTAATTAACTACTATGTATAGTACAGAATATAAATATATATTATATAGGCACACAGCAGCATTATATACAAAATGTATAAAAACAAGACTACTGGTGGTGCTTTAAGCTTAATGCTTATATGTTTGTTAAGTATTATGTTAGTCAGGCAAAATAACTTAGTTTAGCCTTTTAGAAGGCTTGCATTTCTTCCTTGGCAGAAGAGTATAAGCATAGCTGAGGCCGAGGGTAATGTCATTAGCTCATCATAAAGTATGACCAGATGATGGCGGCAACTTGGGATCAGCAAAACTATTACAATTGATCTTTAGGGGGACATGAAGGTCTGTTAGCATACAATTGAGCACAGTCTAGTAAAAACAACTTTGACCTCGGTCAGAGGGATTCATCCTCTGGGAACCATGAATATCTGTACACAATTTAATGGCAATCCATCCAACAGTTATAGAAACGTTTTATTCCACAGAGGTGGACTGACCAATACTGCCATCCCAAGAACAATACGATCGTATACAAAGAACAGCATCAATATATATAAGTTATATACAAAATGCGTACACACCAAAAACACATTATATGTGGGAGCAATACAGGAGGAGTGGAAGAGCAGAGAAAAGGAGGAGGTGGAAGAGCAGAGAAAGGAGGAGATAAAGAAATAAAGAAATAGAAGAAGAAATAAAGGTGGAGTATAACAGCAGAATCAGGGGGGAAGTCTCAGGTGTTGCCTCAACCATTATTAACCTCTTGCTTTTTAAAAATAGAGTTCAAGGTCAGATTTTTAATAAGGAAGAACCAAATGGCTCGATTCCAACTGTCAGACTATCTCTAGTTAACAGCTGACTTGCTCCTTTCCCTTTCTCCTTCCTCTCTCCTTTTTGTCTCTGCGTCTCCCCTTTCTGCGCACAGCCTTCTGTCTCAACTGTCTTTCTGCTTGTCATTTCCCAGCCTTTCATTTTAGATGCTTTGTACCCAGGTGGGATAGTGCTGAGAGGGCTGAAATAAATATATATTTGTTTTTAGTGACAGTTATTCAGCAGACATTTGTAGTTCCACTGCAGCCAGTTGTTCTCTTGAGGCCGTTCCAGCTGTTCCTTTCAGCTGCTCAGGTCATTTCGTCCAGCCTCTCTTATTGTACAGGGAGCTATTGTGTCATCTCTTAGCTGCTTGTCCTCAGAGCCATCTGTAAATCGATCTGACTGATGGAAATTATCTGTGTCTGTGTGTGTGTCTGTTGTGGTTTTGTGTGTCCATTTAGGACCGAGTGTGGTATAAGGTTGAGTATGTGTGTACAGGGGAGGTGTCAGTGGTCTATATTTACCAACTTAAGAATGAGAGAGCATTGTGTTGTCCACATTCTTGGCACTGAAGGACACTTTGTGTTCGGGGGTCACCCTCACCGCTTCATCCAGAGAGGCACAGAGAGAGACGAGAGTGAGGTATAAGCGGACAGACAGAGAGGTTATACTGAGAGGTGAGACAACAAGATTGAACAAGATCTTCAAGGAGAGAGAGACAGACAGGCAGACATAAAAGGAAGTGGGATATATCCGTCCTTCAGATCTTTGACACCCAGAGGACACCTGTTTCTTTAAAGAAAGTGTGAGTGGGATTTCCTTTACTCAGCCTTCATCTAAATCTAGCACCAATGGCATACAGCTTTTTTTTTTGTAAGACAGGTTACTGATGCATTAGTGTATGTGATAACCCTCAATGAAATATAAAACCACAACTCTAAGCAGAATTAAAACGCACACTGTGCTTCTATAACACAGCTGTATAATGCTTTCAGTCATTATTTTTATCTTTGTATTGTCAGAAAGGGTTTCTTTTCTCTTGTTGTTTATCTTGAGAATATGTTCTTATTCCTCCAGCTAGTTAAACTTCTTAATGGTCCCGTCTTTGATGGCCTCAGTGGATGTAGCTTCTAATTACTCTCTGGGGGGCACAAAGCAAGATCCTCTAGTGTTCAGACAACGCTTTCCCCCTTTAACGAGTAGAATCATAAATCATTGGTCCCCTTATTCCTCTGTTGATTCTTTTTTTTATTTTTATTGTCAGACTTGGAAAACTGAGCTCTCAATTCACTCCAGAGACTGAAAACTGCACTGTGTGTTGAAATGAACAGTGCTTTGCTTTTGCTGCCCTCTCTCCAGGGGCCCAAGATCCAGGCCTACCCGTGGAGACTGATCAATTTTAATGTGCCAGAGGTCGACCTTCCATTAACAGTGTTCAAACAACGCTGCCTCCTTGCACAACAGTGAGCCACAAAAAGAGCAACAGGGGAATCAGCTGGCCCGCTAGCCTATTAGCCTGTTGGCTAACTCGCTTCTGTTTCCACAATGTAATTGAAGGAGATGAGAAGAAATAACATTACACTTGTTTATTGCGCTAACACAGGTGGTTGCTATTGGGAGTGGGCGAATGAAGCTATCACTCAGGCGCAACCTGATTCTGTTTGTTGGGTGCGTTTCTGCATTCACTTCCCCAGAGCAGCCACATGATTAATGATGGGTAGGGTGTGGGCAGCAGCATGGCGGACCTCAACTGATGAATTATTAGCAGCTCAGCGACCCACAAAAGGGTGATTCATTCCACGTGGGACTGAAACGTACCTTTTCTCCACATGTATGTCTACAACCAATCTGGACTCCACAGTTCTACAGTTTATATGATTTAGTTTCAACAAAACTAAGACAGAAGACAAAAATGTGAGAAACAAACCAATGTGCAAATGGCTGCTGTCTTTATGGAGAAAAATAGTTGACTGTTGAGTCTTATTCCCCCTTCATCACCAACAATTAATACGTCCTTACGGCTTATCAAATTTGAATATTTATATGTATATATGTTCTCATGGTCCTCTCTGATAGCAAACTGAATATCTTTAAGTTTTGGACTGGTGGTTAGACAAAACAAGAGACGTGAAGACGTCACTTTCAACAACAATGGGATTTCATTTTTCATCATTTTCTGACATTTTATAGACCAAACCATTATTTTAAAAGATGAGCAGCCCAATAATAAATTTAAAAAAAATCATAAGTTGCAGCCCTACAACAGTTACAGTTTAAAAGTTCAGTGTTTTCAAAAAAAGCAACAAATTCAAAGAATGCATCTTTTTTAAAGTGCTGATTATTAAATTTCATAATCCAGTCCATAAAAAGCATTCAAAACCCATTAATAATAGGTGTGTTTGGTTCTCCTTTGCAAATGGAAGTCAGAAGGCCGACACAATTTTGACGCACAATTCTTTTGATCCGGGATGTAAAAGCAGCCGTTAAAGATTCAGATTATGTTATTAGTAGCACCCTGTTGTGTCTTGGGGTTGATAAACCCAAGAAACTTCAAGATATCAGAAGACTTGTGCCACTTTAAATAGCACAAATCTATCAGAGTTGAATGGTGATGAGTTAGCATTCTGCATACACTTCACACACCTTTTCGGTTCAATTACAATTCTCTAAGAAAGAGGCTTGAGACCGATTCCCAATTCTGCACCATGATATGGAATATTCATTACCTTACCACCTTTACTGAGAAAAGTACTAGAAATTTAACTAAGGCAAGGTCCAGTCAGAATACAAAACACAATATTAACAGTTGTGTCTCTTGCCAAGACTAAAGTGTCTGCCGTGTAAAGTGGCCATTTAGCAAATCATCTGCACTCAATATGAAACATAGAGCTTTGAGTTACTCCAGATACGAGTGTCTGTTGACTGCTTACGAACATGTTTCTGGTTGAGGCTCCAGCACCTTTATTGTCTCACTGACTCCCATTGACTCTGTATGGCACTGCCTCCTACACACCCTCTGCCTCCTACACACCCTCTGCCTCCTCACTCCTTGCTTCCCCTCCCTCCACAGGTGCCAGTTGTGGGGGGGTTACCATGGAAACCAGGACGGTGATGCGGCGAGAGCAGGAGGAGCAGTCGTCCCAGATGTCTCACAGCATGAAACTGTCCTCCCAGATCAAGAAGAAGACCTTCACTTCCAGGTGCTAACATGCTCTCCTGACATCAGTGGTGGAAGTTAGAAAGGATAAATGGAAGTGTGGAAGTATTCAGATCATGTACTGTACATGTAACAGTGCCTATACAACAATGTACAAATACACAAATGTCCTGCATTCAAATTCTTACTTTAAGGGGAACCTATTATGCTCTTCCTTGTTGATATTAAAGTGTTAAGTGAGGTAAACGTATGTTACAGTAATTACAGTGCGCTCAGTCAGAATTCAGACTGCTCTCAATGCAACAACGTCTTTTTCTACTTTATATGACCAGCCGATGTGAGATTGTCATGGATATCTTTCAGGGATCTCAAACTGCTGGTCAGGGGCCATTTACGACCCTCCAGCCCATAACATGATGTCAAAAATATAATATAATCTAGCTAGTTGTTTCAAATGAATTTAAACTAACCTTTTATATACACACACACAACTAAAATAAACACACAATTGTAGTTAAAAATAGTTGATAAGAAGAGAGCAGGTCTTAGGCCCTAATTTGTTGTTTGGCTACAAACAACAAAGATGATATGATGATATAAAAATATATAGAAACTGCTGTTGGCATTTTGTTGTTAAGTATGATGTTAGTAATGGAGATATTTTAGGAATATTGCACTTTCTTGTCGTACTTTATGTTGAAGTGGCCCTCCTATGAGCTGACAATACCAGCATTTGAGTTTGAGAATTTATCTGCTCCAGGCAGAGCGCGACTAAGCACGCCCACGTCCTGCGGCTTCTCTGCCTCGGATTTACAGAGTTTATAGATGGACACTTTTAGTTGTAGCTATTAGCTAATGGACTGGGGGCTCGAGGCACTAGTGCTCCTGGGCTGGAGGGAGGCTCCTGTATTAGAGATCCAATATTAAACACCAACACTGCCCCAGTGTGCTGAGCTCCCAGTCCGGCCAGAGTCACCTAACAGGATGGTTAAGTTAGCTGCACGGCTAACCAGCATTTATTTTTACCACCTACATTATAGTTTTCTTGGTTTAGAAATCTGAATTGCGAACCTACTGAGCAAAGCTCCCCCACCTTTGGGAAAACACTGCTGCTGTATTTTCTGGTTAAAAATAAGCTGTATAATCAGTATTATTAAACTGTAGCTTGAGAGGTTCCACCTGTAACATTACAACACTGAAAAACATAATGTTCATCTTGACAAGTCATCAAGTCTCATATTCAGCCCTTAACCCTGATTTTAATTAAAAACAAGAGGATAATTGAGTTGAGATAATTCAGTTTTATTCTAGGGCAGTATCTCTTGTTTCGGGCATTTTTCATAAATTAGCTTCTTAAAATGAGACAAAATATGGGAAATATATACACTAATATCAGGAGAATGGCACCTAAGGCTACAAAATTCATGAAAAAACATTAATATTGGAACCAAGTTAAATGATCTCACCCTCATAATTTAAATGTATGGTGTAGGATTAAGACTGAGATTGTTCTGCACTAAACCTACATTTCTCCAATATCAGAAAACATTTACATATACCAGAAAATGGTGTTTAAACTTTTTGCCCTAAATATATACAAATGAGGTAAGTAAGTAAGTAAGTAAGTAAGTAAGTAAGTACAGTAGGTAAATTTGATTATTATTATGTAGATCTGCACAATAAAACAATAGCACTATTTGCAATTGACACCTAATCAATAGCAAGAAGAAAATTGTTTAATAGAATATAGATAGTTTCACTTAAATGCAAACCACCATGAAAACAATAAACAAATACTGACTCAAACAGCCCATCATCTCTTGACGATGGAGCATGCTATGAGTGCATCACCAAGGTCACTTCCCTTTGGAGTGCGCAACATGACCTAAGTCATGACCTACATCTGTTAGATCTCAAGAAACGATCCACAGGCAGTCCACAATGGAGAGGTACTCAGCAACAATGCAGTGTGAGAGAACATTAACATTAAAATGATTACATGTGTGCATGTGAATGGGTGTGTGAACTGCACCAACATCACCTGAAATTTAACATTATTTTAATTACTTTTTCAGCCATATCATATTGTATTATGTTCTTCAACTGTGTGTCACAAAGCTGTCCTTATTGATCACAGCTGATCTGATTTTTCAGTTGTAGGATGGCATCAATCTGTTTATTGGCTAGAGCTCAATGAGACATTAATCACTCAAGTATGCCCTATGGGCCACAACTTCACATACAGTATTCCCAAACACATGTCGCTGAGACCACCTCCACCACTCTCTGTCTCTGGTATTAAGTTGCCTCTGGTTGGATGAAGTCCTGATTCACTACATAGCAACGCACCCAGACACATTCACAAAACACCTCAAGCTTACATGTGCACACAACCTTGTGTGCAGTTGCACGTCAGTTATTTTGTGGTTAGTAGTGTTATTGCAGCATGGATATCAGCCAGGTAACCAGTGGCTTGAAAGAAAAACATGAACAGCAGCAAATGCAACAATACAAACATTTTGAGCCACAAAAGCTCTCAAAATAGGCTATACCACAATGACCTGTCAGATTGAAACAAACGAAAACAGGTAGCAGCATTAGTTTACTTTTATTGTCAGCGTGATGCATGAACTGGCTCCATTTTGTCCCAGACAAAGCATATGATGGTATGCTTCAAAGTTAATTCTGGACCTTGGACACAGCAGTTGACAATATCAAGGTCAAGAATAAACTTTGAAGCTCTGCTTTTACACAAATGTCCTGTATAATTGTATTGTATTGTATTGTATAATTCCATAATAACTAGGCAAACTCTACCTGCTGATGAAGATTATGTGGTATGACTGAAGACCCCAGACAGTTGCTAAATGAACCTTGAGATGGGGATTCATCAAAGACGTATTCTGTTTCTTCAATTTAGCTTAAAATCAACCAACTTCACTACCTTTCAGATGATTTAAGTATTATTACTCAAGTAAAATATCAGCAATGTAATAGAAGCCTATTCCATTATACTATGAAATAAAATAAAAAAAGAAATAAAAAAGAAATCACACAGCAGGCACACCAGTGCTCCCAGATGACTCCAGTGAAATCTAATAGAAATCACTTCTGGTTCTGCCCTAATAGTCTCAAGTCAAATTTGCCCTCATTTTCGCAGCCCCCCTGCTGCAGTGAGTTATTAAATTAGGCTAACCTGTGGGTCTGCAATCTCCATTGCAAAATAAAGGGAATTGGGCCCATTTTCTCCTTAGGGATGATGAAAATAAGCAATTATCCCATCAAGCTTAGTTCAGCCAAACTTAGATTTCATCTCACTCTTTATTAAAAAGGAGCAAGAGAGACAAAACAGGTGCATTGTGAAATTTATACTTAGAACATCTTCAGTGGGAGCATACTCAATGTGTCCTCTGGGTATGTTTTTAGTTATCCTTGTTTGTACATGAGGTATGGCACTATTTTGAGTACAAGTTGTTGACATGCATTACACAATGAGGGCAGATCATCCAGTGCTTCTCACAGGTTTTCCTCTTTTTTTTAATTTTCTAGTTGCACAAAATTAATTAAAATTAAAAATTAATATTTTGAGGAAGGCTGTTGTTTATAAACACATAAACGCACAACCTCATTCTCTTGCACACCGCAGCAGTATCAGCTTGTGTGTTTGCTGGCATGCGTGGGTGCACGTGTGTGCATGTTCCTGTTTGCATGCCATGAGCCATTTGTGTCTCTGTGTGTATATACCTGTGGGCTTTACTTGAGCAATACTGCCCAGCCGCAGGCTCAGTATTACATTATTCAACGGCCCAAGCACACACTCAAAGGGAACCTGAACAAAGGAAAAGAGAAAAATAAGACAGCAAAAGCAGAAGTTGTCCGCTGAACGCCGTGAAATGGGGAAATTTCCCAGCTTGCAAACAAAATAAAACGAGAAGTCATGTCAATTTGCATTGCCATTTATAAGATGGCTTGCTGAAAGTAACGCCTGAGGCTAGATGTTAGCAGCAACGGTAGTTGGGGGTTGTGTAATACACACCTGGGTAAATATACAGTTCTGGCAGACAAACTTCAAGATTTTTATTTTTATATTTATTCTTTTCCATAGTGCTGTGTTGCACTGTACTGCACTTTACTTCAACATTACATATAATCATACTGAACTATAGATTTAATAAAAAAAACAAGGAAAGTATTTAAAGTTATAATATCCTCTCACTGTTGTTGTAATTACTCTGTAGATCAGAGAGCAGATCAAAAACGAATGCTTCTCTTGTTACAAAAATGCCTTTCAACTTCATTGCCTCAAGTGACCTTGTTGCTAACAACAAACGCCCCTCTCCTGTTTATGGGGGTGCACATAGCAAAGGTCAGCTCAGTTTATTGTTGGTGGTTTAAAATTGAGAGCTCATGCTTTAGTGTAGGCTTACACGTGTGTGCCTATTGTCTAAGTACAGTATGTGTGTGTGTGCGTGTGTGTCTGCATGACTATGTGCCCATGATGAAGAGACTACTTTAAGTCCCTACAGGAAGAGACAGCAACTGGCAGTGTTTCACTTTACTGTATTTGTCAAGTGACTGCTCTGAATGTTTGGTTCATCATGTTCAGTTTGTGTTCCAGTTCATCAACTGGAACACAAACACTACCAGTCACATTGTGGATTAAAAACTGAACACTGCAGATGATTGCGTGCTATGATGATGAACAATTAAAATTTCCATTGTACCATGAAGAACCTATTGGCTCAGATCCAAAACCCTTCGGCTCATAAACACCACACTGTTACCATTTGCCTGCTTCACATCAGCAGCCCCTGTGTTCCTCCTGATTATATAAGCTCCCTATAGACAATAACAGTGAGTAAAAGGGGAACACTGGCAGAGCAGAAGTAGATTGACGGTCATAACATTTCTCGCACTTGAGGGTAAACAGGTCACACACCGCCCTGCTTGGGTAGCCGGATTAGGTGTTGCACACATGAGATGCAACCAGTAGATTAATCAGATAAAATACCAGGTTAGGGTTCAGTAAAGAGTTCTAAAACACAGCACCATGAGAAAGAAGAACAAACTGACTACATACACGTACAAATTGTAACTGATAACAGCGTGCAAGTACATTGTGAGCTTAAAACTGGGGTTGAATTCCTTGTACAAATGCTTGGCCAATGACTCTGATTCTGAAGCTGATACCTTGTTCTTATCCCGCATCTGGTTTGTAAAGGGAAGATTGTCAAAATTAGAGTAAATTCACAGAAAAAAAATGATTGTATTTCTTATTTGAATACAAGCTGAATCTGAATCTGCAAATACCACTGTAATATTTTAGAAAACACTGCAGGGTGTGTTTATACCGATCAGTAACAAATCTGCTGTGCCACACAATGAACCACACTTGGTGGCTTATACCTCCAAGCTGCACAGATGATAGAGGGTATTAGTGCAACAAACTATATTGAAATTGTATTTCAAAGAGGGTCTGTCTTTCATGGTTGGGTTCTTACTTCTTTGTAGTTTATGTTGTTTTGTTGTCTGTCATTGTTTACCTTGCTAATTCTTCACAACAGGAAGAGGAAACAAACAATATCCATTAAAGCAGTTTTCCAGGCTGGAGATAAGAGTTGCCTGTTATGAACTGAATCCCTGGAGTGCTTGAATAAACGAAACCTCATGTATGTAATGTTTGCCTACATTACTGGAGCTCTCTCTGACGTATGGCTGCCCCTGCTGTTCAGACAGAGAATAGGAGAGACACTGCTGCTTTCTAGTGGCAGCGGAGAATAATGATTTGATGAACTTGAGATTGGATAATGTGCCATAGACCATGGCAAAATGAATAGGCATGCTAATATTGAACACTCAATCCTTCCATCAACAGAATAATTGACTGTGAAGGATGACAAGGGAAAATATCTATTTTATAATCTTTCACCTGTGTCATTTGATGATATGCAAGATATCCTAATCAGGCTTTGTTTTATTTTTCCCAACGTTCTTTGAATGCGACAGTGATGAGGAAGCCTCCTACTCTGATTTCTATCCCATCATCCCTGCTGACCTGATGTCCGTCAAGGAGATCCTGAATATGGATAACCTCCCCCGCCACAGTACATGGTGAGATATCCAGCAGAATATATGGCAGATGCTTGATCATCAGCACAATTTGGGGTGGATGATAAAAACCTCTACTATATGCAGTAAAATGCTGCACTGTAGGCCGACGTAAAGGAGAGCAGCTTCGACATATTAATAAGCTGAGGTGGACAAAATGCAGTAGACTATACAGTAAAGAAAGTGTCAGCATTTGATCAGCTTTATTTTAGCTGATACAAATCCATTAAAATGTGCCTGGATTGGTCCTGATATTGATTCTTAACATCGTGGCAGGACATCTCAAGCTTGTAACTCCCAATCGTTGGACACACTGTTGTTCCTAGGTGACAAATTTGCAGGCATTTTTATCTGATAAATAAAACTGATAAGCAATTTTTCCCTGCTGGAAACAACAAAAACTGTTCAAAAGTCAGCGTTCTAACAAAATCAATGCATGTGGCAAATTCAGATCCTCTCTATTTGCAGCTTTCATGAACAACTCATACAATTTTATGAAATTTTATAAACCAAACAACTGATAAATCAGAAAAATAATCTGCAGATTAGTTGATAACAAAAATAAGTTGCAGCCCTACTTCTAATAACCACGCTATAACAACAACAAATCAATGACACCACAGAGAAAATTCCAATCTTGTCCATCTGCAGCTCTCAGCTTGGGCACATTCTTTATTTCTCATTTTGGACTGCAGTCTTTTGTGGGTACAAAATGGCAGCAACTGTGGATCAGTCTCTTCTTCTCGTGCTGAACCAAAAAGACTGTAAGCAAGCCTCCACTTTTCCCCAGAGGACTTCCTTCCTGGTGCTTGTCAAAAAACTCTGCCTCTCCATCAGTAGTCAACACATCCTCTCTCTCTTCATTTTATTTGAGAATGTGGAGTGGGTCAAGTTTCATTGGTTCTTTGCCCTGCCAAGCCATTGACAGTACAAGAGCTTTTATGCCAACAGAGAGTCTCAATAAACAATGGAAATCAGGGCTCTTTCTTCACTTATCTGTCTGTAAAAGGCCAGATGGGGGCTTCTCCCATGATTTGCTGTCTCAAGGAAGTCAATAAGCAATCACCATTCAACTAGGTCATACAGTGCAACTTTTACATTCCTATTTTAGTGTTGAGGAAGAGGAAGGAGCTTCACATCCTACTGGAATAAAGTAGAGCTCTAAAGGTTACTCAATGAATTCGATTTTTGGGTCTTTCTATTCTAAACTGAATATATTAGGGTTCTGAACTGCTGCTCAGACCAAAAAAACATTCCCATTGGCCATAGTTAATTCATTCACTATTTTCTAAAATATTACAGACAAAATATATATAAATCAATAAATCAGGACATAATCACTAGTGAAAGAATCAATGAGAAGAGAGTTGTGAAGATGATCAGCTTTAATCACAAACATCAAACTCAAGACTTTATGATTTGATAATCGAGGACATTTAAATTTGATTTTATTCCCAACTGAAATAACAGGTCAACTTAACCACTGCTGGTAGCTGGTTGATTTTCTGCCAGTACATAAAGTCTCTATTAGTGAATCATTATGTGAGAGGATTTTGTTGATGGCATGTGTGAGCCATCTTTACTTTTTAAGTGTCTTATGATCATGTTGCCAGGACAGGATTACTGCTCAGCTGTCATGGAGAGGATGTCATATATCTAAAAATAAGTCCCACAGTAGAGAGGTTTAGGTCACCAAGAACACGAAGCAAGGGGATTGTTGCCTCTTGTGACGTGATTTGCTCTACCAAAATCCCTATTCTACTGTAGGGGCAACTTACTGTGTCTGGGTCACGTAGTATTTGTGTTGGGGCTCAATAGCACTTTCACATTTGGAGGCTTAGTGGAAGCCTCTTTTCTGTTCTCCAATCCATACAGAAATTGATTAGTGTCTGGTTGTGTCAAAAAGGATTTGTCACATCAGTATACGTAGACTTCTTCATCGATGCTAAAAATAACACAGATAGTTTCTTCTTTAAGCCAAGGCAGGAAGCTTTGGCTGGCAATGGTAAACAGATGGACGGACAGAGGTCACAATGAGCATTGAAGGAGAAGATGGGTAATACTAGAACACAGAGTTTCCAAGGAGGGAGAGTGAAAACAGGGGAGGGGAAGTTATTGAAGGTGCAATCACACCCTTTTGAAAGACAAAAAGACCTCTGACAGTAATGAGCCTCAGCTGCGGCGATGTGGCTCTGCCAACTTGGCATCTCATTAGGTGCCCTGTCCCATGCCACCACGACAACCCTCCATCTCATCAACGAGCGTCTATCCTATTCACTAAAGCGTTTAGCTCCGATTCATTGGTCTTGTCTCACCTTCAGATTTTTCCCACCTGTTAAAGCCCTCTGCCTCTTGAATTAGCAAGGTTGATTTCCTCTGAAGCGCAATTTCTCCATTAAACCTCAATTCCTCACACATTTTATCCCCAGCTGAAGTGCTGAGACGAATAAGGTGTGGATGGATATTTTAGGATAGAGGCTGGAAATATTTTACTGCTGGAGATGGTTGACTCCTCCAAGGATAAGAGAGGAAGGACGGAAGGATGAAGTTGAAAGCTCTCAAGGATTGGCAGACTATTTCTGGAAGGCCTCAGTGTTGCAAGATGGGGGAGCATTACATTTGTTTTGATTTGGGTGGAAATGAATGTGCTAGATCTCTGTGTGTTGCCAAGTGTGCCTCCAGTTGCACATTACTATCCGATTCACATAATGGTTTCTCTATTATCTTCTCCTCATGGTAACATGTAAATTATAAAGCTGACTCAGACATGCCTGGCTTGCCTTGGCAGGAGGGGTTAGCTGTTCTTCGCACCAATAAGCAATATTAAAATTTCCATTTGTTGTAATAATTTAGCTATAAACCCTCTCATACCCACTGACTCGGTGTGTTCCAGTGGTTCATTCCCTCAAGGCTTAAAATCTCTGAGCCCACAGAGATTAAACACTGACAGGCACAAACTTTACTAAATGAGCCTGTGGCAGAAAAAGTGAGAGTGTGTGGGTACACACTTGTCTGCATATGCATCTATGCATGCACATATTTATTTGCATATTTATTCATGCAGTTTGTGCATTTCACTGAATTATCAGAGGCATTTGTAGGACTATTCATGCTCTAGTGGCCATCAAAGCTCAGAGAAGTGTTTGTGAATATTTAAGATTCTGCCTTCTCTGTTTGTTGTGGCAATGTGTGTGTGAAGTATGTTTTCAAATAATTAAGCCCCAGGGACTGTCAATCAAAAGATGGTTCAGGATACACACCCCTCTGGCGATGAGAGAGGAGTATTAAAACGCTGCATTTAAAAAGCAGGCAAATTCATGATTGTGCGTGTTGGGAGAGCATATACTTCCATGCATATGGATTAAGTGCATGTACACAAGAGAATGTGCATTTCTATGTACATGTGGAAATATTCTACATATATATATATATATATATATATATATATATATATACAACCTACCATATACCACATACCACATGTATTATAGAATACCA
>NW_023339807.1:20062821-20070907 GCF_004916995.1 Morone saxatilis | reverse complement strand
TGTACATGTGGAAATATTCTACATATATATATATATATATATATATATATATATATACAACCTACCATATACCACATACCACATGTATTATAGAATACCAGAGGGCTTCGCTGACATCTGTAAGGGACCTGTGGTCTTGTTTAACAGCCTTTACAATGAGCTCAGAGCACAGGTTCAGCAGCCACAGAGCAATGAGATTCACTGTGTTGCCTAATAGCCCCTATATACCAAGGATGTAAATAAAAAACAAGCCTTTAACCCCAGTCCCCAGTTAAGACAGTTGCCCTACTTACTATGCTGCCCAGATAAAGAAAAATAAAAATCTGTTTCTTCTGAGTAACTGGACACAACTGCCTGCCATCTCCATGAAAACAAACTTGATAAAAGGGAAGAAAAGGATGTCACAGAGGTGGCGACACAGCAACAATTTGAACTGTCCACACCTGAAGGAGTCCTGGAGAGTTGCACATCAACATGTGAGAGATTTTAGAGTACCAGCGCCACGTCTCTTCACAGTGATGTGAATCAACAGTGGCAGCGAGCCTTGATATTCCAACTTGTCAAAACCTTTGAATGTGTGTCAGAATGGTGCTCATGTGAAATGACACATAGATATAAATGGAGCAGCAAACCACCGACATTAACGCCAAGCCTTTTCAACGACAAACTGCCAAATATCATAAAACTAGCATTTGTCTGCAAATGGACTGGGACAGAAAGACACTTTTGCGTGCCAAAAAAAATCAATGTAAAATTGCTGTTTTGCTTGTCTCACAGGTCGACCAGTTTTTACAAACCATGTTCAAACCTTTGTCTGAATTGCTGTCTCTACTCCTGTCACCTCCTCTGATGGAGCTCTGAATTGTTTTGACAGCCTACTCAAAATTTTCAAGTGAAGCTAATTACTTCATGTCTACTCTTGGTTGAATATTTTATGCAGCTTAAATGTGCATTTCAAAACAGTATTATGAATTGGCCAAGCCGATGTAAAGTTATATCTAACAATTTATTCTGCATTCTGGTAAGTACAATTTCAATAAATACAGAGAATACATAGAAAAAAACAATAATCCTGAATATATTAAAAAGTTTGTGCTGTGCTCCACCAGGGAAATCCTGAACCAAACTCTGGCTGCTGATGAAGAGTATCACAGAGACAAGTGGACCATGTTTGGGAATGAGGCTGAGAGGGTGGAGCTAGACGTGATCAGGAACCAGCATGTGTTACGCACACGTGTGGACAAACTGTCCCTTCGCAAGCAGGTAGAAGTCAAGTTTAGGTCTCCGGAATGACCTATAACGAGGACAAACAAAAAGTTTCTCCAGTGCATAACCACCATCAGATTACCCAGACAATTAACAGCTTATGTTTAATGTTTGTATTTCCTCAGTCTATTTGTTTCTTTTATTCTGCTGTAGAAAATAAATCATGTTTGCTTAAGAAATACAGAATGTACTGTATTTATCAGCATATTACTTTTCATGTTATCTGCAAACTCTGATTATTATTTTAAAACTTTGCCTTTCCTGCATCTATCTATGCCCTAGGCACAGTATAAGGCATCTGCCCACATGAAGTACCTGGAGCATCTGAGTCAGAAGACCCCAGACTTTCCAATCCCTCTAAGGGCTCACACTGTCTGGGAGGGCATGACCGTCAAACTCTCCTGCAAGGTCCAGGGCTGTCCACCCCCAAAGGTTACATGGTAAGAACTTGCTGCGGTTTATTCTTTTGGCCTCTGTTGTCCTACACCAATTCATTCTCTAAAAGTTTCTATTAAATTTGTCCCGTTTGGGGGGACAAATTTTTGGCGTTTGTAACCCGCAGCTCGCCAGAGTTTCAGTTTAACAAGGGTATATTCACCACATGAGAAATTCCTTTGTGTGTCACCAAAGTCTAATGGTCTAAAGTTAGAACCTTTAGGGAACAACTACACAAGGTGTGTAATAATGTGCACTCCTGATACATCTTTATACTGTAGTAGAGCTTAAACGATCAGATAATCAACAAAAGTCTAACTGACTACAAATTTGATAAATAACCATTTAAGTCACTGCTGCTTTTCTCTGTTTTATATCAGTGCAAATTAAATAGATTTGGATTTTTCCACTGTCAGATGAATAATACAAACATTTTTTGGCAGTGGGAAATAGTAATTTACATATCTCACCATTTCCTATCCAAGTATCTATTCATAATGAAATGTACTGAGTTGCAGCACCTACATTGTATCATCAATTATCATCCATAATGCAGTGAAATACTGTTGAATTTCTTCATGTGCTCATTAGAGGTATATACAACAGTCTGAGAGGTAAGGAGGTGGGTTAGATTATACACCTGTACATGCAAATGATTGAATATAAAGACAGACTCAAAGCCCATGAGTTACGTGCAAAAAAAAACAAGAGTTATAGCGCTACAATTCTGAACCCTGAGTTGAATATCGCTTTCTGTATTAATATGAAATTACCTGTGTTTATTCAGGCAACGTGCCAAATTGTCGACCTTGACACTCGAGCTGCTGAGAGACTGACTGATGAATAGACTGTGTGCTCAGTATTCATGAACCTAAGCTGAGATCTTGATAACCTGAGGCTCGTGGGTCTCACCATCCAAAATGGGACCCATCGAGCCCAATGAGCTGCAAAAATCTGCCCTCAAAAGTGCCCAGCACAAAACAGAATGAGAGATCAAAGGCCCCCTCTGGATTCAGCTGAACCAACATTTGATTAGTGAAAGACGTGCATAAATAATCCGTGGGCAGGACCATGAACCATCCAAGTGGAGCCTGTTGTTCACTTTTGCTTTGATATTCAAAAAAACTAAAACTTTTAACACGCTATTTCTCATTTCCTACATCAGGTATAAAGATGGTCTGCCACTGAGAATGACTGAAAGATCATGGAATTACAGTCTTCAACAAACATTTGGTCTTAACTCACTGGAGATCAGAAGGTAGGTCACTGGCACCCAAATCCCTAATTAAAGCTAAAGCAGGTATGAATATGACACAGAGTGTGTAAGATGCAGCTAATGTAGATACAACACGACCCTACCATTTAGTAATTGAGAATACAATTGGACACTCCGGTGTTATGAGTTAAAATATGTCTGTCAAACTGAGAAATTAATACTGTGCAGTAAGACTGCTCCATTACTTAAATTCAAAAAATTAAGAGAGTCAATCAAGTCGAGCGGCCTGATGACGTCTCTTTCTAACTTTTATGTTGTATTTGGGATTAATTTAACAGCCATCACAACGGAGTAAAGTAGGCTACGGCTAACAAATGTGCAATAAAAGCACAGATTTGTAATATTACAGATACATTTCAGCTCCTTCTTCAACTGCTTCCAATTTTCTCTTTCTATATTCTCAGGTGCTCTCCTGATGATGCCGGCGAGTATAAAGTGGTAGCCAAGAGTCCCCTGGGTGAAGCTATGACTTTTGGAACACTTGTGGTCAACTGTGAGTAGTTTCCTGTTTCATATCAGCTCAACCTTGCTGAGAAACTATTGTGGATAATACAAAGATGGGTGATAATATGTTGACTGAAATGCAAGAGTTCAGCCTCAGGTTATAAACTGGTAATGGGAACTGAGACACTGAAGTAGGATATCAGTAAAGGAAATCAAAGCTGTGAGATCAAAGGCTATATAACCAGTCTAAATGGCATTTACACTGCAGGATTTCCACTTAAAACCTGGTGCACAAACCACTCAACTACACAGTATCATCAACTGTATTTGACACAACTTGTCCATTTAAACTCTACACACAATACTTATACATTTAATATTGATGACACTGCCCCCTAGTGGCATTTTTGAAAAGGCTTGATAAATGACAGACAGAATCTAGGACAGGAAGTTTGTATACTTACTGTACTTACAAAATGTCCTGAATTAAACAATATTTAACAATAATTTTGTTTTACACATGCAATCTTAACATTGCATTATATAGCAGGGTAGACGCAGGTATAAAGAGTATAGCCACTTATTTTTCAGTCAACATTAGGTATACACCCACTTCTAAATCCTCTCTGATGCTCATCATTCAGTAATGTTTTGTGGGTTTGATTTTCTTTTTCCAAGAATGGTAAAGGCCTGACATAGCGTTCACGAGTGGATGGAGTGAGGGTTAGGTTAAGGAATACTTTACTCAAAATCTATAATTATGTAGTTGTCTCAACATATAGTCGGTGGGCCAGTATTTATTGCATAATCTGCTCCTCTTCTGTGGCTAATGTTAATTTTATTTCATGTTCCTTAATGCCAGAAATCAAGTAGCAGAAGTTGAGTGACTGTGAAAATACTACTGGCCCATGTTTGGGTGAACTCAGTATGCAAGAGTAGTCTTAAATGTCACTGTTTATGACACATGCTGTTTATCCTTTGCTGAATGGGCAGCTTAAGGGGGAAAAAATGAGCGTATACCCACTTTGGGAACACAATACTTATATATAATAAAAAAAAACTCAGTGAGAAGTCAGTGAGAAGTCAGTGAAATGTCAGTAAAAAAAGGATAAAACATGCATAAAAAAGACCGTCAGGGTTTACAGACAAGCTTAAAAGACTGTGACAAGAAGAATTACCAAACAGCAAAGCAATCAAGACTCCTGAAACCAGCAACCAAATAACTGAATACACAACTCCAAGCCCAGGAGCAACACAGCCTTCACATCCACAGTTCAACACCGCTGACAGCAACAATGTTGACAAAAATACAAAAGCACAGGGATACAGATGCCGACCCCAGTGTTAAAAAAAATAAATAATAATATATATATATATATATATATATAAACACAGCCTACTCGCCATTAGTTTTCAGCCAGTGTTTTCAGGATATCTGTCAGTTCTCCATGCTCCTGCAGATAAGGTCTCTCTCCAAGGCCAACGGCTAAGTTAGGCCATTTGTCTGCGAAGCAATATGTCTTGACAGTATATTCCAACCAGTCTTTGTCCTTATACCAAGAAGTATACAAGTCTGGGATGCGCTGTAAATAAGACATGATTCAGTGTCGGAAACGGAGGATTGTGGATAATGGGCATCACCTGTGTGTAAGTGTTAGCTTCGGTGGGCACAAACTAATAACATTAGCCTGGTTTCCCTCACTTCTATGCGTCTCCCTCAACGTCTAACCTCCCTGCTGCTAGTGTAGACATTGAGTCATGAGAAGACATTCAACAAAAATCATTTATTCATTCAAATTAATTGCTAGCTAACGTTAGTTTGCTGGCTAACTTTAGTTTAATTAGCCACTTAACTGAACTCCCGCCCCCTATAGCTTTGCAAGGGCTGTTGCTAGGCAACTGAACAAAGCAACTTGTCGCCCTTTTCAAAATAGCGAACAATTTTGTACCTTTTGCGTTTGCACTAGAACTATCATAAATGTCACAAACTCAAATGTATAAGTCCATTTAAACTGCTCTGGAAAATACAGTTTATTATTATCCCACTTTAAAAGTTTCTTTTCAGCATTCTGCCCATTGCTTCCTGTGATGAAGACATGGCCATATGTTGCTCTTGTGCTACTGTCAAATGTAATGTTGTGACATGTTTGGGTTTTTCTCTTCCTGAAGAGCTCAAACACCTCGCTAAAATAGAAATTAATACAGTTTTATAAATTTAAATCATTAACCATGAGAAAAAGAGACCAGTGGTACTTTTTCAAACACCAGAAGCCATATAATTAATTATTGTGCCAGTTGTTTAGGCTGTTAAATACTAACTTGAACTGACTTAAGTGACAAATGTACAGCAATGATTATTTTGTTAGTGTTGAGCACATGCCAAACACACAAAACACATTCAGCCCAACTGATAGATTGGCCAAATATATTGGTATTGCTATACTGTATGTCAGCCAATAATACTTAATTTAGCTGTATCATGGTCACAGCTCTATCTAATCTAATAATCAAATTATCCTAATCAAATGTGTTTGAATGTGAAATGTAAATATCAGCTGATGTATTGTTATCAGATTTTTTAAACTTTCAAATATCAATATTGGTGTTGGCCTCAGAAATCCAATATCCGTCCTTCATTTCACTTCATTTAGCAGGGGCACAGACATTAATGCCCCCAGGGTGCTAACATTGTCCTCACCAAATCTGACCACACATCCACACCTCCATCCTCCTACAGCCTCCAATCTTGTCACTGCTCAAGTCAGATATATATATATATTTCAAGAAAGCCCAAAGAAAATGTCTAGTTCAGATTTTTTTCTAATTTTCCCCAATGCACAGTGCACTTTTCTACCCCCAAAATTATTATCCTGGTTTCTATATAAATTAGATTTTTTGGTGAGACTAAAATGATCAGATCATCACACTGAATTATATTGAGGACAGCGGGTGGTGACTAGCAGTCTAACATCTACAGTGAGCATCATTGCCTTATGCCACTATGCTAGGAACATCCACAATAATGGTTGTGCTGCACCTTTTAAATGACCCACTCTTTCTTGAAAGTGCTTGGTGCCTGGCAGTAAAGTTCCCCTAACGTTGTACATCAATTAGACGGTCAGATCTTTAATGAGACGCTTCAAGGCTTCTCCTTCGCCATCTACATTTTCACAGGCTTTCTTCAGTCGTTAAAACTAGGTTAAAGGGAATATTAGATGTGACTTGCATAAATGTGGCATTGCCAGGTTTGATTTGTCTGCTGTGTCTCTCTGTGTCGTGCCTCTTCAGTTTCACAGTATCTTCTTCTGTTTCTGTCCCCATCTGTGACCCGCCCTGCCTTTTCTTCAATCTGTGCTGCTCTGCCGGTCTGCCACTCTGCAATTCAGCATATCAAGGAGCCGTGGCTGGTTCAGAGCACTCGCAGACCCCCGGTAAGTTTCACGCCAGGACGTAATGAAAAGTGTCCCCTTTCATTTTCTCTGCCACCCTTTGAAGTTCTTCCCTCCACCGGTAAACGAGGGAGGGCTGGGTGGCTTTGAAGACTCTGACACAACACTCTGCCCTGCTGTGCATGCTGCACCTCATAAAGTAAGATACACATGGATTGAAAGGGAGCAGTGCATTAGCAGTGTTTGTTTGTCATGGGAGTTTATGTTTCTGTGTGGGTGTCCATGGATGTACGGGTGTAAGTAAGACTATTTTGCGGCGTAGTTGCTGTAGGGATAGAAAGACTTGCTTCTAATTCAGCAGGAACGACGGTCATGTATATTTCATTTCAGGGACAGCAGGGGATTTATTCCGTTTTGCTCCAAGCTGTTGAGCATCTCATATTGGCTGTGGCACTCTTTGGCCTAGATTAGTCTCCACCATGTCAGTTCTCTCACCAGAAAAACAACAGCTTTGCCTGTTTGTTTGGGGGAAAAAAAAAAAAAACTGCTTAAGTTTACCAAAAAAGGGCTTCTTGTGGCAAAGCATATTCTGACTCTATCAGAACAGAAGGCAGAAGTAGCATGATAAAGTTTTAGTGGAGGAGGTCCAGGTCGATGAATGGTTCAGCAATGTAACCTTTGACAATAGAGACTATTATCAACCATTTCCAACATTGACTTCTTTTAACCACAACAACTGTTTCCTATTCTTAAACGAACTACTACTTTTAACTCAAATTACCATCTATACCTAACCATAATGGAGTAGTTGTAGTGCCTAAATTTAACATAACCTTAATCATAGAAGAGGCGGACCAGAAAACAGGCATGTGAATCATTTTTGTAAATGTCATATCCATTATGGAAGGTATTACGTGATGTCCTGCTGATAGGAGCACAAGTTTAACACTAATATGTGTTGTTTGGAAGGCAACAGTTCTTTTAATTACCTGACCAGACCACACCTATGATACTGTCCAAGTCTTCATAAAGCAAGGAAAGTGTGCGTTATCTTTTAAAGTCATTAGTGTTGCAACCAGGGTCTTATATTTGTATGTATATGTAGTTTAAAAAAAGTCACTGTTCAACCATACAATCTAAACCACTTACTGGTGCATGGAAGTAAAAATGAAGGTGAAATTTTACTTTATTTTCTAATCTTGCAGAGAGACATTCTGGTTTATCTTGAATTTACAGTTCTAATTGTTGGTCTAGTTGTGTAAACATGCAATTTTAC
>NW_023339807.1:20026778-20062812 GCF_004916995.1 Morone saxatilis | reverse complement strand
CTTGGGTGCATTGTCTCATTTTCATGTTACATACAAATTAAAGTCCACAGATCTCAGCAGTGACATTGGTGAGTTAATCACCCTAAAATAAAGTATTGATGGGTGAAGCTGTTTAAACAAAGAAAGTTAATTCTATGACTTAAGATTTGGCCTCAAGTCATGAGTAGAAATGTAAATAATCTTTTAAAATGAAAGTCATATTTCTTGTGGACCGACTTAAGAATAAGAGACTGGCCTTTTTTTAATTTTTATTTCACTATGAAATAATTTTAAAGAGGAGCTTAATCTGCCACAGTAGAGTCAACCTGCACATCTAATCAGGACAAATATATTTACAGGTCTTTCCATATGCAGGGATGTCTTCTTTACTCTACTGCTAACTTTCACCAGTAACCTGTGAGTACACCATTGCTTCTGCAGAAGTATTACGTAGGTGCAACACAACACAATACATTCGCCACACACTCACAAATTAAGTGGCACTCATTTTGAACAAAGCTTTATCAGCATGTAATGGCATCAGGGCCTGCTTGCTGCGTGGATGTGCTTAAGAATTCCATGCTGTCATTTTCATGTAATTGATGCTTGATTATCTCATATAGAGCAGATCATATTTTCCAACCTGAATCACTCAATAAACAAAAGCACAACTGTGGTGAATTTATCATAATCATCTTTGCGCTGAGGGAAGCATGGGTTTGAGTGTTCGAATGATGGGAAACAATAGATCTAAGCAGTGTGTTTTAATAAAGCTACACACATTCCTGTGATAGCCTGAACTGCTAAGCAGAACAAGATCATTATAGGAAACATGTCACAGTCTCTCAAAATCATCCCTGAAAATGGGATTTGACAAGACGTCATGGCACACGTATCTCTCACTTCTAGATTGCATTGCTTCAGTGCTTTGACAAGTGAGAGGATGGTAGCCGAAGGAATAACTTGTCAGGAATCGTTCACTTAAAAACAATTGTCACATCTTCAGCTTTTCTGCTGTCTTCTGTTGTTTCCTCCAAGGTATGCCGTTTGTCTGCGTGCTCATGGATGAAGCAGAGGGTCTTTGTCTATTATGGCTATGCAAGTCTGCATAAGATGGTCTTTTTTAGTTAATTAAGACCCTCTGGGTTGCTTTGTTCAGTTTCACAAGAGAGCGAAACTGAAGAAGGAAGAGCTTGTTACTGCTATCTTGTAGAAAATACTGAAAAACTGGTGTCATAGCACAAACGCACTCGATGTAGAGACATCAGAGCTTCTTTGACCAGGGTTGGTGATAGAGCTGGAGAGATGATGGAATCAGCATATTCCTTCCTGCCTGCCACTTACATCCAGCACATCCTGTGCTTCGTGATACCTTTTCCTCTTTACCTGTCATCCTTCTTTCCTTTGTGGCGGTCAAAAGAAGGTCTCACAATTTTATAGTGCAGCATCCACCCAAAATGATCACGTCTGGAATATTTTCTTCGCTGCAGTAAAGTCGAGTGTGGACTGGACATACTTTTCAATATCAGTTTTATCTTTGGCCAGCACCAGTGAGGAAAGCGAATGTGTTTTTATTGGTGAAAAGGTCTTCTCTCCTTTTCATTCGTAATTCTTCTTTTTACTTTTCTTACTGATTTGTTTTCCTCTTTCTTTCTACTTCTACATCATCTCCCTTCTTCCCTTTATCTTTCCTACCCGTAACACTTCCCTCTTACCACGTCACCTCCCAACTTCATCCTTCTCCTCCACCTTACTCACCCGCTCTCCTCTAGTCTTGAAGCTTGAGCAAGAAGCCCTGTTTGGCATCACCTTCCCCCCAACATGGGTAAAGGAGGGTGGCAGCCTCACACTGCAATGTACCTTCACCTCGGCTCTGCTGCCCTTCCAGCAGGATATCAGCTGGTTCAGAGATGGTGAGCACTGTTAAAGACGAGTCATATGAGATAAATGTTTGGTTATTTAGATTCAAGCTATGTGTGTCATGTTAATTTTCTCTCTCTCTCTAGGCATCCAGCTGCATCAGTCGAGCACTGTGGACATTAAGACAGTTGACAACAAGGCGTCCATCACTTTAAAGGCTGCACACAAGGAGCACGAAGGTGTTTACACTGCACGACTCAGGACCTGGGGTGAAATCCAGGAACACAGTGCCTTTGTCTATGTCACAGGTGAGAACCAGAATGAATATATGCTCTAACTATCTTTGTTTTTTACTAAGCAGTTTAAAGGGTGCATTCATTAAATAATTTCTCAGTTATCAGGTTGTTTTTATTTAAAACAAAATGTGTTCACTTCATTTTTCAAGTAAATGTTTAAGATGTTGAGCATAAAGTTCAATCTTGAACCTCAGAAAAAGTAATTTGGCAAAACAATCTTAGCATTTTCCAGGGCTTTTAACCAACTCGCAGTTTTCATCAGGAGATGGAGTTTGCCAGTTGTCATGGAGACCAAAGTTCCATACTTAAGTTATTTGGTTGACAAGTGAGCAAATTCCCCCTCAAATGCTGAATAGTGCCTGTAACTGCCGGCCGACCTGCAATTTAAGCAGTATGCTTTATTCAGAAATAATCCACACCTGACAAATGTTTAGGAGTGACCATGAGAGCCTCGCATGCAAAAATATGTTTTGTCTTTGAGGATGGAATGATCATTTATTATCCCATGCTGGATAAATGGTGTTACGACTGAAACATTCACTCAAAACACTATTTGTATTCACCAGATTTGGGTTCTACTTTCATTTCCTGTCAGCAAACTACACTGATTCATACGGGGAAATTGCACCATCAATCAAGCTGTTCCTCAGTGGAGTGGCTTGTTAACTTTGTTCAATGAAACTATATATTCTTCACAGACTGCTATTTTCTCTCATACATTGTTTGTAGCATGCAAATAAACCAGAGAACAACTCCCACTTGACTCATCGAACATTTGAAATGTGTCTGGGCAGCTCTGCAAGGAGTCTTCTCACGTGTCTGTGTTTCAATATAATATCAGCGCTTACTCATGCATGTATTGCACCTTAACTGCCACAGACACAGTATAATGTGCACTGAATAATTCAAGAACTTGGTGTGCACATACACCAAAAAATGAACACCGACTAGCCCAAACACACACACACGTATGCAAACGCTTGAATACTAAATAAATCTTCCTGCAAAAGTCCCTCAAAATCTTGGCTCAGGTCTCTCTCTTTCTCTCTCTCCCTTATTAAAGAACTTGATCTTTAGCAGTGCTGGAGGTACTAATTAGTGAATTAGCAAACTTCCCTGCATGTGGGTTTTCTCCTTCATTCAGCCGTCATATTTGCATTACAAATAGGCAGTACAGGACAGCAAAAACAAATGAGAGAGAAGGAGGAAAGAGAGTTAGAAGGGAGGGTGAGGTTGCAATTTTAAAACAAGAAAGAGGTGCTTGATGTTGGCCTGAGTCGTTTGTTGAAAAAACATCCATCCCGAGCTTCAAGAAAAGGTTTGGGAACATGTCACATCTGATTACTTCAATCCACTTACTATAATTTCTTTTCTCCCTTCTCTCTGTCTCATCACATCCACTGGCTGTGATTGTATAGTATACACTGAGTAACGTGTCAATCTGTTACTTCCTCCAGTCTAAAGTCATCACTTTTTTACTTGCTGGCCCAAATGATATGTGGATACCTTAAATACTTCCATAATGAAATTTTCTTTACATCATCTGCTCTTGTTTTTCTGTCATATTTTCTTTTTTCTATTTCCCATCCCTGTTTCTCATTCTCTGACATTCTTTACTTTTTGCCCACCATCAATTTCAGACTCATATACATCTCCTATCTCTCTAATTCCTCATTTTATTTTCTATAGCTCCATGTCCTTCCTCATCTTTGTTGTCCTCCAACTGACATTTTCCCTGTTCCTGCGGCAGATGGATCTGCTGCAGTTGTGGGAGGCCCCGCCTCTCCTCTGGCCGTCCAGGTATCTGACGTCAACAAGGACTACGTCTTCCTTACCTGGCAGCCACCCAGTGCTGATGGAGCCTCACCTGTGGAGGGTTATTATGTGGAAAGGTGAGGATTGGCCTGAATCACCGTCCACAGCAATTCAAATATTAAATTTAGGGGAATGAAAGTGAAACAAAATAGAAATTATATTGAGAGTCATTATTGTGATTGGAAATAAGATAATCTCACCACAAGGTCCCTTTAGTAGCTGTTATGGAGAGTTTGATTTTATCATATGTATTTGCTCAGAAATGTGTGGTTTCTGTGCAAATGTCATGATGGTGAGAATTTACATTTTTCTGAAAATGTTAAGGCACTTCTAGGCTGATTATGGATACAAATATATATCATACATCTCCATTTTGTCCACTTATCCACCAAACTATTTTTTATTTTATTTTCTTTTTTTACCAGTGACAGCTTCTGTAACATCTGGAAAATGATTGAGTTTGGATGAGCAGATAAATAATACAAATAATTATTTAAAAATGGCAGTAGAAAATAATTAGTTTTATGACTAATTCATCTGTAGACTATATCAATTAACTGACTACTCCTTTTCTGTATAAAATGTCAGAAAATAGTAAAAAAAATGCCTAAACTCACATAGAAATGTCATAAAAGTAGTAATTTTATCCCATCAACTGGCCAAAAACCTAAAGACATTTAATCTTTAAGGAGAGATTGTTTGGTATTTCTGCTTGAAACATGAGTAAAACAATTTACCGATTGTTGAAATATGTGTTAATTAATTGTCTGTTGATTGACTAATTGACAAATCTGTTTTATTAAATTAAATTTAAAATTTGCAACAGCAGATTATTAAGACATCAAACAATACAAATCTTTTATTTGATTCATAACTGGGTTTTTGATTTGTCAATTAATTTTATCAGTTCGTTATGGAGCTGGATAAGTGGGCCATTCTTTCCAAATAATCGGTTATTCGTTATATATCGCTGATTAAAATGTTCCCTAGATGTTGAAACAGGGATTTTTTATTTACTTAGAATTTGCATTCGTGCTTCAGTAGAAACTTTAGTATTTAGAGGTGAATTATGTCAAATGAGACTATTGATAAAAAGTTTTTGGACTGCAGTAGGTTTTCCATTGCCAGAAATATTCCGCACCAAGACTAGATCTCTTACATCAAACTCACATTGATTTAATCTCCATAAAAAGGCTTATTGTAGATTGTATTTACAGCAATTTCCTGTAAGTCAGCAATAGGCTGACAGTAAGACTATACTGCTGAACCTCGTCTTGCTGTTTGTGCTGCTGGTGAAGAAACTGGATAAAGATGGCGGCGGTGGCAACCGGCAGTGGTGCTACATCCATTTGGCACACGAGATGGATGGTATACTTGGTAATTATCAGCCCTCAACACTATGTTAACATCAGAGTCAAACACTCCCGCAGGAGAACAGGTGTCACACTTATCACCAACACCAATCAATCAGGATTGTCCCTCATGTGTGTGTGTGGGTGTGTACATTTGTGTGTGTATGTGTGTTTGTAGAGAGAGAGAGAGAGAGAGAGAGAAGGCGCTTGTGCATTGGTGCGGGCATTTTCATGTGTTCACGTATGTATTGTACATTTCTGTTTTGCATACTGTCTTCATTCAGTGTTGCAGATACAACTCCTGGATGTGTTTGGTTATTGGGTGAGGAAAGGAAAACGTAACATACCTTCCAGTTACCTAGCAACCTCCTTATGTTTAGAAAACTGCACTGTTTTTCTGTCTTTATTTTGTTTGTGTTTGTTGTCGGTGTTGTATAATCTGAGCTTGCATTCTACTTTAAAAATCAGTTTATTGTGCTCAGAGGCCCATTATTTTCACATGATGGTTTCTGGTCACAGTTATTGGTCTAGGTGGGGTATTTACTGACTTATATGTGTTGTTATGCAGGCTAAAATGAAATAATTGTTTTTATACTGTTACACCCTGTAGATTGCACATATACTGGTTGACTTTTGCATTTGGTTCTTGGTCTACCTCTTTTTTTGTCTTTCTTTTTCTCTCTTTTTCCCTCAGATATGACATCGGTCAGAGTGAGTGGGTGCGCTGCAATGTGCATATTCAGAAAATGTGCCACTACCCGATGTTTGGCCTGAAGGAAGGAACTCTGTACCAGTTCAGGGTTCGTGCTGTTAACAAAGCTGGAGCAGGACGCCCCTCCAAGGCTACTGAGCCCATCCTGACTACAGATCCCCTGGAACACACCAGGACCACGGGTAACCCATAACACATTTTGACAGTCAAATTGCCAAATAAAAAGGTGTGAAATGTTACATCACCGCAGCTAGAGAAACACAAATTGGTTCATTTGTGGTATGAAAGCAAAACGGGATTAACCGCAGGGTTTTGTGATAGAGATTAGATGTACTTTTTGCATGAATTAAGGAGAGATTCCACTATTAAATCCACATGCTGGTCATTATCTCTCAAGAAATCTGTAAATTAATGCAATGTCATCTGGTAACCATGGTAACACATATGCATATCAGCATGGAGGTGCAGCAGGATAAATCTGGATGGTAAAAAATGAAGAAGCAGCGATTGCCCCTTCCTCATTACCACCACTGAGGTGCCCTTGATCAAGGCACTTGAACCAAACTGCTCCAGTGGATCAGACTATGGCTGTACTGGGCATCTTCCAGGTGTGAATGTGATCAGGGCATTCCCGCAACAAAATAAACCCCTAAATAATAGAGGTAAAAAATAAAAGGTTAGGGGACCACGGTCTAACACATCATTTTCACACTCATCAAACCATTCAGTGACTCCTTTGCATTCTGCATTCATTATGTTTCTTCACTCATTTATTCAGGTTTTTCCTTCGGTTTGTTTGTATCTGCTTCTACAAAGAGCATCGGTTATGTGAGTGAGCAACCCATTCCTGCTGCTAATTCACCTCCTCTGCCTCGGTTACTGTGTTACACCTGAGCACCACCAGGGAAAACAGATGTGCAGTGGGTGTGTAGATGTAGATCTAATTTTACATATTCTGCAGTCGTTACCGCAACAGCTTCTTAAGGACATCCTGGAGTGGAACACTTTGTTTCTTAAAAGATTACTTGTACGGCATTTACGTTTTGTTGAATACTTTATAAAGTGGAGGTATGAGAACGATCAAATGAGAGGAAACTTAGAGTACATCACTCAGTGTGTGGGCGACTATGAGTAAGTGTGTGTGTGTGTGTGTGTGTGTATGTTAGAGGGAGGACAGATGGGCTCTGGTCAGATGCTGTGGATCATTAAACACAGATGAAGGACAGACAGAAGGTTGACTTGCCTCCAGCCTGCTCTCCATCCTTCCATGTCTCTCTCTCTCACCTCTTTGTGTCTCTGGCTCTCTTACCAGTGGCTGCTCCTCTAACATTAACACTAATAGTGTTATCATGGGCTCTCATATAACTTCATTACCTTCTTTATTCCCTCTGCCCCCTTCCCCTCTCTCTCTCTGTCTCCCCGTCTCAGTGGTCAAAGTGGACAGAGGAAGGACGATCACCATTACAAAAGATGAACTTGAAGGTGAGGATACGGTGTTTTTATTCCACCGTGTATAACTTTGTCATAAAAAAAGATGGCATTTGAACATTTTCACGCCTGATTTCAAACAGCATCTATGTTTTACTGGCACACAGTGCGCGGCCTCTTCGCCTGTAGGCTGCCACAGGCTTGTGGCTCAATGCGTCTTCATATTATTTTCAACAACGAGCTGCAGTAATGGCTGAGGCAATGAGCATTTGTTCCATTTACAGAAGTGAAAAGAATGAACAGTCCCTGATCATGTCCTAGTAAATGCACATAATGGCCCGAGGTAGTGTGAATGCCTGTGAAGAGGGCTGATAACCTTGGCAATATAACTCACAGACAGATAGATAAAGGGAGGAGAGGAGGAGGCACCCAGACGTTAAATGTAGCAAAGACAGTGCATTCACGCTGTCTTTATCCTGTTCTTCAATCAAGGTTTGGAACAGACGTGTCTGTGTGTTTGTGTGCAGCTTTCTTCCAAGTTGTCAAATGACAAAGTTACATCCAAGCAGACATGGACTTATTTTGCAATACACGTACTTCACACAGACATTTTAAATGTTATATTTGAATTGAATTACATTGTAAGTAAAAAGGATTTAAATATACACTTGTTACAGCTGCGATGAAACAAAAATGTGCTGTTGTTGTTTGTAGAAAGCCCTTAAGAGTTTAAAGTGACATTTCTACACATACACATAGTGTGGTCTATAAGTAAAATTACACATTTCATTGTTATTTTAGCTTTGTACTGCAGCACATTGGCAACGAAGTTAAGCAATAACTTTAAAATAAACAACTTTCAGCTTTAATTTGTGGTCAATATCAGGAGAGAACAGAGCAGAGAAGGAATTGTTTTTGTAAAAAGTCCCTTAGTTAAGTGAAATATATGTAGATAACATATTTAGAGAAGCAACAGTTACAGGGCTAATTAAAACAAGCTTAAATAATGTCATTACATTTTATATTTGGTTGCAAATGGTGTGCTGTCAGTGAAATCTATGACATTCTTCCGTATGCTATTTAATTAGTTTATTGCCTTAAAGCCACTGGAAACACAAATATAACAACAAACAAATAAATTAATATTCAACAAGCAAATATGCTTTCACAGGAATTTAAAATTACAAGTTGTGAGTTTATGGGTAGCTACATGCTGGAAGTAATCTCTAATCACCTTCTTGCTGCAACTCCACACTTGATTTACGGACATAAGAGTAGCATTGATCTTCTTATCTCTCGGCAAGAAGTGAATTAGTGTGCTTCCCAAAATTTGTAAATATTCCTTTATTTAGAGATATCGTAATATAAATTCACAAATTACAACTTTAGGTGGGCAAAAGAAATATTAAGTCCAAATAATGTGCTAATATTATTTGTTCCAAGTTTCTATTTTTATTTGTTGCTTGTTTCAAATAAGTGTTCTCATTTTGGAGAGTTTTGTTTTTTTATTTAAGGTTTTTTAGGTTCCATGGCATGATTAGTTGAATTAAAGTCAGGCACATAACTTGTCCTCTCATGAACAACTCTTTCTTTAGCTGCATATTTAGGATCATTGACCTGCTGTATTGTCCTAAAAATGTGAGCCACATTTCAAATCCAGTGTGCTTGAGTACGGAGCTACAATAATCAAAAAATGTTTCACTACTTACAGACTGCACTATACACCCACACCCACACACGGGCTTGCTGCATCTCTCATTTCACTGCACTGAAATCTGAGTTCCTTTCTGATCCTCACTGCAGCTCCGCGACTCTTCAGGGGGGATACAAGCAGTGAGACAAGACTTATAAAGAGACAGACAGGCACAGATCTGAACACTTCCATAGTCCTTGAATCACTTGGAGTGTCAGTGAAAGTGTGCTGACTCAAGCCATTTGGCTGTATGTTATATGTATTAGCAATCGAGGTAAATCTCATCCATCACCCATTGTGTGTTTGACTCAAATTCAGCAGACAAAGCATGAAATTTCCTGATGCAAACATTTTAACAACAGAATACAAAACAGCATTGTCTCTTGTGTCTCTTATTCATTCTCACTGACCCAACTAACTTTTTCTTCCTCCTCCTCCTCCTCCTCTTTTTGCTCTGCAGGTCAGGTCAAAGCTCCTTTCCCTCCCACAAATGTCCACGCCTGCGAGGTGAGCGACACTTATGTGGTGCTGAGCTGGTCCGAGCCTGAACCCAGAGGCAGAGAGCCGCTTACCTTCTACGTGGAGCGGGTCAGTCTTTACTCCCACACACACACACACACAGAGGCACAAATGTTTATATTACAGTCACACATGGGATCTACTACAGTTATCGACTTGCCCCTTTACCAAAACCTAACCTCTGTCCTCCTAAAGGACCACATCCAAGGTTTGAGCAATGTATCTACAAATCACTTTACTGCTGACCATTTTCCAACACATACTGTAAGTTTTCAGATTGATGTCTAAGAGGAAGAATTGTAGATCACGCCCGTGCAGTAAGAAATCAGCTTCCAGAGACTTGGCTTGAAATAGGTCATCCATCACAAGTATTCCAATTTGCGGGGTGAAAAGTTTTTTGTTTGCTTGTAATCAAGTTTGGGCTGGCATGCAATGTTTTAAAAGTTGATGCATCCAAGGAAGCTCCAACATATGACATTTCAGAGTTGGCTGCTATCTGGAGCTATGTTGTCATGGAAAATGCTTCTGCCAAATCTAAGATCTTGATTGTTTTTTGTACATGAACAATAGATTTTTTCATAAATTCCCATACAAGTTTACAGGTTAATCTGTCGATCATTTTCTTTATTAATCGATTAGTTGTTTGGTCCATAAAATGTCAAGGTGACATCCTCAAATGTCTTTTTTTGTCCACAGCCTAAAGATATTTATTTTACTGTCATATAGGACTAAAGAAACCTGAAAATATTCTCATTTAACTCAAAAATGACCTAAAACGATTAATAGACTATCAAAATAGTTGCCAATCAATTTAATCGTTGACAACTAGTCGATGAATCGACTAATCGTTGCAGCTCTACATCTCAGTCATAGTGGGATGAGGGCAATGTCTAGAGAAAGGGGAACTTTTCTCCAGTGTTCATCAAAGACATTTAGTAATTTATCCAAAAATCCTTTTTCAGTTGCTCTTCAAAAGCTCCATTGCAACGATTTGGACTCAGGTCTGTCAGACATCATACTTGCTGAATGATTGAGATGAACATTCAGAGACAGTTCAGAAGTGTTCACAACTGCAATACTGCAAAATTCTGACCAAAACCAGACAGTTTGATTACCCCTCTCAAGCAAGTTTTAGGTCTGTGCAAGTCCATCTTCATACTGCATTAAAATGAACACAGACTAATGGCTGCCTTGAAGAGTGGAAATTAGAATTTATGATAAAAATGGACAGGAGTTATGTCAAATATACATCATTTTTAGTTTAAGCTGCAGAAATCAATATTTTTATATTAAGTGTGTAATTATGTGTAATGTGAAAAGAGCTCACTTACAGTGACAAGCCAACATAAATCTTACCTGAATCTGTAGTTCCCCCTCAACTTAATGAAGCATTTTAGCATCTTTAGCGCTCATTGTTTTGGTTTTACTGCAAATTAACTGTTCTGTTCAGTCTCACTGCTCACATCAGCGTAGTTTTCGAGCAACAGCAGGCAGATTTTTTTCTGCTTATAAGCTCTTCTAGACCCACTGCACAGTACCAAACAACAAACAGACACAGTTATTGACTAGCAGGTGAACTTAATGGAGCATTTAGCTGCTTAAAAGTTCAAAATTTCGTTAGTTAGGCCGTTAGTCAGGCCGCCAGATACACAACTTTAAGTAAATGCTAATATTGTTCCATATATGCTAAATGGAAAAACTCTTTGTCCCTAGTTGCCCCTTAAGGAAGTAATGAGCAGGGAAATAACTTTGGAGATTTTGGTCTTCATTAGTACCGAAAACAAGACCCACCCTCACCCACATACACACATATTATTACTCCACACAAAAAACACATAGAAGTATAAATATATTCCAACACAAACCCTCACTGTAATTAGTAATACCTACACAGCCACTCAACACAAGGTTCCTCCAGTCGCTTGTTGGGTTCGGGCAGTCCGGTGCTAGAACGTAAGCCAAATTAACAGCAGGCTCCTGACCACAGTGCTCATCAAGGAGACAGGAGGAGGAAAAAACACACACAACCATACCACCATGGCGTCACTTTAAGTGGGAATTTGTGGACTCATTAAAAGCAAACAGACCTTGACGTTGCTCTTTGAGGGTTTGATTTTCTTGTTTGCATACTTCTTTTTTTCACCTAACTAGTGATTTAAAAGTACCTGGATCTGAGATCTGAAGGTTAGTCGAAAGTTAATTTGAGTTTTAACTTCAGTAGCAGTGTTTCAATTTTTAGATTTTTTCCCCCCCAACACAAGATTCAAAGTTCAAAAGGATGCCAAAATAAAGTGAAATAACTGACCTGTTTGGGACAACAATAAAAGGGCCTCAGCTCACCAATATCCACCCAGACACCCAACAGCGTCTAGCTCCAATAATCAGAAAACTGCCACAGGAAGTAGATTTTTATTGGAATTTTATAAGTTACCAGGGTAATAAAACTGTCAAATCTGTCACAGGCATCTGAAATGACTAAAGTCTGCTGCTTCACTTCCGCTTGTATAATGAAGGGAACATTCAAATATCCCGTTTGCCCTTTAGCAAGCACTTTATAATCTCTGATCTCTCTGCATGCCCCTTTCTATTGTTAGGTTTTCCTCATCAAACAGAGAATTAGAGAGAAGTAAGTTTTGGCACCTCAGAGGAAAGAACAGACATGTAGACGTAGACTATGCAGTAGAGAAAGTTAGTAAACACAGAACATCATTAGCTGAAATAACTAATTGACAAAAGTGGAGAAACGATGAGTCATTGGTTGTCCGTATTTGTTTTTCCGAATCTTCAAATCTATTTTTATTTCTTCTTGTAAGTCTCTCTGCCCATTATACCAAACTGCCTTCTGTTTTTTTGTCCTTGCCTGTACGTTAAGTGGTCTGCTCCAAAAGTAGAGAATTGCCATTTAACTACAAAGTGATTGTGCAAAATTGGAATGAATTATGGGACTTTTTAAAGAGTATTTGGCAGTCTAAGCAGTCCTTCACTCTTGTGCAGATGGAATCCTCCAGCATATTTGAAGGATACCGAATAATGAACATGTCCTTGAGATAAATAGTGCTTTTGAAATTATCTTTGTGATTTTCTAATGCTGTACTTGGATCAGTCCCTGGCAGGGAAGAGCAGCTGGGAGCTGGCCAGTCTGGACATGATGGTGAACTCTCCCAGGTTCCCAGTGTTTGACCTGGTCAAGGGCAAGCAATACTGCTTCAGAGTGCGCTCCATCAACAAGTACGGTGTCAGTGACCCCTCCGAACCGAGTGAACCGATCTCCTTGGGAAAAACGCAAGGTGAAAAAAATGTGCTCTGTTACTGTACTGCACACATTTATTACTCTGTCTGTTGTAAAGGTCAATTGGATTTTGTTGGTCTACTACTTTGCTATCATACTGTACCTGCTGTAGTTGTGCACACAAAGGTTTCTGAAAGATGATCATAAGAGGTTTTGTGCTTTGATTTTCCAGGGATTGTTTAAATCCTGTAAGATCACACTGCGTTAATATCACGATTTGCACAATTATGCCTTAAATGTAGAAGAACAGTAATTTGTGTAGTAATATCTACCTACAGTATTTTATGTTTAATGTATGTATCATAGCCCATCACTCAGTTGAGGCCCATTTGAGTATAAAAGGTCAACATTGTGTCAATCTAAAATGTCGATGGCTCGATGCCCAACTCCCTGAGCAGCAGAGGTGGAAAAAGTACAGTCTATTGTCTACTACATTTTAAAAATACTACTTTTACTCATAAAATAGCTGTATTTATGTGTTTAAAGTATCAAAAGTAGGGGTACTCATGACGAAGCATGGCTCCTTTTAGAGTTTACATTATTATATATTAGATTATTGATTATTGTTGTAATTTTATTTACTTTGCTCATATTTTGATAATGTGAATTTCCCTAATTTAAAGGAAGAGTTGATTGAATTTGTCTTGTAGTTAATTATAATTTCATTATTTAAGAAAAAGTTTTAGCTAATGGCTTTTCATCTGATTCCCATCAGCTGTGCCAGCTCCACCTCCCTCCGTCATGGCCATCAGCGACACAGACACCTCGGTGCTGCTCCGGTGGCAGGAGCCCAAAGACAAAGACGACATCCTGGGCTACTACCTGTACTACAGTGAGACTGGAAAACAAGACTGGAAGACTGTCAATAACAAGCCTTTTACCAAAACCAGGTAATGGGGACAGATATTAAAACATGTTTAGTTGTCATGTTTCTGCTACATAATGTTGGAGTTTGAGTTGAGCTAAAGCTGCCTCAACTTCATCTCTCCTCCTCAGATTCACAGTCCATGGCCTCAAAACCCGAAAGGAATATGTGTTCAGGGTGAAGTCTGTGAGCCGAGCAGGAAATAGCAGCTATTCAAATGAGTCTCAACCCATCCTCGTCAAATCAGCCATTAGTAAGTGCACCTGCGAGCCAGGACCCAAAATAGTGGACATAAAATTTCTTTCAGGATAATTCTCAAGCATCAAGGACTTTCTAGATATTTCCTAATGCTTTTTCTAAATGATGGTTTCTCTTGCAGAGGTGAATTTTATTCATTAAAATGTAGTATTTACATCAATCAGTGCATTTATGTTAAAGGTTTTGTGAAGATTTGTTATTCATAGAGCTACCCAACACTAACACACGAGTGACGAATACAGAAATAAATACTGTTTTTAACTTCAGATACATTTTCTGTGTAAGTGTTCGGTTCGATTTAAACCAAAATATATCTTTTCTTGGCTTGTGAGATAAAATAATTTCAGTTTTGACTGGATCTTAAATTATATTCACAAGAACTTTCCAAACAGACTTATTCTTGTTTGTAGTTTTCTTTCAAAGCCTCAGGAGCTCTGTCTGAGAAGGCATGTGTTTTCTTCAAAGGTGAAAAAATGTGTAAGGTTTATAAAATACTTTCAGCATTCACATTATGGAAACCTTTGTCATAGTGTGTCCTCCGCATGTTGACAGCCTTTCAGGTAACACAAAAGCATTAAATTGAAAATGTTTTGCTCAAGTTGCACGAAGAAGAAAAGTACATGTGAGCAAGGACTTATAATGCTGTACCACAACATTGTTCAATGGCACTGGTATCATATTGTGCTCCTTCCACATGTCTCCATATGTTTTGTTATGTAACCTTGACTGATGACTATGAACAATGACTGACTATACATGAAATGAATGCTTTCTTTCATTGTAGCTGATTTCGAGCTGTGTGGAGATGTGCCTGTTGAAGTGTCACTGACCCTTCTTACTTCCTGTGTTGCAATCTCAGATAATGTGCTCTCTGCTGCCTGCAGTACAGTACAATGATGACTCATTTTGCATGCCAGTGAATGCCAGAATACTCTCACATCTATTCTGCCACTCAGCCATTACCTGAGGATAAATGGCTCAAGTCCAGTTCTTTGTGAGAAATACGTTTTATGAAATAGAATTTAAGTGGAATATTTCTTTCAGTCTCATTTAGGAATGCTTAACATAGGCCTAGAGTTATGAATTTGCAACTCTAGACAGGAATTGTAGTCGGCCGGGGAGTTATTGTCATTTCTCGGTCTATTTAGCAAGAATGGGTGCCTGCTGAGATTCTCTCCCCATCACCTCGTTCCTATCGTTCCTTCTGCTTGTTCCAGATGTTCCTTCTGCTCCCTCTGCCATCGCCCTGCTGCTGTGCACTGGATCAGAGATGGTGCTGGGATGGAGGGCCCCGGCCAGTGACGGGGGAGACCCTGTGCGGGGATACTACCTGGACCAGAAGGAAAAGGGCATGAAAACGTGGAGAGAGGTCAACGTCAAGCCTGCCAAAGAGAGGCAGTTTAAGGTCAGTGATGCCCGAGGGTAGACGGCAGTGTCAGTCTGTCAGTCCGTCCACCACTTTGTTGCTTGAGTGATTGCCATAAAGTTTTCTGCAAACTTTCCTGATGAATCCTAATGAACTTGACAATCTGATAGCTTGTCCTCTAGTGCCTCCATCAGCTCAAAAGTTTAATTTTAGTTTGACCAAAAACTTGGGATGATCTTCCCATCATCCTCAGCCTTATGTGCTAATTAGCACCAGTTAGCAGGATAAACACACTCAACTAAAATTGTGAACATTAGAAGCATTATGCCTGCTAAATATTAAAATGTTGAGATTGAGCATTGTCATTGTGAGCATGTTAGCATGCCAACATTAGCATTTAGCTCAAAGCACCGCTGTGCCTAACTGCAGCCTCACAAACCGCTAGCTGTGCTGCAGACTCTTAGACTTGTTTCTAAGTGTAGCCTGTTTTCCTTTCACATCATATGAATGAAGCAATGCAAAAAGATGTTTTATGCGCATGTGAAATAATTTATTTTTCAACTTGACAACAAGGAGAAAAGAATCAATAAAAAAATCCCTGCAGTAAGCACAACAAAGAGATTTCTACCAATAAGTTGCCTGATATCAGACAGACCTTGGTGAAGTGGGTGGATTGAAAGGTCTGGACCCAGGCAAAGCAATAAGAGCTTACTTTAAATGTAATTATACCAATATAAATGATCTCTCCATTTAGCAGTTGCCTTAAAAATAATGGCAATATTGGCTAAAGCTCCCTCATCCACATTGGCTGTGTCACTAGGCAACAAGCAGTGTCCATGGAGACCTTGAGTAAAGTAAAATCTTTAACCTGTCTCAGAGAGATTACAGGTGCTCTGTAATTAGACATTGTGCAAATGTGTTATGTGAGAGTGCTTGTTTTTAGCTCCTGGAGAGAGAAAAAACAAAGACAAAGCTAATTAGAAAGACATGACTGGATCAGGATTAGCCCTACATGTTGCAAAGTGCAGAGTCTTGAGGACTGTAGACCCCTTCCCACTGAAGGAACACTCTGATGAGAACATGCAGCTCCCCCTTTTGGGGTAAATGAGCAAAACAACCTCACATCAAAAAAGTGCAATCTCCACTTACCACACAAGCTGTTTTATACTCTTATTCAAATTACATCGCTGGCATCCTGGATGCAAATTACAGTAATTGGAATATTGATTGTGCTGCGATTTTTATTTTCCAGGTTGAAGCGGTGCAGAAAATGTCTTTGCCATGAAAGCTTCCACAAATTTAGCTGTGAGGAAGACACAAGATCCTGCTTCATAACAACATTCAGAACAATAACAGATGTGAACCTTTTTTAAATTTTACCACAAATCGTCTAGATGTACAGAGATCGTTTACTGAGGTAAAAGTACCAATAAAACACTGTCAAAATACTACATTACAAATTGAAATGAAAACATTGAAATACAAGAGCATCAGAAGCCATCTAAATGTACTTTAAGTATCAAAAGTAAAACCACTCATTCTATAGAAAAATGGTCCCTTTAAGTGTTATATTATTATTTTTGTTAATATTAATTCATCAATTCATAAGCAGCATTTTACTGTTATTATTGGTCAAGGTGGATATTGTTTTATCTACTTTATATGTTGTTGTGGTGCAATTATGTCCAGTGGTTGTCAACCTAGGGTCATACAATTAATCAGAGGTTTCATTACACCATTCATGGGGTACAAAAGAAGAAAGTTATTTAAGCTTTAATTTAAGATTATTTCTACTATTTTTCTCTAATCTTTGCTTTTCGTGAATTCTACCTCTTTAAGGCTCCAACAGTTTTTTAAATAAAACTAAATATCTAAAAAGTTTAGATGGTTTAAGATTAGAAATGTCTTTTTGGTGAAATTGCTCCAACTACACACTGATCATTTGTAAGAAAGCACTGTTTTAATCTGAACAATTGATAAATAAGAAAAGATATACATTTAATGTAAAATCTTAATCTGCAATGTAACTAGTTAGTGACAGTATAGCTAAATGTAGAGTAAAAAGACCAATATTTTCCTTATTAAATGTAGTGGAGTACAGTGCCTGAATCAGACCAAAAAAGATGCCAGTACCCTAATTCAGCTCAACTCTAAGGGTGATAATTGTGTGAGTACCACCACTGGTGGAGCAGAGGTATAAAGAAGCATCAAATGGACATACTCAAATAAAGTCAAACTTTACTTACATATAAATGGGGAATTGGAATAACTTTATGGTAAGTAAGTCATGGTGTCAGTCTCCCAATGGCCAAACCTGCTGATGTCTGCCTGAGGAAAACACTCTACAAAAAAGTGGACCCTGCACCTCAGACAAAGTTTGATTGCCCATCAGAGGATGAAAAATATGGCTCAAGTTATTTAAATGCAGCCATTTTGCCATCTAGTGGATGAAAGCTGTACTTTATTCCACTTATTTTGGTAAATAACCTTTGCATTTCTTGGGGTGGACTGTATATCGATCTGATAAGAAGGTTGTCGTTCTACCTAAATGTGGTTAGAGAAGGATCTATAGATAATGAAGGGGGTGGTAGGTGGTGGGAAATTGGTTTTTAGATAGCGTTTGCTATTACTGTGAAATAAGCTCCCTCTGGTTGTGTCAATTAGTTGCCGGGAGGGAGCCGAGAGCTGCAGCAGAAGTTCACAACTGTTCACGGAGGCGATAAGGGCCTTAAAGTCTAAGTGGCTGTGAATAGGAAGATCAATGAACAGATCAATATGGCTGAATCCCCTCTCTTCCCAAAGCCAAAGCGTCTCGGGAGCTCAACAAAAAATGCTGTGGCAGCAGCAGCAGCAGCAGCAGCAGCAGCAGAGCTAATACGTTGTAAAATGCCTGCTTGAGTCTGGAGACTGTACAACCTGGGAACTTTTGCTCCTGTACAATGTGCCAACTTATGTGTGTTTTTCTTAAAAACAGCCAGTGTGAGTAACCAGTCAGTCATTTTGTTTTATATGAAGGAGTTAAGTTTTTATGCTGCATTAAACAATGTTACAAAAAAAAAAACCCATTTCAAGTCAGACTTTTATTGTCTACTGCAAAATTCATATATCACTTATAAAACTTAAACACATCAACATCAAACAACCATTTTGATCAGCTGTACACGAGAACATCTCCGGGTTTTGTCAAACTATTTAATGGAAAGTTGACATTCTTCAATCGTACAGTTAATTTTCCTCCTGAATACTTTAGACTCTACCAACTTCAAAAAGAAAACCAGTTCTCAGCAGTGCAACTAAAGCTCTTTGGTAAGGTTGTGATATAACATATAATTCAGGACCAAACCTTTGTATGATATTTATTTACGTCCTTAATTGTGGTTTAGACAAGAAATGTTCACTTTTTTTTTTTAGGATTAAAAGTAAGCTTATATACTGTAAACCTGCACCTGTTCAGCTCGACTGGTGGACACTATCATCATTTCACTACAGTAGTCAGCTTTTAATGTCTGATATATTTCCATAGGTGTGCGACCTGACTAGTGGACACTTCTACCAATTTCGCGTGTTTGCTGCCAACATGGCTGGCGTCGGGAAGCCTTCTGAGGCCAGTGAGGCTTTCCTGTGTGAGAAGTGGACGATGCCAGAGCCAGGTGAGGAGAAAATGTCAGTTCACTTTCAAATCAGTTCATTCAGAAAGTGGATTTTGTTCAGAATCCTAATACTATTTCAGAAACTAGTGAAAACATATCTCTGCACATCTGAATGTGTGATAGCCGCACCGGAGGGCAGCACAACTTGAATAGAAGTGGAACAATTCATTCACACTATCTTGCTTACTGCTGGAATGATTATTTAAATATCCCTTCCAGACATGTTTTAAGATGCATAAAAATATTATTAATTTATGTTTCCGCAAAAAGTTCTGTGTCCTGGTTCGAAAATGACATTGAACCTTTCTGCCTCCTTAAAAAAAATCTAATATTTTTCATTGTAAAAGTTCAACTACTACACTTTCTACTCTACTGAAAAGTCAATTGTCAGTGTTACTACATCACACCTGTGTAAGTTGCATACTGGACCACGATTAGCTTCCAAACTAGTTCAACAAATCATCAATCATGCTCGTACATACACGTGTTAAACTGCAGGTTAAGGCGAGAACAGAGAAACTTTCCTCCTTCTGCAGATTAATGTTTATAAATGAATCCCTTCCAAATTACCCAATTTTTTTCCGACCATTGAGAATTTGACCCTCCATTACCACCCTGACCTGCAGTTTCTTCTAGAGAGTGTGGGCTCACACAACAAAAAGTTTATTCACCCAGGCTGGGAAAGGGATGTGAGATAAAGACCATCCATCAACTAAAGGTCCCATTACTACACACTACCATTTTATGTTTTTTAATGATACGATTAAAAGCGCATACAGTCATCTCGCAACACAATAGATCAGGTCAAAAGGAAGTACCAGAATAAAAAAGAGACTATTTGCATATTATGTCATTAAAGTGCACAACAGAGGTCAACAGTCAAGTGTATAATACAGTCTGAATAATAGCTACAATAATAGCCTTGAGTTTTAGGTAGTTGGTGGAATTCATTATGTGTTATGTATGACTTGTCCTTTAATATTGCCCCGGCTGGTGGCGAGTATCTGTGCTGCTAAAGTGTCCTTGAGCAAGACTCCAGTATCAGCCAAAGTTTCTCACTGTGTGTGAAATTGCTCTGAAAGGTGGTGAACAAAAACAAATTTCCCCAAATTCATACAATTTAACTTAATACAGTAATAATAGTTTAAAGCTCCAATGTGCAACATTTAGGAGGATCTATTGGCAAAAACTGAACTGGTATTTTCGTTACCTTAGAATTACCTGTCTTAATCTATAGAGGCCAAGGAGGCCACCATGTACAAATGCCATGTTTCTACAGTAGCCCAGAAGTTTTTGCACACTTTTTGGTCACTGTAGTTTCTCCTTAATGCTTTTAAGGGAAAGGGTAAAGTGAGAGGGTTGCAATCTGCAACTATGCCGCTAGGTGCCATTAAACAACTACACACTGGTCCTTTAAATCATATTTAGTTTCCTTGATAGATATAATCATATTTTATTGTTACAATGAAGGAAGGAAGGTATTATATATTATTATCTTTGATAGATGTTGTATTCAAACACCTTTTTAGGGGACTAACTGTAAATAAAAATATAGATTATATTGAATATTTTTTAGAAACAAAGAGATAGAAGTACTTTTTCTTTTCTTTTTGGGGGTGGGTTTTGAACCCGGGCCCCTGCGGCAAGCACTCAGTCTCGGTACATGGGAGGCACACTCTACCAGGTGAGTTATCAGGGTGTCCCAGAGGTACTTTTTTCAACCCACTGCAGGTATTCCTTTCAGACTGGACAACCTCCACCAACATATAATTACTGCCTGTATGTAGTCGGACAGGTGGAACCAAGTACTGGACACAATTAGTGAACAACACAACAACTGTCTAACATGCTCTCCCATCCCAAGTGAAAATTACGCCCTTGCATTATTATTACATACATTATCTATGTTTATAGAAACACGCACACAAACACACAGAGACTCACCCACAAAGTAATTTTGGTACATGGTGGCTGAGTCGACAGCCCAGCAGTTCTGGCCCCACTCATATCAGTTTCTTGTGACATTAATATTGAGAATGGAGAGAGGCTCTCTCGCAAATGCCACTTTTAAAGCGCACCTCATTAATCTTGGCAAATGGGCTTTCCTCTATGCCATTTATAATTTAAAAATGACTGAAAATCATTAAGCAAATGAACTTCTACGTGCCGGCATGAAGTCAGCAGGGGTAGATTAAGGAAAGTCACTGTAGTCATTTTGACTTTATTCTTATTTCTGGTTTGTTTTGTTACAACTTGGTTTTGATATGGTCAATGAGGGAATATATACGGACCAATATTTTTTCCTTGGTTGTTTTTATTTATTTCAGTGTGAAATGTTATTACAGTTTATTTGCCACTGGGTTTTTAAACACAAACACACACACTGTTCTGCACTTAAAGCTCCCCTGCACAAACATATTGACCCTGATATACAGTATGTCCATGGCCCTTACTCTTCTCCCTCAGGTTGTCCATATGACCTGGAGTTCAGGGAGGTGAGAAACAGCTCCCTGGTGCTGCTGTGGGTGGCTCCGTTGTACGTAGGAAGGAGCCCTGTCACTGGCTATTTCCTGGAAATCAGCCAGGGTGACCAATCAGGCGACTGGACTGCTTTGAATGAAGAGCCAGTGTCTGACACACATTACAAGGTGAGTCGAAGTGTTTACAAGCTTCAGTTCAAGATAACAGAAAGATAATGACATGAGGTACACTCATACAATTAGGATTTGTGCATAACCTGATATAACCAGGCCAGCTATCTCTGCGTTGTATAAAGTATAAGTGCATTTAATAACTCATAAGTGCCATCATTCACAATTCATCACAACACACTGAACAGAAACTTGAAGTGAAGTATTTTATTCCTTTGTCTTTCTGTGGCTCCAAATGTTTAAATAATCATTATAAATTATGACAACAATCTGTAAATATTTGATGTGTTTCTTATGACATCCAGGTGTCAGGTCTTCAGGCAGGTCAGACGTACCGTCTCCGTGTGTCGGCTGTCAATGAGGCTGGAGTAGGTTGTGCTTCCCTGCCCACGGAGCCAGTGACAGCTCAAACCCAACCAGGTCAGCCACCCTGTCTCCAGACACTATGACTACTGTAATATTAAAAAAATCCCTGCCAAGGCTTGTTGGAGGTAATGTAAGATACAACAAGTAATCCTAGGAAAAGCATCCACGCACTCCAGTCTGTGTAGTAGTTATTTATCAAGATTAGGAATCTTATTTAAGCATCCTAAATATATAATTAAAACACGATATAAGTGCCGTAGAAAGAGATAGTTCAACATTTGGGGAAATAGGCTTATTTGCTTTCTTGTAAAGAGATAAATACAAAGCCAGAAAACAGTTAGCTTGGCTTAGTATAAAGACCTGAAAAAGATGGAAACAGCAATCCTGGCTCTATCAAAGGCTTCTGTCTTTAAAGTTGCAGTGGGTAATTTCTATTAAAAATAACATTTTATGAAATTTGCCTAAACTTTCACTATATCCTCTGATTAAATATCTTTCTCGGCTCAGATTGGTTGTTTTCGTTCAAATGCGGTGGATGCTTACAAATGCCATTATGAGCACTAGCAGGAGCCAAAGGAACCTGAATTTGCTTTCACAGATTTCCCAGTCTCATGTACTACCCTCAGGATATAGTGAAAGTGTACTGCAGCTTTAAATGACCTTTTTTATGACCGCCAAGCACTGAGAGCATCAGTTTATCCAGTGGTGCAATCGCAAAGACATTTACATTATACAGGACATGTAGCATTTTAATGAAAATGCAACCAACCGATGCTATGCTGGAAAATACTTTATTGAAATACATTTAAAGATATATGACAAAATGATGATGATAAAATAAGTGAAAGTATGAATAAATGCATTAATTAACATATACAGTATGTGAACAATGTGTAGCCTAAATATAATTAATTCTGATAGTATTTTTTAACTTTAAAATCCTCCTTTATAATTCTATGGATTTGCTGATGACATCTGCAGCACATTACAGACTAAACTGAAAAGTATGAGCCGTACTCACCCACTCTTTCATCCTCAGGCACCAAAAACATCGAGATTGGAGTGGACGATGATGGCTTCATATTTCTGGGCTACGAGGCTCACAAGATGAACAATGACAGCAAGTTCCTCTGGAGCAAAAACTACACAGAGCCCATTGACGCCGGGAGAGCTCAGGCACAAACCAAGAACAATGGGTACGGTTGTTCATGTGCAACATGATCAGTGTGTCTCTACTCGTTTGAATTCCATCAAATCTGTGGCGGTCCCTCTCTGTAAGCGTCTGTGCCTGTTCCCTCATCATCTTTGTACTTTTCATCCTATAAGTGCCGTCTCATGTTTGTTGAGCAGTGACCCAAGAAATGCTGTTTACTCTGCAACTTTGGACGGATTTCAAACTTTGACTTTGTCCATCAGGTCAGTGCTCACCTTCACAGACCCCTGCGAGGAGGATCTGGGTCTCTATACAGTGGAGATGAGCGACAACCCAAACCTGTCGTCCAGCTACGACTTCACTGCTGAAGGTAAACTAAAAATAGAGTAAAAGATTAGGAAATTGTCTTGTCCAATTCACAACTTCACCTTAGGCGCAATGATAAAAACACAGTTCAGCTCAGTTGTTACTGAATAAGCTGACAGCAGCAGGAACAGCAGGACTTTTAATTTTAAGGGTCATCAAGCTCTTCTCTCAAGCAAATAATGATGCTCCTCACAATCACTTCTACAAGGTCACTGGTCCAACTAAGCATATGCTCTCAATCAACTTTCAGCTTAAAAACAGAGCCATGGAAGCTGTTGTTCTACTCACCGGTGCTTTGACAATATGTGGGTATTACAAGTTTAATTAAGTGCTGTTTTACTTCTTTGCAGACCTTGAACGACTCAAAGAACTCAGCTGGCAAGTCCGAAATCCACGTACGTACCGAGGCCATTAACCTGTGTCGTGAAAAAAGGTGCTCAGCTCAAATTTAGAGAAATCACACAAAAAATAATAGCTCATCTGGAATTATTGGTATAAGACTCTGGTACTAGTCAGTAGTCTATAGTCCATTAGATTTTTTACAAATCAGTGTTCATTTAAACACACATCTGGTATTCTACATTGATTAAATGATCGTCAAATCTAATTCAACATACCCTGAAATGCTGTGTGTTTCTTGGCAGTGATTGCTCTGAAGTCAGGCTGGCAAGTGGAGGTTTCTGAGAAAGGTGCCGTACGTCTTTGGCTTCAGACAGAGAGTTTGAGTAACTCTGCTGAACTCCGTCTCATCTTCAATGACCGAGAAATCTCCAGCACTCCGGTAAGAACCACTGTGCAGGATACTGCAGCTCAGAAAGTACAAGCATGCCAAAAGCCCTGGGAGGGTTAGAGGATTTGATTCCCACTGTTGCTAAAAAAAAAACCACATCATTCTGATATATTTTGATATTTTGGATAAAAAGATCCACCAACAGGTGAAGGGAGGTTTCTTATACCTGCATTCCTTCTAATGGCCAGCAGGGGGTCCATACTATTGGACCTTATGCAGAAACAACACTACTTCTCACTTGATTTTTTTATTTTTTTTTTCAGTAAATAGTTTCCTAATGAGTTTCCACCAGTAGTTTCAAGTATTTTTTGTCATACAGCATAGTGTTCATTTTTTTAAATTATGGTCCCGTTATAAACAATAAAGCAGGGTTTTATGTAGTGCTTGGCTACCTTGTGTCATTTCAAGTCATTTTCAGTGAGTCTCTCCAGCTCAACACATGAAACTCGGACATAATGCCAAACTCGAGGCTTCAAAATGATAGTCCACAAATCAATAGGTGACGTCATGATAGGTTCACACTTGGAAATGAATTTTCCATAGATTTGTCCTAGATTCTCGATTTTAAGAATATTTGAGGATGTTGGAGGACAAACTATCCAGTAGTGTTGTTATTTTTGGATGTTTGAAGAGGCAAAAGTAGCAAAAATATGAGAAAAGGAAATAATAGATTTAGTCATCTTGTGACCCCTCAGAGTTATCTTGTCCTGTTCCCCAGCTTGGTAACCACTGCATGTGTAAGAGACTATATACTATATAACATTTTCAAATAGCACTAATTACATTACTGTCATCCATAAGGAGACCAGTGTTTTGGTCAAGACATGCAGGTTTACACTGATTTTCTATATGTCCACTACAAAATTGACTTTTCTTTTTGAGATCTATAACATCAAATAACAGATTTCACGCAGCTCTGCAAGGCTACCATAACATTATTGTGTAGTTGCATGCATCTGTGTTTATGACAAGTCACTATGAACCGCAAAACAGCTGTTAGTGTTTTAATAAACATCCTGGAAGGCAGGAAATTGAGGCTGCCAACAAAGATGAAGAGCAGGTGTGCCAGGCAGCAGAAAGGTCTGGGAACTGAGCTAATTTCACAAAGTCTGGGAGACAGGTGGATCATCTGAGCTGAAAGGTAGAGAAGAAGCTCACATCTGGTACATGTGTCAGCTTTGGTTAGATGGCAAAGAAAGGCAAAGTTGGAAGGAAATACTTTTTTTTCAAGCAAACATGTCATTACCTAATAGTGGGTCTTGAGTACATGGCATCGTATGTAAAATATGTTGTATAAATAATAAAAATGTATTTCCTAGGACACCCGTTGCATAACTCATGCGGAAATATATATACTTGGAGTTAATATGTGGTTCACATATCTAGTAAAAAATCCTCCAAGTTCATTCACTTTCATAAAACAGCTCAGTGAAAGCCACAGATATTTGCACAAACAAAAACAAAAGGCAGTTTCATAAGCAATTTTTACCCTATTATTGACAAAATAATGTAATGCTACGGCAAGAAGGAACATAGCGACACAGTGATTTAACCAGCCATTTTAAAGACCTCAAACAAAGCAACAGTATAATCATCAAGGAGCATAAAGTGAATGTGAACAATCCTCCTTAGCACTGGTATATGTTATGACACCAGGCTAAAAATAATCAGCACTACTGTCAAGGTTATTGAACCATGCAGTGATGTGTCCACAGAGGGAAAAACAAATACAACGCAGTATATTTATTGTGGTTTCACAAGATACATTTTGCGTGTTTGACTGCTTTATATTCAGCTGCCTCCATTCATCGCTTGCATTTCATTTTCATTTATTCCATTATTTCCCAATATCGGAGCTCCATCTGAACAGTACTGATTACACGTTATTTCTAAATGATCACAGCTGAGGTTTGCAAATTCAAAAGCCATTTGGCTGATTAGGGCCCTTAGGCTTGCCATACATCACAAATCACATCCACCACTGAGGCCTATCAACATGCAGGGCATACACTTATCTTGATGAACATAAAAGCCATGAAAATGAGCTCAAAGGCTGTTTCCTGTGCGTCTCAGTTTGTTAGTGTTTCTGTGTGTGTGTGTGTGTGTGTGTGTGTGTGTCATAAAAAAGGAATATTTCATCTAAAGTGTACATATGTTATTTCAGACATTTTCATGCCTTGATTCACCCCATATTCACACATCATCTTTACAGTAGATTGTAAGTGTCTACATTCCGGCACCATCTGTCTGCATATGAGCTGATGTGCACTGTATGTGTGGCAATGCTTGTTTGCCCCTCTGCAGCAACGTAAGATCAACTTCGACAAGGCCAAAGGTCTGGTGGAGATACTGTTTGATCAGCTCTCTCAGGAGGACGAGGGCTCGTACACGGCTCAGCTGCAGGACGGCCGCGCCAAAAACCAGTTCACTTTGGTCTTTGTGGATCAAAGTAAGTCACTCACTCACTTGCTGCTTAGTTGTCGTGTCAGCTTTTTGTTACAGACAACAGTGAAAGCACAAATGTGGAGGAACAATAGAATTTACTTCCTTAATGTGACGTATTTTCCTTTGAAACAGGGTGTTGAGACTAGGGCGAGGGAGACAAGAGTCTGAGGTCATGTCCTCTCTATTTCTTTCTGGGAATTTTAGCCACTTCAGGAACCAACCTGCAATTGAGCACTTGCAGCAGAATATGTCTATTTAAATGTGATTGCTTTAGGATAATACATATAAATAAATAAATGAATTAAATAGTCTAGTGAAAATGTTTTTTAATACCATTTAAAATGCAAACACAACCATGGGTTATGGTAGCAGGAGCAGCTCATTGGCAATGTCACCCCCTGGTTTTCTAAACTAACATTGGTGTGTGTGGGGTGGGGGTATAAAATCCAGGTGAAAGTCAGTTGTTGACCTCTGTTCTTGGTATTTTTTTCTTGGGAAATTAGTAAAATGATTAGCTTTTTTTGATAAGAAAGGTAGAGTTGCAAGAGTTTAAAACTGTGTAAAGGTGTTACTGATTACAGTTACCATTCACGTTAAAGACAGTCTTTCCTGTAAATAACAGTTTTCTGCATTCATGGTGCAGTTATTTCTGGATGGCAAAACATATCTGATCTACTTAATTAACTCATTCGTTCAACAACAGCCAGAGGATCAAATCTTTGCCACGATGACTTCAGGAAATCATCTTTTTTTTATTTAATTTGAGATTATCTTTTCTTGTCTCGCTTTATAAATCCAGTCATTTTTGGGTTCTGTTGTCTTCAATCAACAACAACAACCTGTGCTCAGTCTGTTTTTATTAAATATCCAGTTTTGTCGACTTTCACCTAAAAGTCCACTTTCCTCACATTCACTGTAGGATCCTAGGATTGGTTCAGAAGTTTTATTTTGGAAAATAAGAACCTTTTGTGGAGCAACAGGTCATCATGACTTCCCTCCATATGACCTGTGTGTCTGACATTGTTTGTGTCTCTGTCAGAGTTTCGTCAGACGCTGGCCCTGGCGGATGCAAACCGACGTGACCATCAGAGAAAGTCTGGTGAGAAGTCTTTTAACATCAGTGTAATACTGTATCTTTAATACAATGTGAGCCTTTGCTGCTGGGCCCAGCATGGCTCGACAGCACTCAGTCTCATTGCAGTAAATATTCTGTGAGTGTTTAACCTACTGCTGAAACAATACCTGTGTTGTGTCAGTGCATTATAAATTCAATGAGTGATGCAACATTGCTTAGAAAGATACAAACTCCCTTTCATCTCATTCCAAATGTAATATCCAATTGTTGCAATAGCTTTTTGATTATTTTTTGTGTCTTTGTCTTGTCCGAACCTCTTGAAAGAGTCACGTAAAGAATGGAAAGTAGCTTCCTGTGCTACTGAACTCCATGTTTTTATCACCTGAGCTCAGAGGTGATAAGGAGAAGCTATACAACTCTTCTGTGTGTGTAGAGGCCAGTGCCCGCTTGTGCAAATAGACTCTCTCACACCACATTCACTATCCACAGTTAGTGTCCACACAACACGTTTTGTCTATTACATGCAGAATAACATGATGCAAAAAGATATTAAACCAACTTGGACACATGTTTCTGAATAGTCTCATCACTCTTATTTCAGCCAGCTGTCGCTGTCAGTTCTGTGGTTTACCACACAGCCATAACTCACTATAGCTGCCACAAATTGTCATATTATGATGCATTAGTGTTTCATTCGTTGCTCTGAATGAATTGTTGCTCAATAATCACTGTCTCTATTGTTCAGTACAGATGGATAATGATGTGTTCTGTTTTCCAAGGACCCTATTTCCAGGACTTCTTGTCTTGGAGTGTAAATGAGGATTGCGAACTGATTATTAAGTGCAAGGTACATTTTTACATTTTATAGAATACATTTGCTAATTGGAATACCATAACTACCCTAGCATCATATTGAGAGCCCAGAAATGTTTCATCTTTCATCATTAGGAAGTAACTTATTTTACTCGTGCAAAATTGCAAATGTGTTGCAAAGGTCACACACCATTCAGAGCCAAGATGATGTTCTACTTTTATTCATACTTATTAAAAGCATGGTTCAACATTTTTGGTGACTTTTTAGATTTAGTTACCTTTGACAGAGCTGTTTCCCCCTGTTTCCAGTCTTTATGGTAAGCTAAGCTAACCGACAGCTCGCCCCAGCTTCATATTGAGTGGACAGACTTGAGAGTAGTATCTAACTTCTCATCTAACTCTCGACAAGAAAGCAAATAATTCCCCTTAAATTTTTTTTTTGTAACACATTATGTTAAACCGGTGATTACAGTTACTCTGAATTTTTTAATTAGTACAATAGGTTGCATGTATTACATATATATATTTTTATCTAATCCAATTTAGGGGATAGACACTTTTGTTTCAGGTATGGTATATTTCTCCATACACAGGTGACAAATACAAACAAGGACACATCTCTCAAGTGGTTTAAGGAAGGTGTGGCGGTTACCCAAGTTGAATATGACCAGTCATCAGGGACCAGCACACTCACCATCTCACAGGTATCCAAAATGATTCTGCTCTGATTTCAGACTACTAGACTTGGCGAGGGGAGTTAAGAGCTTATTTATAGAAAGAAACTGAAAGAGAGTTGATGTTTATAGGCAGTCTTATTATCTATTATTACAATATACTCAATATTTCATTTCAGAAGTTATGAATATGTTTAATTTTAATACGGTGGATGTTTTTTTCCCTCAGGTTACGAAGAAAGAGGCAGGTTCATACAAAGCTGTGGTGTCAGACGGGAGAGGAGAGGATGTCAGCACCTTAGAGTTACTGGATGACGGTGAGATGTGACCTTTTCACCAGAAGTATCCACAAAAAATAATCCTCTTTTTGTTCCTGTGCACATTTCAGTCACCACAGATTTTCCATTCATAATGGAAGTGGGGCGATTAATGTCTTTTATTTTTTGCCTTCTTATCTCATTATGCGTCCTCAGCATTCAGCTACCTACCTCTAATCTTGCGTTTAGTATTTATTGAGTTCCAAAAGCAATACAAAACACTGGCTGAAAGCTTAATTGTTCTTTTTATTTACAGAGTATGACAAGCTTCTGCAGCAGCTGAGTAAACAGTGTGGTGAGTTATTCACAGTTGGAAGCTCTTCTTTAGAGAACAACCTTTGTGAAATGTGCCAATGATTTGTTTTTTACAACAGATGTGGTGTGTTGGGAGGAGGATAATACAACTGAAAGCCATGTTAATTAATTTTGGTGTGTTGTTGTTTCAGAATATTAATGCGTTGAGCTCTGCAGATAAGAAATATGGTGTTTTAAATGACAGAGGAAACTGAAATATATGCGAATAATCAGGAGCTCTGCCTTCTCTCTCTACAGCAATGTCAGCCAGCCCACTGAAGATTCAGTGCACTGCGGAAGGTTTCAAGCTCTACTGCTCACTCAAATACTACATAAACTACCTGAAGACCAGCTGGCACTTTAAGTGAGTCTGCATGCAGAGCACCTCTCTGACCTAACACCCTATATGCAGCTGCTGCCAGGGAGGAAGTGTTTCAAACTAAACTGAAATTCTGTAAAACGCCAAATTAAAGTAAGTCCCAAATAAAATTGCTGAAAACCATGATGTTCAGAAACACACAAACAGGAAAGCAAAATAAAAGTAGCTTAAAGTTTATTTTGGCTTCAGTATCATGTAGCAGTGTGATCACAGTGTTTACTGCAATCCACAGAAGAGCAACACTGTAAATGCCAAGCTAAAGATGCATAAGAATATGCATACAATACTGTATAGCTCTATGACTGTATGGCAGCTGTCTCTTTGGCTGGTAAGGTGCACATGTACACATCACAGACCATAAGACAGAGCCACACATACTGGCTTTACAATTTGGCTCTTGTCAAAGTCGCTCAAATCCTCACGCTGCCCATTTTTCCTGCTTCTAACACAACAACATGTTTACTTGCTGCCTAATATATCCCACCCACTGACAGGTGCCATGATTACCAGATAATCAGTGTTATTCACTTCACCTGTCAGTGGTCATNNTGTTCACTTGCTGCCTAATATATCGCACCCACTACTTAGTGTTCATAATGTTATCGCTGATCAGTGTAATTCTGTGCAACCAAACATTGTTGAGACCCACAAAACTTTATTTAAAAAACCAGAGAAGGCCTAATCTTTTCAAAGATACCAAATGTACCAGTCAGAGTTTTGGATAAATGTGTATAATATGACTGATATATAAGACATATAAGATAAATAAAAACATGGAAAATTGGGGCCCACAGATAGCTCAGCTGGTAGAGCTGGCACCCCATGTACCGGGGCTGAGTCATCCCCTCTCTGAATCCCCCTTTCGTGTCACTCTTCAGTTGTCACTATCCATTAAAGGCAATAAACCCCCCCAAAATAAATAAAAAATAAAAAAAAAACATTGGAAAATTGAGTTTGATTATTTAACTCAAAATAGATTTGTAACAAGCTGATACAGAATATAGAAAATACTGTCAGAGTGTGGAATAAGATGGGGTTTTTTCAACCTTAAAGCTATTTAAGGGGGGGATATGGGAAAAGCTATATGCTGAGGTGGGAACCAACATAGTCGAAATGTCTATTTTGCAGCACTAAAAGTCAGGGAATAACAGAGAGAGAGAAAGACAAGAAAGAAAGTGTAAGCTGTTCCACTGGACTAATTGTTTAAGGGCCGTTTCTAATCTTCTCTGTTTTTTAAAATATTGAAACATGCACGTACATTTAATCAAATTATTAAGATTCTGTGATATTAATAAACATACAACAATCACTCAAAGGACCTACTGTGTGTATACTAAAACATAATTATTGCATGACAAAGGGTGTAACCAGTTTCTTCTTTGTAAGGCTGCTAGCTCCATCTGCTGGGGGCTTTAAGGATAGCCTTTACAAAAGAACTGAAGAAAATCTGACCAGTGTGGTAACAAATGTTCTTGGTCCTGGATAGTTTTAAATGATTTCAGTCTGAACTGTAACTGCACTTTATTTCCCAACTACATTTTGTACACATGACTTATGATTAAGAGCAGTGGGCAGCCTAACTCTAGTGACCAAAGGAGCAGCTCTTCAGCTGAGACAGTGCTTTCGTCTAGGGCAAAAAGCACTGGTACGTCCTTAACATGCATGTTTTTGATAAGAATCTGGTCTTTGTGTGTGTCTGTCTAATGCCCTCCTCCGTTTAGGGAGAAGAGGATTGACCAGGAGGCTAGGACAAAGCCTGACAACAGTATGCAGAAAGTCTGGATTGAAATCTTTAACCCAACAGAGAACGATAAAGGCAAATACACCTTGGAGATGTTTGACGGCAAAGAGACACACAAACGGCATCTTGACCTGTCTGGACAAGGTGAGTGGAAATTACTTGTTTGAATTGAAGGGTCTAAAACAAATTTTAAGATTATATATATATTTTCATATAAATATTATAAATATTTCAGAGCAGATGCTATAAGATGTCATTTATTGTTATTTTCAACAGCGTTTGCTGATGCCTTGCTGGAGTACCAGAGATTGAAGTAAGTGCTGTGACCTTAGCAACACTTTACCACATTTCACATTTTATTTCATCAAAAAGTATTTTTAAGTGATGAAAGATTAAACTTGTCTGGCTCTTACAGTAGATAAGAGCATGGCTTGCTGTGACACTAACAGAAAACACTGAACAGTCAAAGGTAACAGGCTAGTTTAAAACTATTCCCTGAGAAGATCTCAGCACAGATTATTGTTGTTTGACACTGTACAGTGCCATATTGATTTGACCCTTTGTTTTCATCCCTCAGGCAAGTGGCTATTGCTGAGAAACGTGAGTCACAGGCCTTTTTTGTCCACAGCAAAGATTAAAGGGTCCTACAGTGAATTTCATCTGGGAGTTATTGCTCTTGTTTTGTTTCAGATCGGGCCAAAGTGACAAAGGGTCTTCCCGATGTGGTAGCCATCATGGAGGGCAAGGTATGGCATTGTCAGGAAAACATTTAAGACTACTTAGACCCACATTCATACGCAATTATACTACGTTGTGATATTATTGTAATTTTTTTATGTGAAGCAGGTCTGCAAGCATCATATTGTGGTTGTGCAAGTTTAATTTTTACAGATTTGATCCTCTATCATTCATTCATTCATTCATTCATGATTATTTTATATTTTTTGACTCCTCATCCTCTCTTCAGTCTTTGTGTCTGACATGCTTCATCGACGGTGATCCAGCCCCGGAGATCTTCTGGCTTAGGAATGACAGGGAGATTGTTAGCCAGAACCAGTTTACCATCACTAAGGAACCGAAGTGCAGCACCATCACCGTCAACAACGTCAACATGGAAGATTCTGGAAGATACAGCATCTTTGTGCGCAACCAGTACGGCTCTGAAACGGTTGATGTGACAGTGAGCGTTTACAAGCGTGGGGAGAAGCCTCCAGCAAACGCGGTGGAGATGGGTTAAGACTGCAAACTGAGTCAGAAGATAGATACGTAGAGAGATAGAGAGATAGATAGTGGATTGTTCATGTATTAGACAACTTTATTGAGCATTTGAAAAATATCTACTGAGGTTAATCATAAATGTAATCCCCTATAGTCTGCAAACTATCCGTATAATTTAAATACTAGACAGTGCAAGTCAAGCCCCATTAGTCAGTCATAAAGATTGTTTCTTTACTGTAAGACTGTGAATGAATGAAAAGCTGACTTTATAAGCAGTAAAATGCACCATTGCTCAATTCAATACACTATTGTTATGCAGCTTATGACAGCTGTCATTAGATAAAGTTAGCTGTCATTAGCTACGATCAGTGACCAGTTGCTTATGGTAGCTATCGTGAGCTTTAACATTAGGATGTTAGCATTAGCTGGAAGCAGAGAAGCATTTATTAGTAAGCTTAGATATTGCTTTATTATAACTTACATTACAGAGCCAGTTTGCTGACTTTCACTCTCCCCTACCTGTGCTACTGTTACATTATATTTAATCATTTACCTGTATTTAATAATGGTCACTAAGCAACTGTCACAACAAAACCTCCAAAACCCTCACCTATTAGGCTGTAGAGCTGAATCAGATGTGTGTTGGTGTGTCGTGAATAAAGCAATTTCAAGTGATTATCACTAGTGCATTGTTTTTATGAGCACTCACAATATTATATTCCCTCTTAATATTCATAGTCAGTAAACTTTTATTCCAGGTTATGATCAACTATTCAAGACAATGCGGACTACAGATTTCTTTGTGAATGATTTTTCAAGCAGAGATTATGTCTTGTACTTTAAACCAGCAGTCCGTAGTGTCATTAACCTTACTACTGGGCCTCTGTCGACAGGCAGATTCATGTTAGGAGGTTCAATGGCACACTGTGGAAAGGTCGTAGACGTCCAGTAAGTTCAGTTAAGATCTAATGTTCAATAAATGATAATATATAAATATAATATATAAATATGACTAATACTTAGTGTATGCAGGTGTATTAATTAAATAATTTTCTGATTTAGAGTATTAACCTCAAACTCAACTTCGAGCGATCCCTGTGAACTTTACAGTAACTGAAGGACATGATTTATTCCTAGTTCATATACTGCCTGTTAATTGGTGCACATATAAAAATCTGCACATATTTCTTATCAATGAAGCTATTGAACACATGTAACTAAAATAAATCTAAATGAATCTTTGGTGGAAGCTGAGGTTTGACCAAACAGGAGTAAGTGAACTCCAGGTTGTTCAAACAGCAGTGATTACTTCAGAGGGGTTTGTTACTGATTACACATAGTATTGGGACCCCCTTTTTGCTTTCCTGTATAAAAACGTGCACGACTACAGTCACATCCTCTACATTGTGTTGAGCTTCACACAGCTGTCACAGCCTCCAGCCCACTTTGGTAAAGGAGAATCCAGATCTTCTAGAAAACATGGACTTCAACGGAACATGGCAGGTCTACGCCCAGGAGAACTACGAGGAGTTCCTCAGGGCAATGGGTGAGAAAAACAAACCGGAGGCTCTGGTAGAGCTGCAGGGGTTGGCAGAATATAAATGAATATATTAACTTTGGTAGCTGAAGATAAAGTGGCTATTTTGATGTTGTTAAAGCATTGTAATGTTTATTATAACCACACAGCGTTGCAGTCCATGGAGTCCTTACTTGTAAGTTGCAGGAATTAACAAAAACACATGTTTTGCTTACCAGAACTTCCAGCAGATGTCATCAAGATGGCCAAGGACATCAAGCCAATTACTGAGATCAAACAGAATGGCAATGACTTTGTTGTCACCTCCAAGACCCCTGGAAAGACTGTGACCAACTCCTTTACCGTCGGCAAGGAGGCTGAAATCACCACCATGGACGGCAAGAAGATCAAGGTTTGTAACTGTTATTTACATTAAGATGGTATAGAAAGATTTTAGATGGTGTGTTACCTGATTTAATACAGTATGAATACGCTTAAAGCAGAAGTATGTGTTATTTTTCTCAAGAAAGTCTGGAGTATACTGTGTAATGAACTATTGTTACACTCTTATTTGCTGCAGGGATGATGGTGATGTGCATGTTGTGTTCAGTTCAGTTTCTTTTGGGTCCATGCTTTGTTTTGTGATATGTATTGTCTCCTCCTCTGACCCCCAGTGCGTCGTCAATCTGGAGGGTGGCAAACTGGTCTGCAAAACCGGCAAGTTCTGCCACATCCAGGAGCTCAAGGGAGGAGAGATGGTTGAGGTACAGTACATCCTACCAGAACTCACTCTTTCTTACACACACCAGTTATCTAAGACCAGATAAAATGTAAATGTACTCACTTCAAATGTATGTGTAATAATCTTAAATAGTGTCATTTATCACCAGGCCACAAATTAATTATGCTTATTTTTCCCTTATCCCTTTTCAGACTTTGAGCATGGGCTCAACAACTCTCATCAGGAAGAGCAAAAAGATGTAACCTCGGCAGTGAAAGAAACCAATGTCTATTTAAATAAAAAAAGAGTTGCTTAATAAGTGTGGTTTGCATCATTATTTTTGAGCAAATATCCATGTATTGGTCTCTTTGTAAAAGCCTACTCAACATCCTTATTAGTAGTAGTAGTCGTAATAGATAGATAGATAGATAGA
>NW_023339807.1:20020433-20026678 GCF_004916995.1 Morone saxatilis | reverse complement strand
AATGCTAATGTTAACCCCCCCCCCAAAAAAAGCAAGTTTCTTTTTATATTATGGACATAAATAATAATATACTGCATTAACAGTGTGTGGTGTTTTGTTTTAAGCATGTTAACGTTACGTGCATGGAGATAAACGGTTGAATAGGAAGTCTATATTTTATTTTAGGTAGGTTAACGTTAACGTCTCCGAAGCTAACATAAATATACGTTTAGCCGTTAGGGCAGTTTAGTTAGTTAGTTGTATATTAACAAATTATTATACAGAACAGTTAGCTTAGCACGAAATAGAGGTGGTAAAGACGAGTCAAAATGCTACATCAAATTTACCCTACTTTTATTTTTGTATTATTTTCCGCTGTTCGCAAGTTAACGTATGTTTTTTTTTAACTACATACATGTTGTCCGTTAACGCAACACAATGCTGTTACATTTCGAATTTAGTGTGGAATTGCCAGGCAACCACGGCCCATAGTTGTTACAATCTCATTCTATGTTCTAAAACGGTCGGTTGCCTTGACAGTAGCCTGCAGAATGTGACATCACAATCGAAATGTTGATTCTACGTTTCACCTTGAAAGCTTCTCAAAAAGGACATGCTGTGTTATTAATGAAACCGCGGTTATACGCTGTTCTTAACCTTTACCCAGTTTATTACAAGACAAGCTCTCTCCCTTTTGAGATATCAGAATGTGAAAGTCGTACCTCCACCCCAATACAGTGGATGCAAACTGAACTTTGTGCTCAAGGCACTGAATGAAAATGCATATGAATAACTTCAACGTTTTACTCCAGAAGAAATAAATTCCATCAATGTACATAATTCTGGTTGTACTGTGAAGTTTCACCAGTGTCCTACTGTTTTTTGGTGCTGATCTCAAAGTTGTTATAGCGTATCCATATTCAACATATTTACTGAGAGATATTCGTACACAGCAACCACTGTAACACTTAAAACACATATTTCTGTTACATTTTGTTTTTCATCAGTGGTGCTATTCCATTTTGAAATGTCACTGTGATACATTTTCAGGCTACTAACCCCTGTGACTTCACTCCCTCTGTTAATAGATAATGCATGCCATTTCTGTTTATTTATAGCTGCTATGGGTGTGTGAAGTTGGCTGCCGGGGTTTTCATTTCTACATTAGCACTTTTTTTTTTTTTTTTAAATGAGGGAACTTCCTTTTGAAGTGGAACAGTAATTGGATTTCTCTGCAAATAAGTATTGTCTTATGTTGTGGCTGGCTCCAGCTCCTGTGTGTACGTTGCACACTGGGCTCCAGCTAAATCCATATGGTAGCCAGCAGATTAAATGTGCTTATTTCATGACACTTTAGGCCAGAGGATTTACGACGTGAGTTTGGTCGTTATGGGCCTATTGTAGATGTCTACATTCCACTTGACTTCTATACACGGCGGACAAGAGGATTTGCTTACATTCAATATCCTTTATTCTTTTAGTTTTGATTTGAAAATGGTGTTTTCACAGAGGGATTGTGAAAGTCTGACTTTTTGGTTGACCTGACCTTTTCACGTCACACAAGTGTTTATCCCATTGCATGGGAATGTTTTTTTTTTTTATTTTTATGTCATTTTCTTTTCTAAGAATTGTATGTTATCTAGTATATTGTACACAGATTTAACCATATTCCTAACCAATATTTCTTCTGTTGTTGCCTTAGAATGGTAAAGATACAGTTCTGGAGACTCCACACCAAAGAAAGTTGAAAGGCGGTTGTAGAGTAGATTCAAGCCAAAGACACCCAGGCAACAAGCAGTAGTGGAATTGGGAAAATAAAGAGAGAGCAAAAGCATGAAGATACAAAGAGGAGAAAAGAGAGCACCAAGGCTTCCATTTGTCTACCAAAAGGGAGGAAAAGTGTTTATTGGGCAAAGACAAGCAGGAAACCTCAAGTTCTTCTGCCAAGACAATAAAGATCAAGCTGAAGGTCAAAGGTCAAGCATGTTAAAGGTAACAAGCCAAACTTTTTGTATCCTACTGAATCTGATCATCAATACTTGTCTTGTCCTCACAATTTGAAATCACAAATGGGTCTATTGGTTCAGTTTTATGTTTAATTTCAGACTGAAGACAATAAAATTTCATTAATTTTCACTTTTAAGTCATTACCTGAACTAGTTGATTTTTCACCACACTGATCTAACTCCAGTAGCTGTGTTTCATAGACTGCAGCTGTCAACCTGTGTTGCAGCCTTTTTTTTTGTAATTGTTGTGCATGTGTGCAGCCTTCTCTGCCCCAACTTTCCAAATTTCAAAATAAAAAGGCCTTAACAATACAGCACGTTTGAAGATGTACGGGATGCAGAGGACGCTCTTCACAACCTGGACCGCAAATGGGTCTGTGGGCGTCAGATCGAGATCCAGTTTGCCCAAGGAGACAGAAAGAGTAAGAACGATTAGCATTCCTATCTAAGCAGCATTTACCTATTGTAAAGCCGCATTCAGTGTTGTTTGGAAATATTGAGTTTGTAATTACCTAATGTCCTGATGTGAATTTGTCCATCAAGCTCCTAACCAGATGAAAACCAAGGAGCGCCACTCCCCCCGAAGTTTCTCCCGCTACGATGACGACCGGGATCGGGATAGGGATAGCCGCCGAAGACGGTCCCGGAGCCGCAGCTACGATCGACACAGGTCCCGAAGCCCCTCCTATGAGCGCCGTCCTCGGAGGTCGGAGAGCCCCAGAGAGTGAGTTGTTGGCCAACTTTATTTGTACTCGGGGAAAGAAACTTAAAAAACAAACAAAGTTTTATAATTTAATCAGCACTCAGTGACAATCCTGTCCTATAATGTGTGTAGTACTTAGGGCCCGGTATCTAACTGAAATACTTAAATACCGAGCGGAATAGTTGGTCCGATTTTGGGAAATATCTGGTCAGACTATAAATATACAAGACGGATCTTAATCAGGAAACTTTTCTGACCTTTTTATTTAATTTATGCAAAGTTCTTGTTGGTGCATTGATCACTTTGGCATATTGCTTTAAATGGAAAAACAACATTTGGTATATGGTTATCATATTGGCTCCTATATCTTCTATTTGCAGTACCCCAGCCTAAGAAGTTATAACAGAACCAACTGTGACTTCAGATAATATCTAGGTTAATCTGGGTAGGTTTTAGGTTCCTCTGTTATTTATTCCCAAACACACTACTACTAAGAAAGAAGAAGATCATCAAAATCAAAGAAGACTGAGGATTTAATCCTTATTTTATTGTGTTTACTTTCTGCCTCAGTGGAACTGGTATAACCCCGCCCTGTCTGTTAAAAAAGAAGAAGCAAGAAGCCACACACTGCTTAACTACAATAACTCATTGTTCTCTTACCTGGATTAAACATGTGGCACCTCATGTTGAAAGATACATCCTGAAAAACGAGTTTATTTTTATTTCCGTCTTCTCTACAGCTCTCGGTCCTACAGTCGACATAGACGGAGCAGAAGCCACGAAAATGAAAAGTATGCTTATTTGTCATCTTGCAGTATTTAACATAAACAAGGGCTATTGTACTATTCTTAAACTTTACAACGCGCACATTTTCTCATTAAGTAATAATCTTTCCACCAGGTACAGAGGTCCTCCCCGTGAGCACCAGAGGACACACCATGAACCAGGCTCACGTAGCCGCTCCGCGTCTCACTCCCCTTCAGCCTCCAGAGCCAGGCCCAAAGGTAAAAAGAGCCAATCCAGGTCCCACAGTCCGGCTGAAGACTTCCACCCAACCTCCAGCTCCCAGAAACAGTCTGTGGGACGATCTCCATCCCGCTCCTACTCTAGATCCATGTCCCGGTCACGCTCTCGCTCCAGGTCCTGGGCTGGACGCAAGTCTGGAGGCCACTGACCTCGGAGGCCCTGATAATCTGTCGGAGGATGTTTTTGTTTAGCTTTCAACTATGATAACTGGAGTGTTATGCTCGTTTGCATTTGTTTATCATTACGTAATGGAGGAGTCTGTTGCCAAAGGAAAGAGAGCGGCAGGAGCTCATTTTTTTAGCATTGTGAAAAGTTTTTTTTTTTTTTTTCTGAAGTGATTGATGAAAGCACAGCAGATTCTGGCTGAGTTTGGGCAAAATTTTTTGTACTTGTAATGTCGGTAGCTGAAGGTGGAAAATGATACGGTTTGGCGTTGCCAATATTTTTGTACTTTGCGTTAGCAATATTCACATCCGTTCATAAAGTTGTTGAAATGCCTGTCTCTATTTGGTTCCATTGTTTGTGTATTATGTAAACATGAATAAAAAGTATAACTTCAGGTCCTGACGTACCAGTGTTAATCAAGTATGTTAGTGTCGATGCCTGGTTTGTGGCATTTGTAATTATACAGCAGGCAAACTGTCTATTATAGTAGCTGTTAATTACTGTGGTAATGAATGACATGAAATGCAATGAGTTGCCACCGAATACTCTGTCCAGAATTTCATGTGACAATATGAGATGAGCTGCATTCATATTAATGTCCTTTGTTCAGTGACTGAAACGATCAGTTGAATATTTTAAGTGTTCCTTCACTGTTACCCTAGTTTTAATGGTTTTACTTCTTTATCAATAAATGAATAAATTCTCTCCGTTCTCATTTTTTGAATACCTAAGCTGTACTGACTACAATTGTAAAGGCACAAGTTACTTTGGCCAAGAACAGATCTATTCTTCAGCTATACAATCTATACAACAATAAACCAAGTGTAATATAAATTAGAAGATACTCAGGCACAGACAAAAGTAGGGGGGAGGGGAAGGGATTTATTTCTTCTGGCAAAATTTTGTCATCAATTAAACAGTGCATTCTTTTACATATGCTTTTTTTTAAACACCAATTGATACCAATCTTAAAAACAGGGCATTTTGATCTTTTCATCTTCGGTGACATTTTTATCAGTGGGACAAATTAACAGCCAATTCATTACATGTTTTAAATTTAGAACAAGGAGACTTTACCATGCACGACTCAATCAGGGCAAGAAAGAAAATGTTTACATGAACAACCAATAGAAGATAATAGTTATACAGCATTGGACCAAGTTCAGTTGTCAGCTGGCGGAAGAACAGCTGAGAAGTGAAGGTGGTTTGGATTAAAACATTTGGTCAATTTGTGGCATTGCCACCTAATGAAACTAGTCAGTTTCAGCATGGGTTTCAACTTAGGCACAAACAGGTCAACTCAAGATTAAAAGCATCACGCTTACGCATACTGTAAGCACATTCGGAACTCAAATCCATACATAAGAAAGTCTCCTCTAGGATCAAATTGATTTGTTACTGTTTTGCTTAATTTGCATTTAGCATCTTTCACCCTACACTGCATAATACAAAACAATAAAAAACATGTGCAAGATCTCTGGAAAGATAACAGTGCAGGGGTACTGACAAATGCTATCGGCAGATTTAATTTTTTTAACAAAAATATTCTTCAGTATTGAAGTCAAGACATTGAAGTCAAGACATGTCCTTAGCATGTCTTATACATTCAGTGTTATTACTAAAAATACTTTTGTCAGACAGGCCTCAAACTCGGCCTGCAAATGTACATATGCTACAAGTACTTTATACATTTCATTATTTACATGGCTCTTGAACACACTAACAAGCTCTCATACTTTGTTTTGTCATCTTTAGGCTGGCCATAAACAGCTCCAATTCTGCAAAGGGAAAGCAAAGAGCGCCTCAATAGAGGATTGAATCACAAAAATAGAGAATCCATAGGGAGATAGTCAATTACGCCTCCATCATGTCTATAGCATCCTGGCCTGTAACTTATTAAAAACTGATTGCAGTGCAAGAGGGTAAACAAGAGGCAGAGGCAAAAGGCAAAGAGTGTCTGTTGATTATGGGATGGTCAATCATTAAGACCTGTTTTGTAAACACAAACACCAGCCTCCTGCCTCATGAGGAGTCCCTTGAGCCACTTCACTTCAGAAACTTGCCTCAGCTCTGCCTTACCTTGCTTACAAATGCGAGCAGCTAACAGGACCACGTTATGAGACTTAGAAAGTGAAACTCAAACAGTCCCACGTATAAGCCAGGCCCTCTTCCGCATGTTAGGCTGCTGCACTGTCCTGAATAGGCGGAGACTGAGGAGTAATAACAGTACTGATTGGAACAGATGAACAGTCAGAAGTGACCAAGGGACTCAAACCTGTTCACCACTCGGGCTGGCAAGGTTAAAGTGGCAATGGCAACATTGCCGACCACACAGAAGATGTCCAAAAAAGAAAAAAAAAAAAAAA
>NW_023339807.1:20004093-20020333 GCF_004916995.1 Morone saxatilis | reverse complement strand
AACTCCTATAGTGCATGTGCGCACAGCGCAATAAAAAAGGTACAGGAGTTGACAGTCCAAGGCCTGTGTGCCATGGTCTCTTATTACCCTTCAATTTGAGGTTATACTTTTGACCTGTACTTACTCACTACAGCTTATTACCTCCAGTAAGATAGCTTTTTCCCTGCAGAATTGCAGTTGAGTGTCCATTTTCTATACCAAACAAGGGCCGAGATACATATAAGAAAATACAGTGGGCCCTAGTCAAAAAATGCTACAAATGTGAGTTTGCTTTAGCACCTGAACCTTTAGAGGAAGAGTCTAAAGAATCATCATTAAACTTATGTAAATGAAAAATTGTGTCCAACAGAAATGGACCGTAAAGGTGTTGGGAATTTACCTGACCTATACTATAACCCTTGTTTGGTAGAGGAAAAAAAAGCACTCAATCTGCTTTGACAGCCAACATTAAAAAGAACAAAACAAGTATAAAGGATATCCAGTTTGTCAATAGTCATAGAAACTGACTCCAATAAAAGCATCACCGACCAGCAAGGCTCAGGGGCTGTAATATCTTGAAATATTGGTTTGTTTAAAAAAAGTGTGTTAAAATAAACATTCACAGCAAACACTGCTGCAAGTGCCTCACACTTCACACTAAGGGGTCAATCTAAAAACATCTAAAAGAATTACAGCACTGAGGTGTTCCTGGTGGGTGGGTGCCCTCAAGAGAATCCCAGTTCATTGGCTTTTTTTTTTTTGTTATCATCAGATGTGAGTATCCCTCTCAGGCCTGCACCTTTAGGAGGCTCTTGAGCTGGAAGGCCATCATCTCCCTGTTGTCGCAGGAGCCCATTGGGAAGGACACCCAGTGGCTGGGGGGTTTGGGCAACACGCTGGGTGAGGGTGGCTCGCTGAACTTGGGCCCTGCGTAGCTCGGACTTCCCTGGGTGGCCAGGAGCGTATTGAGGTGAGACACAGCACCCTCCCAGTTCTGATCATAGTTGGTGGCAAAGCGGGCAGAAGCATTCTTGTCTGCAGACACGGCCTGCCGCGCCTCTGGAGACCTGTGGTAGGCTGCGCCTTTCTCGCTCCGGCGGTGGCCATGGTGGTGAAGACCCCCTACCCCTCCTGCAGATGCTGCTGCCCCGTTCTGATCACGGCTTCTCTGCTTAGCCCGACCAAGCTGGTGGTTCTTCTTGGGGAACGGGCGCTCCGGGTGGGAAACTGGAATGTTGTACCTCTCTCCGCCTCCCATAATGCTTCAGCACTACGTGTCACCTATATGATATAGAATATGTTTAGTGCTGCACCAAAATCCTGTTCGTATTGTGAAATTTGAGGGTTTTAATTATTGTTATTTCTTGTAAAACAGTATGTAATCCATCCACATTTGCGCCACCGCTCAATGAAAACAACCACTCGGGGCTACGTGCAGAAACAGCAGACAGTCGGGCCCGCGTCGCCCCTCCCCCACTCACACACACACAACCGAGAGCAAAACAGCCCCAGCTCACCTCTTTGTTGTTAGAAAGTCGACGAAGCAGAGCTCTCTCTTCAATCTTTCACCGCCAATCGGGCCCCAGGTCCTCGAAGTAGTTCTCAGTCTACTTCTCACTGCACTTTTTTGTCCAGCAAGGTCTAAGGTTTTCATGTGCCAATGAGCGTTGTTTTGCTGTGGAGCCGAGCTGAACATCAACTCACCTCGGCACACGATGCTCCAAGAAGTCGAGTACCTTAAACAGGGCAAAACAAAATTCAGTCAGTCAAGTCAAGGGCTAAATGAACGTGTTATGATGGCAAAATTATACATTAAAAAAGGTTTTGTTATTCCGCCTGCACTGTTTTCTTCCAGGGGGAGGGGGGAGGTATATTAGAGTGCGTCATTACATCTAGCACTGCAAAACAAAAATCAATACCAGACAAAAAACGACAACTACCCATCGTTTAGTGATAAAAAAAATATTATATACACATTACTGTCGATCACAACAAAATATTACATAAGAAAACTGCGCCATGTTTATTATTCCACTTTGTTTATGAGCCTCCAGCTTAGCTTCAGTGCAGCCCGCTTTGTCCTAAGTGGCTGTTCGTGTTGACGATTATCGGTGTACCAAAAAAAAAAAAAACGTGATACAAGTTTAAATCGCGGTGTACTGATTAATACAACCCCGAACTGATAGTTGAGTAAATAACGCGTTTGTAGTCTCGGAGTCTACACTACCTTGGCACCAAACCAAAACAAAGAAACGATGAGCTCAATATGGCGACGAAGCACAAAACGGCTTCTGCTTACCGACTTCTTCAGGCTTGGTTGATGAAGCCCTTCGTCAGAAAGAAAAAAAATTTAGTGAAATCCCTCGGCGGACTATGTAGGAAGCACAGCAGAGCTATATTTCCCCCACAAGTCCGTCACTTTCGAAGCTTATGTGGTGTTAAAAGTGGCCGTAGGACGCCACTTTTCTCTCTCTCACTCTCCCGACTCCGTCTGAATTGCAACAAAATGGAATCTACAGCAGAGATATGTAGCTCGCTCTTACCGAGATCCGACCAATCAGGTGCCGAGTACAAACCGAGCGACCAATCAGCGACGAGACGGGTCGGACGCAGTTACGCCTGTTGCCAGACCGGTGACGTCAATCGCCGACCCTCCTTTGTTGGAGGAGCTCGGGTATTTCCTGAGAGAAGTGAGAGAATAACAGAAAGACAAACCACTTCCTAGCATTAAAAACGACACAGGAAGTAACTACAAGGCCGCATACGACGTCTTTTTATTGAGGGGGGGGGGGCATTAGATAGTAGAGTAGTAGTAGATAGTTTTGTGTTATGTATGTCGATCCATCGTTCAAAAAAGGTAAACACGTACCCAGTTCAGATTTACTGGCATACTTCTTTTTTTTCTGTTATGGGAAAACGGATTTGTTGCTCCACGGTTCCGGTTTAGTGGTTAAACCTGTTGTGCTGAGTTGAAACAGCTGCAACAGGCTGTAATGATACACAACAGCTTCTGTCTGTGAGCTGCCCATCCCCCCTACACACACACATCTCCCCCCAGCTTATGTGTCCTCCTGCTAAAAACAAGACATTGACCATTTTTTTGAAACAGCCCCTCTTATTGAGTAGTGAAATGAAAACAGGAAAGGGAGAGTGAGGTTTGAATGTACAGCTCATACGCTACAATAGACTAATTTGGTGCCATACTCATACAGTCAGTGTGAGCTTTGATACAAAAGCCCAATTCAGACTTAATACACTACTGTTCAAGTTATATAGTGTCATATAAACTAATACTGTCATGAATCTGCAACAGCTGGACATGTTATTGGGGGTTATTTAGGTGTAAATCTTCTTTCCCCTGATGTTTTGTTGATTTAACCTAGAACCAAATGGTTTACAATGGACTCCAGTATCACAGAGAGCTGAGGTGTGTGGGGATACTAAAAACAGATTAGTATAACATGTAAATTGCAGGACATATGTGGCTTGTTTACACTACATTTTCAAGTTAAAGTTAAGACTATTTTGATCATTTTCTGCCGTGTTACTGCTGAATATTTTTGTATTCGGTGGCTGAATCTGGTTTAAAATCATTGTTTAACACTTAGAACTTGGCCTCTGTTGCACTTTTCTATTATTTGCTACCCAGCTTTTAGCCTTCATGTATCCTGTGTTTAGACTCAGGTTATTTTTTAGTTCTCAATGTTTTTTACCTTACAGCACTTAGGCCTACTTAGTATTATAAGTACATTTTGTACTTTCCCCTCTTGTCTTTATAAGGTCATGTGTGATAGCCTGCTGTGTTCTTACAGCTGGTTTTATGGGAGTCTGCAGGTCTAAGTCTAAAGAATATAAAACAACTGGTGTGATAGATTAACTCACATCTAAGTCCGCAACCAGTGTAGTTTTCACCTTGTTTAAAGTGTCTGGGTTTTTAAAAAAAAGTTGCATAACACAGTCTGCGTCAGCCAACGCTCACAGCTGAAGGCCGTGGAAAGACACTCCCCAAAAGCAAAGCAACCTTTGAAGGGGGTGGTGCCAATCAAGAGTTAGCTATGTATGGAAAGTAGGTCACTGAGAGGCTTCTGTAGGTCGTACAGATCACAGGAGGTGAACAAATCTCCATATTTGACTGGTCATAAAAAGCTTGCAGTATAAACATGTCATGGACACAGTGAATGTGTGGTGATTATACTGGAAAGGCTGCGAACAAACAAGTCTAATTCTCTCTGGCTCATAGGGCCATTTACAGTAGTTAGTTGGCAGTGGGTGCAAAGGGCGGAAGGTAAACGATCAATTAGGTTTCACATGAATTTGAATTGACTGAAAGGCAACGCCCACTACACAAAGTGAAGTGGGAAAGAACCGAAGCAGAAACAATTTCACAACACTCAGCAACATGTCGAGCGCATGTCAGAGATCTTTTATAACAGCAACAAGCACGTACCACACACAGTCTTCCCTTTTTGTTTTTTTCCCGTAGGTTAGTGGGGGCACTGTGACATAACACAAAGGAGCCCGAATGCACTTAAGTGACACACACTCTGTAATTAAACGCACTGTGTACAATCTAGTCAAAGACACACACAACATGTCCCCACATCTCTGTTTTAACAATATAGTGATAATAAAAGACAATATGGCCTAACGACACAAATACAGACCCAGGGTCAGTACCCACCTACCCCTTATTCCATATACCTATGAGCCCATGGCAAAGAATAAATAAATGGACAAATTAATATAAACAATACGGTTGAGAGTATTATGTTTTTTATTATTATGTTTTTACATAAAATCTCTCATTTAACACAATATTTCAGTTCTTCCCTCGTTCAAGCAGGCCATCCAGCTATGGAGAATCAAGATTTTTGAAGACCCACTGATAAGGTTGTTGGATCATTGACTCACTACTTGTTTTTCAAGTGCCGATGTTCGGACCTACAGGTGTCTTTCTAAGCAAAAACTGCACATAACTGTCCAATACACTTCCTGTGTTTTTTACCTCTGTGATGGAAGACAAAACAGGGCTAGAATAAAACTTGATGTTGTTTCTCATTGGTTATCAGTACAAGCAGGGCCGTAGCTACCACTGACGACATTGAGGTCAAGCCTTTGGTATTTTTGGTTCAGTTGTATCCAGTATCTTAGATTTTAGAATATGTCTACATTTAGACCTTTATGTGCAATTTCCTAGAACATTTTCCGGAAATAACTATCTTGTTCTAATTACAGTGGAAATATGCCCTGAGACAGTTATTCTAATGAGACTATTAAGATGTAATAATCAAAAAATGTAAAATAACCTAATAATTACTGGGGACTTCGATTCATGACCTTAGAATTTCTTAAAATCCTATGGCACTGAGTACAACTACAAGTCAACACAAGTCCTTAATACCACTTTAACATTTAATTGGTGAATGCTGAACAGAAGATCAAATCTTGTACTTACAGTTTACTACTTGAGTATTGTAAATAGCAAATGTAAGAAATGTTTTACATTTTATAGTAAATACGTTTTTTGTAGTTTTAAATTCCCCCTTTGATTTCCTAATATATAATTTAAGCCTTTCATTTTACAATTGAAAATGTGTCCTCTGCTCAGTGTAAGCTTAACATTAAGCAAATTCAGGCAGTAGTCTAGGGACCATTTGCACAGCTGGAAGGCAGAACTTGCTCTGTACTGGGATGTATTTTAAAACTGCAATCCTGATAATAATCCCCATTTCTACTAAATGTAACTGTTTTTCATCTGTTTTCTGTACACTGTAATCGATTACAGTTTTTTTTTTTTTTGTATCCTGATAAGGTAACTCTGTAACATGTAATTCATTACTTCCCAAGCCTGTAAATAATTAATCATTATTAAAGCATTTAGCATGAAGTAATTGGATTTTTGTTTGATGTGTTCATTTTTTCTTGTGTTTTTCACATCAGTGATCTGATACTGCTGTCTGAACGTCTGGCAATCTGGAAATGAGGAAAGGAAATTTGATTAATGGATTCAGCCTGAAACCATCTGAAACAGCAAGGCGAGCCCTAATGTTTGTGTCCAAGGTGATTTCTAAAAAGGGGATTGTGTAACAGGATGATGTAATTCAACTGATAATTGAACATTTCCAGCTTTATTCTGTCCTGTGGCCTGTTCTGCTGTGCTGCACCTGGTCAGACAGTGACTGAGAAGAAATCTTATTGGAGCTGTGCTGTCTGCTCATAATCACATTTCCTGCCTTCTGGTCTGCTGGAGCTTTCAGGTCAGAGGAGGAGAGGACACGACCAGTGTACTTCATATCACCATCTTATTACAAGAGCTTTTTCAAATCATAATTCACTTTATTGAATGGTGTCTGAACGTCAACTTTTCACAAAACTTTCTGACCTGTTTTCTTGTTATTGAATATATTTGTTAGTCCCAGTTACTGTTTTATTTAGCATACTTTTCTCTAAAGTGGGAGGCTAAAATAGGATGCTAGTTCATTTCAGAATGCCTCAGGAATGTGATTTCATGACCTGATTCAGTTGTTATTGAACTACTAATGTACTTTATTTTCACCAGAGGGACATTAGCTAAATTAAATGGCTTTAATTGATGAGGGAACGGCTCGGTGCGTTCAATTTTGTATCTTTAAGGGATAATAAAGATCAAAAGGATGAACAACCTTTTAACACATAGCCATGTCAATGATGTTCACTGCCAGTCACTCATAATGCCCACTAGTTTATGGTTGCTTGGATTGCCCCCTGTTGTGCTGCAAGCAGTATTACACCCTGACACACCCACTAACCGTGACTTCAATGGCTACTGGTCAGTAGTGTAAAAGAAAAGATAAAAAATCTGTCTGAATTTGCAGTAGAGACACTTCAGTACATACTGTGGATCCAATGTAAACATGTTCAATAATAAACCCTTATAAACCCCATTTGAAATGAATGAGCACAAAACAGAGCTAAACAGCTGGATAGAAGTATAAAAGGGAAAGAAACCGACAACTAAGTAAAATTTTTTTCAAAGGAACTCTTTATTATACACCTAGAACAAAACAATTGTATTAAATTGTCTTTTATAATGTGCACACTTGTAGCTTTAAATTAACAAAGCAGACATAATTAAAATCTCCTATTTTATCATCTTGCCAGTCCTTCCAATCCACAGAGGGCAAGCAATTAAGCTATTCTTGTCATCCTTCAAGCAATATGTTATGAAAAAAAATAGCATGAACCATGTGATTCCTATGAGGAAGGGGTGAGAACGTGCATGTGTGATCCCAGATACCGTCTTTCAAATGAAGATGAGTGGAAAGTAATTAGCAAAAGGGCTGGAAGGAAACACTGTTGCTGTACAAATAGGAATAATTCAATGGCAAAATGTCTTCAGCTACCCTGGCTGGGTAAAAGGAGGTTGTTAATTTGAAAGTTCATTCTTGACCTTGCAAAGTAGTTTGGCAAAGTAATCTTAATCCATTTAGGAGGTTATTAATGCACTGGGGGGAAAAAACACTCTCAGTGGGAGTAATGGGTTTACAGCCAATCATAATGTAACCATGAGAAGTCACTTTATTGATATTTTTCAAGTAAATACTGCACGGTGTGTTTTTCCGCCTTTTTTTATCGACATGTTTTTCACACCTAGCACCCAACACCTTGCTTAAGTGCTCTCCTCCCTCGAGTCCATCCTGACTGCTGGAACGGCATCACTTGAGAAGGACATAACACCCAGATGTGTGTGATCTCTATTATATGTACATATATACATATGGAAACATTTCATCTAGTCCCTTTAACCTCTATTATATATAATCAAACAGAAAATTGACTCTTCTGCTAATACTTTATTCTCAGTTTCATCAAAGACTCCAGATATACTTGTAATACTTCAAAAGAACATAATTTGGGCTCATCCTTCCATCTTTTTCTCTGTGTGTGTGTCTCTCTTTCCCCTCTCCCTCCCCCTTGCCTTCATGTCATCACAGCCACAGCCTCTTTATCTTCTCCCCTCACACTCGCAGTCTGCCACCAGTCAGGTCTGTAGGTCTGTGAAACCATGCTGCAATTTCTCTGCTGTTAAGAGGCAACATAACATCGAAAACAGGAAACCACCAGCTTATCAGAAACAACAAAAGGGTAAGCTCTTAAAAGGTTATTCCATTAAAAGTTCAAAATAATATCCTAAATTGGATTTAAAATGGCTTTGTGATGAAAGCTCTGGGGAAATGTGATGTACATATGGTTTTAGAAGTTATATAATTATTCTTCAGCAGTGTGTGTATTCGTGCAGTATACTTTCGCCCTGAAATGTTTCGGTTTTTGGCTCCAACTGCTTTACTTGTGACATTTTGCAAGATTGTTACAGGGTGCAACAGTGACTCAATGAGTTATTGACACATCATATTTCAACGCGCAGGTCACCAGTGGTGCGACTCGATTGGATGCCTGTATGTTTTTTTATTATATGCTGCTGCTTTATTGAAGAGGAAATCATTTTGAAGAATCCTTAATAGTCAAAACACAGCACTCAGCCAATCAAGATCTTTCACCACAAGGGAGGAAAGACAAGCCTGAGGGTGTGTAATATCCACAGTGCATGCACCCATATGGCCCATAGTTGAATTGAGAAATATTGTCCCTCAAGTCAATAAGGGGCTTTCTGGAAAGTAATTTACTTCCATCACTTCTGCCCAAATATATTTCCTATGCTTTCATGAGGCGTTACCAAATTTGTGAAGAAAAATAATGGTCACTGGAGACAGAATAAAGGGATAAAAATGGAATAAAGGGCATGGTGACTGGGTGAAGTCTACTCCTGAGGATATCCTATATAGGCGTCATATAAGCCTCTTACTTTCTTTCATCTTTTTAAATGTTTTTTAAAATGTAATTGTCTCAATGTTTCCCAGGTGTAATGAACAAAATTTCCTTTAACATTAATGTGAATTATTGTATGTGTTTGAGTCATATTTTTACCTCCCAAAAATATTTAAGCCACTCGATTGCGAGCAATTCTAGGTGGTTGATCCCGTTTATCACAGCATTGTTTACGTTAATCAAATCCTTTCACATCAGCTTTCAATACTTACTTTAATCTATTGATTGAATACAAGTGCTGTACTCTACAGGAGGTTGTTCATCTCTGTGGTGACCTTCACCCACTGATTTACTGTTTTGTTACAGTACAATCCCCTCTAATTCCAAAAGGGGGCAGTCTTCATCCTGTTAAATATAATAATAGACCAACACCAGTCTGCTGTTATGTTCATCCCAGCAGGTAACTGAATGCACTTACAGTAAAATCACTGTGGAAAAATTAATTAAATATTAATCCTCTGGACTAGCTCACATCATAAAAATGAAAAAGAGAGGGGTATAGAGTTTCACTGGACACTCCGCTGTCACTCTGGATCAAGAAATCAAGGAAATGTATTTATCATTATACAATAAAGGATTATATATGTTGATGATTTAAACATTCATGACATTCATGTTCAAGTCATAATAGTTATAAATGTTTTATATATGCAGCTGAAAGTGATAAGATCCGAGGATTTTAGGAATCACGCTGAAAACATCATGTTCACATTAAATGTTTCTACACAGCACGGACAGATATGAAGCTCTTTCTTTCTTCTTTTTAAAGAAAATTGGTTTATGGTTTGCTTTAAACCATGATATAGCGGGCTCCCTGCAACTATCTCTTCAATATCAGCATCAGCAGATACTGTAATGATCATTGTTTGTTTGCCCTGACCTCTAAATGACTCTCTGTCGTGACTCACACATGTTAATGTCCTTTTTTAGCACCAAGTTCAATATTGACAAAGAGAGAAAAAGTCGTTTTCTACTTTATTTGTTGCCACTTACTGTAAAAAAAGAGGAGAGGATGACTGTCATCAATCACATAATTACAGAATAATTAAAATTGTTTTTTTTCTTGTATTATTTTTCCTCTAGAGGTTTTGATCTTGCTGTATTCGTTCTCTTGTCTTGCACATTAATAACAGTAATCTGGTAATCACTTATAACAAAATAAAATTCTGATAAATTCCAATAACAATTTTTGTTGTGTTTTGGCTGCTGATATGTTTATTTCTCTTAATAAAACAACAACAAATTTAATGACTTACCTTATTTGCTCATTACATTTTAGCACTGGCCCATACTGTAACAGTTGAAATGGAGGCATGGGAGGTTCCCACTTCTTTAGGACCCACAGAAGCCAAAGAGAACGCCTCGTCGCCAATAGGTATGCAGCCTTAAATATGCTTCTTTAGATTTTGAGGTGGATCAAGATAATGCAGTTTATGCTAATACTTAAGGATGCATTTACAATTGCAGTTGTAGTTTCAGCACACTTTCCCACTAAAATGTGTCCTGATATCTGTATTTATCTTACAGTTAACATGTCTTGTGAGAATCTGGAATGCTACATGGTCCTTATGAAGGCAGAAAGGACAGCCATCGGCTCCATCTGTTTCCTGGCAGGTCCTGTCACACTGCTGGAAAACGCTCTTGTGTTGGGAGTGATCGCTGCCACAGCCACCCTGCGGCAACGGCCTTCATATCTGTTCATTGGCAGCCTTGCTCTGGCTGATATCTTTGCCAGCTGCTTCTTCACCACCAGCTTCCTGGACTTTCACCTCTTTCGCCACAGTGACGGCCCCACGGCCTACCTCTTTAAATTAGGTGGTGTCACCATGGCCTTCAGTAGCTCAGTGGGGAGTTTACTGCTGACTGCTTTGGACCGCTACCTCTGCATTCAAAAAGCCTCCAGCTATAAGGCAGTGCTGACCCGTCGGCGAGCCCTGTTGAGCCTGCTGGTCCTCTGGAGCGCCACCATCTTCATCTCTTTCTTGCCTCTGATGGGCTGGAGGTGTCCCACAGGGCTTACTCCACCCTGTTCACGCCTCTTTCCATACATCAACCAGGGTTATCTGGCCTGCTGGACCAGCTTCATCCTGGTGCTTCTGGCTCTCATTTTGGGGGCTTACGTTCTCATCCTGTGGAAGGCTCACCAACATGAGTCCTCCATGACGAATCTCCAGGGAGCAGCAGGTAGAGGCCAGGCCCGCATGAGGATGGATATCAGGTTAGCACGTACCTTTGGTCTGATCCTACTCATTCTAGTGGGCTGCTGGCTTCCTGTACTCTCCTTCATGATAGCTGATGTCTCTGTGATCCTGACCCACACCCAACAGAGAGCCTTCGCCTTTTGCAGCACCCTCTGCCTGGTCAACTCTGCAGTCAACCCACTGCTGTATGCACTGCGCTGTCGAGAGCTAAGAGTCGCTCTACTGCAGTTGCTACAGAAGCTGTGTGAGGTTGGGAGGTGTAAAAGAGCTGCAGAAAGCATACCACCAGGGTTACCCTCTGCAGAAGAGTCCAGGAACAGAACCACCCGACTTAACTCGATCTCAGAAGGGGTGAACAATCAGCAGCTGGACATCAGAAAATGAGTTAAGGAGTAGCTGTAGAGATAGAGAGGTGTCTGTGTTTATGGCAGCGTGCTGGGGTGTAAAAAAAATCACTCACAACTTCACTGTAGATTCAGATTAATATCTAAAATATCTGTGAGCAGGATTCATTCATCATTTACCATCCATAGAGTTTACTGTAGTAAAGACTATTAAACTTAACTAAAATAACCGGTGATATCATAAATGTAATAATGTGGCAAACATGCTACAAATTTTGTTTTACTTGCAGTTACAACATACACGGAAAAGACAACTTGTAAGAAGAAACCATTAACCTTGGCAAATATTTTGTCGCCATTAGCTTTTAATTTAATTATATAAGTAGGGTAGGATTTAAAAAATATTGCTATCTACAGCTAGGAGTGTTTTTGCATTTTGTGATGAGTGGAAGAACTACACTAGTAACAGATTCCAGTAGAAACAATGCTAAATAGGCTTTGGTTTGGACCATTTTAGTGTATGTGAACATCCAACCCATAACCTTTAACCTCTCCGCCTCCCGTGACTCTCTCTCTCTCTCTCTCTCTCTCTCTCTCTCCTTTAACATGTGTCCTGTCCTGTGAACTGAAGTGCTGACTTAACTTCTGGGTTCACCACACAGTAGAAAGGTGTATTTATTGTTCATGTGCTTGTTTATGTTTGAGGATTGTCCCTCGGCGTTCAGGAAAAGAGGACCCTGTGGGTTGCCCTTCCTATCTGCACATGAATGCCAGGACTCCACAAAGGACCCTAGCACGGGAGGATTTCACACAATGTTCACCACATGAATCCCAAGCAGTGTGCCGAGGTAAATGGGACACATGCCAGGAAGAGAACGAGCATGGACGCTAGAACACTCTCTGCAATGGTCACAACTGGCAGCTGCAGTGAAGAACATATTGACATACACTTAAACGCACAGGTGCCATTGGATACTAGACAGAACATGTGTAAACTGCTATATCAACTGATTAAAAAATAATACTTGACCATACTCTAGTTTGACTCTTTATGTTTATTTTGAAGCAAATTCCATAAGTAAAGCTATGTCATTGTTAGAAACCAAGTCAGCACTGGGCGGTGGTGTTTGCAATGAGTCTTTATCTCTGTATCAATCTTTTGGGTGTTTTTTTTTTAGTGACATGCAGGATGCTGGGAGTCTGCCCTGCCAGAAAATAAGAATTGTCTAGCAGTAAGTTTATTAGTGGGTCTTATAATACAGTCCTACAATAAATGATACCTTCATAAAAGTACTAATGTTTATATGTTTGTTTAAACGATTTTAATTATACTGTGAGGTGGCATTTGTGTTATTTTGTATACCCAGTTTATATGAATAAGGGTAGGTTAAATATTAGAAACCCCTCTCAGTATAATTCAACAGCTACTCAAACCACAGCCTCCAGAATGATCATAAAATTGGAAATGAGTGGATTTTATTCTTCAAAATGCTACACCAGATAACCAGAAACAGCTAAAGAATGCAGTGAGGAGGATCTAATGGAACTGCTCAGTGGAAAATCAAGAAAATGATTGCTCATATCGCTTTTACCACTTTTTATGAGGAGAAAAATGCCACTTTAATTATTATTGCTGAATACTTCCCAGCAGTATAAACCACAAGCTGCAATACTGGCTGCATGTTTTGTTCTTCTTTCCACAGGTCCATCTGTTAACAGTAATGACTGCATACAATGTTGTTTTGTTTTAATGTGCCAACAGTCAAATAAGAACAATATTATTATGCATTAACAAGCCAGGATTCCAGTAAAAAGAAGGTTTTGATCCTGTAATTTTCTTTAAATCAGGGATTAACAGAGGTCATTTAATCTTATCAGTTTATTTTATGTTGCACATATCAAACTGCCAACGCCAGATGAACATCCAGTGGTAGAGACTGAAGCAAATATAAATTGATGGGCGATTCATTATTGGACATGGTTATTTTCAAAAGAAGAGACAGTAGTGAGTGTATGGCTAGTTACTGATGCATATAGCTGATATAACAAAGTAGCCTAAGATAAGATCATAAATTAATGTATATCTGCTTAGTATACAGATGTGTTCATGCAGTGCATACAAAAATATCCTATTTTTAGTCAAACTAGTGTGATCCAGCTCTCTTGCGAAACTCAGAGACTCTATTACAGTTTATTATCACCATGCAGACATGTAGATAATACTGCCTATTGCAAAATGGTACATAGCCTGCTGTATCTGGTAATTAGTTTGTAGAGAAAATGCGAAAATACAGTATGAAACCTGCTATTTGTTGACAGACGGTAGGTAAAAACTATAAATCTGCTTTCTACTGAAGGAGATTTAAGTGTAACATCACTCTAGAGTTCATTTTTAATCTGCTTGATTTACCTGATCACCACCACCAGACGTCTCGTGAACCTTCAATTTGAGTTCAACGGAAAGCAATCAACAACAACAACGGGGTTGAGCGGCGGGACACAGTGGCGTAAAACGGCAAAACACACGACAAAATCACAAGTTATTCCGATACTCATTAAACACCACGCTAAAAAAAAACAACTCTCGACAACAAGTACGAGTCAAATCGGCGATGTGTATAAAATAACATCTCGTAAATGAGTGGGAACCCCCCTCTTTCCGCCGATGGTAGGATCCGCCATTGTGACGTTTTAAAAATTCAGCAGGCAGGGTCGGCAGTTGGCTTTACTACTCAGAGAAGAAACCCCGTTGTTGTGGAGACGAAGAAAGGCTCAAATAATTCGAGGGCCGTTAAAACGTTAAACCCCCTTTTTAAAAAAAAAAAAAATATATATATATTATTATTTTTTAAGCGGGTCGTTTTTCCTCCCAACTTATTTTTCGCCTTTGTGTTTAGCTAACATGGCTTGTGGAGCAACGTTAAAGCGGTCGATGGAGTTTGAGGCCCTCCTCAGTCCCCAGTCTCCCAAGCGGAGAAGGTGCAACCCACTACCGGGGACTCCTGGCACTCCGTCCCCGCAAAGATGCAACCTCCGTCCCCCGGTCGACAGCCCCACGCATTCGATGTCTCCCCCGGCCATGGGAGGCGAACACAGGCTCACCCCAGGTATGAAATTAAAGCCAGATTTGACGTTTTTTTCCCCCCCCCTTCTCTCTCTCTCTCTGTCTCCCCTGCGTTTCAGGGTGGGTGTCATGGGGGAGGGGGTTTGGGTTTGGGTGGAGTGGACGGGAAAGCTCGCTGGTTGAGAGAAACAGAATGGGGGTTGGAGGCTAAACGTTTAATTTAGCTTAGCACAGGCTAACGCCAGGAAGGGGAAACGTCGCCAAGCTACCGATACAGATCATTTTTATACTAATAGAAATGGATCAGCAGAAGCAGAACACGGCTGTGTGTTTTTTTTTTTAAACTATAGGTATTCATTGGTGGCATGTTGCCAGCTCATTGTATTGTTACTTACGCTTGAGTTAGATTAGACCAGTGGTGATTTGCTCATGGAGATACTGGATTCAAAGTTCTTCGCATAGCTCGCTAATCAATCACTATTTCTAGCTTTGAGAGCATTGGATGTTGCTGTGTGGCTGCCCTTATCAACACAGCTATAGCACGGTATATCACGGCTATTACATGTGTCGATATGTTTAATTAAACATTTAAAAACTGATGGGGATTAAACAAAAGATCCTACTTTATTTAACACCTGGGTGACCATCTAGCCTGTTGGCATCCCCAGCAGCAGAAACTCATCGCAGGCTGTTAATTAGAAGCTGCCTGGGCAATGTCCCCTGGCTTTAGTGCCACAATTGTCTTGCATTGAGGTGGGGGGGGGGTTACCATTATGCACCACAACCATTTCTTTTTCCTCTTCAGGCCTTGAGGGCATTGTGCATTTCCTTTATGTCTGTACTCTCCCATTGACTTACAAAGCTCTGCGTTGAGCGTCGGACGGGTGTGGGGCTCACACACAAGTAGACTCACAGATAATTACCTAGATGTCTCCACTGCGATCCAGCGAGGCTTATTGTATGTGCCAGTCACTGAGATTGGGCAGCGTGATAGCAGAGAGGCCTAATCCTTACGCTTTTTGAATTCTGATTTAAAACATTTCTGCACCTTTTTTTTTTGAGTTTATTTGATCACTTCATTGCTGTGAAATGTGAGAGGATTACAAGATGGAGACAGCTGTACGACCTGCGCTAAGCCATGCTGTTAACTCCTAGTTGCCATTATGTGCACACCAGTATTGAACCGCATCATCTCGCCACTACACATCCAACAGTGGAGGAGAAATGTGTTTGTAATTGGGGAGTGAGCCGTCCTTCGTAGCAGAGCTCGGCCAGTGATATCTTAGACGTTTTGGTAGTGTGTCTGCGTGTGTCCCATATGAAAAGTTTCTTCCCCGGTTTGTATATAATGCAAAAAAAAAAAGCTTTTGGTAGTACATTGGTGTCACTGTGAGGTTTATTCAGTAAGTAAAAAACATTTAAATACTGTGGAAAGCAGCACAAAGTCAGAAGAAGAAGCTCTCATCAATGTAAAATAGAGTTGGTTGACAATGTGTAAGGTAAATTATTTAACAAAAGAAATATTTTATTGATCCCAGGTGGGAAGATTTGTTTGTTACAGTTGTTCAAGGTGCTCACACAGTGTTAAAGAATAGAAATATTACTTAAATTATAATCTAACACACTATAAATGTGTGTGTGTGTGTGTGTGTGTGTAGGTATATACATATAAGTTAAAAATAAAAATGGAAATATAAGAGCCTATGTACCTTTTTTTTATATTAATAATTATGAAATATATACAAAGTAATGTCTGCCACAGTTTGTGACTGACACAAATGAAATGA
>NW_023339807.1:19970018-20004023 GCF_004916995.1 Morone saxatilis | reverse complement strand
ACGTCGTAGGTTGTTTCTTCTTTCCATAACTTAATCAACCAACGCCGGGCCAAATGATGTGTTATTGCTGCACGACTGTAAAGCAGCATCTTCCCTCAGCAGGTTTCAGCCGGCTCTCTCCGTGGACGATTTACCTGAGGTGAATAACCCGAGTTACCTGAACAATGAAAATGTGATTGCATAATGATTATTTTCATTAAAACAAACCAACAAGAGCCCACATACTTCCAGTTTGCACAATATGCCTCCTGCGTCATTTATTAAGACATAAGACGACTCACAGTCCTCGTTCCTGTTTTTTTTCCCTGCACAGTAAGAAAACATGCTACATAGCTCATAGGGGAGGTTTGCAGAGACCACGAGCACACCCAAAAATGTAGGTGTCGACGGGGACGCAGTCACAGCTGGCGTCGTGTGAAATGTATTTATTTCTGCTTCTGGTTAACTGTGTAACTCTCATCCTGGTTAACCAAAAGATTTATAATGATTTTAAAGGGTTTTGTTTCTACGGAGATGCAGACACTTCCTCTCCGTTGCAGATTCCTGGAGGTGAAGACACATTTTCTAGCCCCTGTTACTGCTCACACCCTTTTGCAATCTGACTGAGTGGTATTCATAGTGCAGCTGTGTATGTTAGTACACAAAATAAATCATTAGTATCTGCTTTTTTCCCCCCAGGTTGTCTGCTTTGGCCTTGCTTATCTAGCCTGGACTTCACGGTCCCCCTTGTGGGTTCTTTCAGGGTCTGTCTGCAGCTGCACGGGTGAAGTAGTGTAGATTTGTCTGCTGCAGACATGAGGTCCACATACAAGGTATTATACTCACCTTCACCCAGAAAGAGGCCCCTCGTGGGACTGGTGCCGCGAGCCTGCCTTTCTGCTGTGGTTTGCCAAGTGAAAGCAGTTTTGTATTTAGCGAAAGGTCAGCTGTCATCCCTCCCACCTGTCTGTACCCACACAGGCTTTCCAGCTAGTCAGGTTTGCTCGTGGTGAGCAAGGCTGTGTGTGCAGGCGAGACACGGAGAACTGACACCGCCGTGGTATCTTTGGGTAATGATTTCACAATGTGGGAAGGGTCACCCTCCCTGTTCTCCTCCGTCTCATTCTTGTGCTGCCAGTCCGGGCTTGCACTTTTGTAAAATTCCCAGTCGGTACAGTTAGTCTGGTGTTTTCCTGGCACGTGACGTTACCTAAAAGTGTGCGGGTCATCGTTCAGACTTAAAACCATTTGTTGAAGCGTCGTGGGCCAAACTTTGCATGTTGTCTGGTCAGGAAGCTCTTGGTGAAAGGGCCACGATGGATCCCGTACCGCTAATTAGAAATGATCAATACAGAGAAACCTTCCCTCGTTGTATACAGAATTTAATTGAGCCATCGCTACTCTCCTGATACTTCCTACAGATCCGCCACCAGTGCTTTTTCATTTTCAAATGTAACTCTATATTCTTCACTGAGTGCAGCCCTCGAAATGGTGATATTAGTCCTTTAGTTTCTGGGAATTCAAGAACGTATCCAGGGAATTGAATACCTGATCAATCAAGACATTTCATCACATTAATGATAAATATAGAGGATATAGGAATAGCTACTACAGTACTGTCACAAAATCTCCACTGGCCAACCAGTCTCCGTCGTTTCATATTTGCTAGTTAAATTTCTGTGTATTTCAGCTTCACGTCTCGGGATCACAGCGACAACCAGTCCAACCAGATTTGATTAAACAAAATCAAACGCATCCGGAAATAATTTATTCTTCACTAACCAACGACTTTACAGCCGTCTAATAGTGTTCAGTTGCTATTTCCTATTTCTGCTATTCTTTAAACTAACACCGGTCACTTTACCGCAGAAGGCAACTTGAACTGACCCATAATGCATCACCAGCTACTTCCTGGCAGTTGGGACATTCAAACCCCCCAACAATCGTTTAGTGAAAAGAAATGAGTCAGCTTTGTTTTCTCTCCACCACCACGTCCAATCTAGCCGGCCGATCTCCCCTTTCGTATTCACTATTTGGCCTGTGCCTAAGCCTTTTAGCCGAGGCTTTCTCCGCTGCGTTCCCGTGGCTCCCGGAAGTCTCTGTGATTGATTGCTTGGCCTGGTTGTGGCAGGGTCATTGTTGCCAGGCAACGCCCACGGTTGAGCTACGAGGAGCTGGCGGAGCTGGAAGTGACAGACAGCAGGAGAGGATTTTCCCTCGTCCCTTGTACCGAAGAGTAGTAATCGACCACCAACAGTGAGCGTCCGACATTTTCCACTACCTCGAGTCTTTGAATCGACTGCGTTTGGTTTAAATGAAAAGTGGTGTAACTGCATTCAGAAGATGCACATTCAAACCGCTTTAATCAGAGGTTGACTAAAGTCTACAACTCTAGTTTAAATGATCAGATTGCACAGAAGTACAGTTTAGTTTTTAGTTATCTCTGGAGCCGGCATTTTGCTCTGTGTTGCTCACACAGTCTCTGTTTAAACGACGCTCACGTTGAGCTCCCATCTCTAATACAGGGTTTCCCCCAGGAAATTGGCAAGCGGAGGTGGCGAGATCTGTAACCCTGCACCCCACCCTTCGAAGAATAACAAAACAAGAGACGCAAAATGAAAGTAAAGAGACACACTGCCTCTGTCTCCTGCACACGCACACACATATGAGTCCTGCTTTTCTGTGTCTAAGTAACTTCATATTAATAATCTTTTTAGCTCCACTCCTTATGCTCTTCTGATTGCACGGTTTTCCAGATATTTTGTGCAAAAAAGCGGCAAACACAGACTTTAGACTGGAATCTGAGAGTATTCTGCATTTGTCCTTGATCAATTACTTTGTCGATCACTTTTCTCTCAGTCTAATAGTTGTTTTAGTGCTTTTTCTGCAGCGGTAGCTAAACAAACAGAGCCTGTCAGATTAAGGTACTCTATTGTTAATACTTGAGGCCACATGCAGCAAGAGGAGGAGGGGTCTCCATGAAGGCATGACCACATGTAACGTGCTTTCTTAAAATGGCTCTGTAGAGAAGCTCCTGCTGTCCTCACCGATGAGCAGGCTGAGGTGGCGACGTGGCCCCCCGCTTCCTCCCCACCCAAGATAAATGAAGCACGGTTCCCCTGATAGAAGTGAAACACGTGTAGAGACTTCACCCCCCCGAAAGAATCGAGCCAGATAAAGTCCCTCCTTAACGTTTGGTTATCAGCTCTGGTTGAGGCCATGCTGTTTTTTTTTTTTCCCAGGACTTTTTTGAACTTTTAACCTTATAATTGGATGTGTGTGTGTGTGTGTGCGCTCAGTGTTTAAGCTGTTTTGACACTGGACTGCAGGGAAGCGGAGGGTTGATCCTAAGGAGGAAACATTTGAAGTGATAAGGCGACAACCAGTCGTAGTTTTATGTATTTGCAGCGCCTGTATGACTTTTCTTTGACTTTTTAGGCCCGTACTTGTGATTTTAAATGTTTATTTAAAAATTAAGTTACAACTAATAATTCTTTCATCCATCAAGGACAGTTGAAGTCAGTGTTGAGCCAGCTGTACATACATTTTAATGTGTTATCACAGGCAATATGACACCAAAACAGATGATTGTTGTTGTGTTGCAGAGCGAAATCTTCACTCACTGCCCCCACAATACTGTGACCTGATGTTGGTTAACAGTGTTGTGTAATTGTTGCTTTTTTACATGCGCGCTTTGGTGCCAATTTCTGGTTTGATTTCTGCCCTTATTTACAAAAGAAGAAAGCCGTTCTCAGTTACGTCCCCGGATGAACAATTACCTACCAAACACAGGTAGATTAACGAGATTAGAAAGATTAACAACGGTTTTTTGTACACCCTTCATGTAACTGCAGATAATCTTCTTAAGTTCATGTAGTTTTTGGCCTTTTAGGAAAACGGGAACGGGCGATTATCATATGAATTGGCATGATTCATCCAGGCAGTACCTGTACAATACGTAGCTGCCAACTAGCTGTACTTAACACCTGTCAGTTAAGCCAGAAGCACGAGTAATCAGGTTCAGCATATAGTGAGAGAAGTAATGTCCTATTTTATATAGTCTAGTATGTCACGGGTCAGTTTACACCCCAAACATCTGTTCACCCAGTAAACCTCAGAAGAATGAGGCTTTATTTTGTTACAGCGTAGTAAAAGAACACTGATTTATGTTACAGCCTTAACCGTCAGCAGTTTATTGTACGTCATTAAAACTTTTCGAATGGAAGTGAAAGGATTCGCAGACGCAGGATCAGAAAGTGGTGTTGTTTGTGTGGTGTTGTGTTGTGTGTTGTTGTGGGGCACAGCTGTAGTGACAAATGCTGTTCAAATATGAAATGGCTGGTAGACTTCAGATGCAAAATAATGATTTACTATCGAGTGGCTGCTAGATGTTCACTTTCCTCCTCGACTGTTTGTTGCTAATGTCAGTCTGTCACACCTCTACTTCCTGTCGATTAGCGTGTTTTTAGGTAACTCGTGTCAGGTGGGAGATGGCACTGAGCATAGCTGTAGTTACACCGTCTAATATTTTGTGCATGTAGTACTGAAAGAACACACTTCAAAGACTAATGTAGTGATAATACTGTTTGTTTCATTCCTATAATGAATCACTGTTTGAGTCATTGAATATCCAGCAATATTCTGGGACAACTAGATTTCCATTTTACTTTTGAAAACCTGTAATTTTTCTTTCTGTAACCAGTTTAAGGTTTAGTAGTACAAGAAGCAAAGGTTCTGAACACTGTTTCCAGATATATCTTTATTTTCACCGTACTTTTCAGCCCCTCAAAGGCCAAATGGTTAGAAAATGTCCTGTAGAATACAGCCGTCGTAAAGCTGCTCCTTCACACCCCGTCACTGTGAGAGAGTCGCCATGTTTGGGTGTTCTCTGTCCTGGTTTTCACACTTTTTGTCCTTGTTTCTGTTTTCTCCCTACAGAGCAGATCTTCCAGAACCTCCGTCAGGAGTACAGCCGGATCCAGAGGCGGCGGCAGCTGGAAGGGGCCTTCAACCAGACCGAGGCCTGTAGCTCCAGTGATGCCCCCAGCCCCAGTTCCTCCCTCAACGCTCCCAGCTCCCCACCAGGTAGGAGAATTTACTGTTTGCCGTGCACACACATAAACTGTTTGGCTTTTACTCCAAAGGCCGTGTCTTCTGGTCATGCACAGCTCTAATGTGGGTTTAACATGATTTCCCCCAATCGAACCACATGTTAAAACGTGTTCTGTAAGGGCAGCGGTTGATTTATGTAGGTCCGACTGCCCCTCTCTCTATTCAGTGCATTTAGACGTGTTTAGATCAGTTTGGGTTATTCTGAGAGCCGCAGGACGGTATTGTACTTCTGCTATACAGGTGATCAAATAACATGTCTGCTTTGTTTTGTTCTGGTTAGCAAGTCCTACAACATTGAAGTGACAGCCAACTCAGACATCAAAAACAGAATCACGTCTTTTGTAAGCCATGTTTAGGTCTGCGCAGTCACCCCAACATCAGTTACGAATGATAAGGTCATTCATTCTGCAAGGCCTGCCAAAAGACCCTTGGCTGGACCTGCATGACCAACTCAAGTCTCAAGAGGCAGGCTACTGCTGCTCATCAAAACAATCACATGGGCAGAGGGATTGTGATTCCAGATGTGAGTGTGTGTGTGTGTGAAAGATTTGTAGTTGTTTGTGCCAAATCCAACCCACTTCTGTAATGGAGATGCCTTTCTCGTCCCAGTTCAGTTGTACCCTCTTGAAATTCCTGAAAATCAGAATTTGCTGTTACACGTGATCGATGCGTTTCAGATGGAACTCATAATAAACGGTGCTTAAATGCTTCATCGTATCTAAAGGGATAACAAACCAAACTCGCATCGAGTGCAGAAAGTGGAATCATTTACATTTATAGTGATATTGTGAAGAACTAGTCTTTTCTCTGTAAACCAGATAATAAATCCACATGACACGTGAATTCTTGGTGGTTGACACAGAATCATCCTCAGAGAAGTTTATTTCCTTTTCCAAATGGCAGTCCATACACACATAAGTTTATAGTTTTCTACTGGATAAACATACAGAAATCATCGTTTACTTACTGCGCTGGCACCAGAAATGTGCGTAGATTGTGGTGGATTTACCGTTTGTTTTAGTTCATCTTTTGTTTACACGTGTGCATACATTACTGTTCATCATTGGTACCTTTTTTGCTTCTGCTCCTCCTTAGAAACATACTTGTGCTGCAGCAATAGTGGTGCAGTTTGATGCGTTCAAGCACAATTGGAAGTTAGGGTTGCGAGATGTAATCCAAGCCCCAGGCCTTCAGGCTGCAGTGTTTCTCCCTCTCACGCTGCAGGATGGTCTCATAGATCACACTGACTGCACTGTTACTGACCCGGCCTCTCTCTGTCTCTGAGACGCCCATTAAACCTTCATGCCCCGCCGTCCTCGTTGGTGATTTACAAACATTTTAAATGGCTCATAGCGGACCTCGAAGACCACTGGGTAAAGAGACCCCTAGCTAAAGCTGGCTCCAGTTGCACCGAGACAGAGACATTAGGGGAGACTCAGAGAAATGGCCCACATTAGTGCTGCATGACCATGTAAGATCACAGAGGTGGGGGACGGCGAAAAGCAAAGCTGTGCGTTTGCACCTGGCCGAGCACCTATTTTTGGAGAGAGGACATTTGTGTCTCTGCGACTTATCACTGCGCCCACAGATGTGAGTGATTCAGCCTTTTTCATAGCAGATCTGATTTTGTGTTGCTCAGGTGCCTCAAGGAAGGATCAGCCCTCGTTTACACTGAAGCAGGTGAGCTTCCTGTGCGAGCGACTTCTCAAAGACCACGAGGAGAAGATCCGGGAGGAGTACGAACAAATCCTTAACACAAAACTCGCAGGTAATAAACACGACTCTTTGAATATAAAATACACAATTCATCTGGACAGCAGATTTTATTTCTACATTTTGGCAGTGAAGTACAGTGAAATTGTCTCTGTGTAATGAGAAACATCCTGTTCTCTCCCTTATGAGTATCTTTTCATACCATAACTGATAACTTCTGCAGTGCTGGCATCCATGCTTCCCTCAGCATTTATATATGCTTTTAGATGCCAAGACCGTAAATGGACAGGGAACATAAAGATGATATAATTTTGTTTAGAAGGTGAAGCAAAAGTGTATTCTCGTCTAGTAGTCTAAATTAGAAAATCAGCTTTGGATTTTTCTTTTTCTGTGATGACTTATTGTGAATGTCAATATAGCCAATCGCCCTGTACAGCTGCAGTCATTAAGCTGTATTTATGTTGATTTTGTCAGACGTCCCAATCGTAAATACAGGTCTGATCAGCACAGCAGCTTGGGAATGTTCACTCTGAAACAGAAAACTGTAGATGAAGTTTGGCCATATTTAAACACAGTATAAAGCCTGATTTTATACTTCAGTGTCAAATCTATGCCTCCCTAGAAATGTAACTAGACGTCGCAAACCACAGCAACTGTGATTGGTCCTCTTGCGGTGTGTGTGTGTGTGTACATTGTCTGTCTGACAATGGGAAGCGACTGGTGCAAAACCTAGATAAGTTAATGCTGTTTGAGAAGCCCTCCTTACACACAAACACACACATGGGGCGCTGCCTCGCTGCATGACATGCTATTGTCTGTTCCCTCGTATTTCCTCATCCTTCTGTTTCACGGGCAGCGCAGAGGGAAAAAAAAAAAAAGAAGCAAGGAAAACACAAGACAGATTGAAGGGAGATACGAAAGAGTTTGTCAGTCGAAACTCAACACAGTGGCACAGAAACTCCACCACCAACAGAGAAACACAGACACACCGTTGCACAAGTATAAGTGCTCATAATGGCGTAGGTAAAGTGTAGACTCGACGTAGAGCCAAAGTAAACTATAAATCAGCCTTAAGTGATCAGAGAGCAGGAGACCGAACAGAGGTTTAATATGTAAGACTCAGCAGCCTCACCAGATGTTGACTGTAATGCTCTGTTTTGTATTTTGCCAAATGAAAAGAGGACAAAGAACACATTTAGCAGGAGTGTCTTTGTGGGCCAAGGTATCCACGAAAAGTCCTTGATTATGGACGCACGTCATTGCCACCTGAAAACTGTGTTTTAAAGAGTAGGCGACACAGTGTGGACGTAGACTTGGCCCTGATCTACAGCACTCACCCTCACCACCATCTTTTTCTCTCTCCAGAACAATATGAATCTTTTGTGAAATTCACACAAGACCAGATCATGCGAAGATACGGAGCCCGGCCTGCTAGTTGTAAGTATCTTAAACCACCATTTTCTTCAGAAAGACAAACATTCTGTCTCAAAGTCTACATTTCTTCTTTAATCGTATATTTTTTTTCTGAGTTGAAAAGGCAGATCCTCTAACAGTGTGATTCACTTTGTGTTTCAGATGTCTCCTGAACTCACATCGATGAGATCCCAGCTTCCTCTCACAAGATGGCTGCTCTTCTACTTCCCCCTTTCAACTTGATTTGGATTTTATTTACCAACCCCCCTCCTCCTCCCCCCCATTTAAAAACTGTTTGGGTGCCATGGTTTATCTTCTTTTTAATCCAAAAGTTGATTTCTTACTTTGAAACTATTGCTGCTGGCCAAAAGTTAGAAGAATCTGAAAGATAAACTGTGTATGAAGCCCACTCTTTTTTTTGTTTTTTTTTTTTTTTTTTTTTTTGCCCTTTTTCTTGTTGATATACTCTTTCTGGAAATCCTGACTAAAGCAGATCTGTGTCAAATCTCTTGCCGGCGCTGTAGAAAGCTTATTGGCTCACGTGATCATCCTGTATAACCTCCCAGCAGCTGTATTTAAAGGCTCCTGCTTCTCACATTGTTCCACTTTTCTTGCCCTCCCTCCTCCCCTCCCCTCTCCCCCTCACAACTCTTTACCTGAGAATGTGGATTTTTCTCCCTTTTGAAAAAAATAAAAGTTCTGTGATTAAAATCTGTTGTCTGGGATGTTTGTTCTTGAAACAAGGATGCATTTTTGGCAGTATGGGTCGTTGACAAATCTCACTACAAGGTAAATGTGTAAGTGGTGGTTCTGCAGCTGTTGAATCACATGATCTCAGCAGGATAAGTTTGTCCAGTTGTAATTGAATGACAATTTCAGATTACAGATGTTTAAATTTAAGATGTGAAATTACCCCGATCCCCTAAAGGACTTTGTTGGCTTAAAAGTTGCAATTATAATTATTTGAAAAATACTATTTTGATAATGTTTAATTGTTTGAATTCAGGCAAAAACACACAACCTTGCTTCTCCAGTGTAGAGTATTAACACTTTTTCTCCTTGTTTTCAGTCATAAATTTAATATTTTGGGGGTTTTGGAAATTTTCATTAAAAATATTTGAAGTATTCCCCTTTTTTCCTTTTGGAAGACTGCAGTGGCACTTTTTTCTAATTAAACATTTTATAATTATGAGAAAAGTAAATGAATTAATGAGTATAACTTAGTTCTCTCACAGGGCCCATAAGATGTAGGCTATCTTCTAATTCATAAGTGCAATATAATTTTGATTAAACCCTTCTGTGTAATGATAAACGCATGATCTATGATGAAGATTGCAAATAAATGCACAGTATTTCATCCTGTAACACTTAAAGTCATCCCATTGTTACTAATTGTGGACTCTGGTGCCTCCTGGTGGTATAAGTGAGGTAACGCAACATTCACATTAAAGTGGGACTTCAGCCTCGGTGCACTTTACTGAATCAAACGCTGTATAATCCACCTGAATACAAGACACCGTGGATTCAAGACGGTCGCTTTAATTGCGGTTTTCCCGGGCTCTGTTTGTTTGTTTGTTTGTGTGTGTGTGTGTGTGAAGCTGCAGCCTTTGATAGGCTCTGTCTCGGTGACGTCACTCGTCTCAGGTGTGGCACGGGCGAACAGGTGGGTTGCTCTCGTGCAGCGGACCGCGGACGTCAGTACAGTCATCTCCCGCTCTTCGGTAAAAGTGCCGCAGTCGTGTGGAAGAAAGGGGGCACATGAGCGGTTTGTTTGGGGCGGAGGAAGGAAGTTTCTCGCAGGAAAAAGCAATGAAAGGGCTATAATTATCTCTAAGTGCTCTCTTTTTTTTTTTCCGACCTCACAGGGACGGTCGGGTTGAAGAAGGGACTCCTCCGGGGTTGTCTGGAAATATGGAGGAATGGTGCTGAAAGCGTTACTTGTACAGTATTGCATGTTGTAGTCTAGTAAAGTGTGTGAGCTTGTGCACTCTTCTGACCGGACACTGAACTATTTGAATTAGTCGGATCAATATTTATGCGTTCGGGACCGCTCGGAGCCATCTGCACTCTTCCTGTTGAAGGGTTAGGTGAGTAGGCCAAAGGCTGAATTCATTAAACTCTGAAATAGATATTAGCAAACTTCAAAATGGAGAGGAGACCAAGCTAGAGTTTATTTGAATATTCTAGGGGTCAGTGAAAATCAGAGTATTTGTCATCAGCAACGTCCAGTAAACAGGAAACACTAACAGTCAACTGTAAGAGGCTCCTTCATTGTACTGTCACTGTGTTCTCTGTCAGGTTATATCCACTGAGGGAAACATTATTAAAACAGTTAAATCTCAGCCCCAGTCTAAAAAGTGGAAGTAATTCTATTCATGTTTAATGGAGTTTTGTATAAAACTTCTGCTTTTTGTGCATTTTCCGTAGGCAAGATCTCACTAAAAGAGGGTATTTAGACTTAAACACTTCTATTGCAAATGTGCAAAATGAAATTTTAGGAGGCATTCCTTGTCATTTGTAATTTCACACCACAATAGTTGCCGGTTTATTAGCTGCAACTGGCTAAAACTAATAACAGTCCGGCAATAATTCCTCCCTTTATGAAGGTTCTAATGTTAAACTTCTGTTTTACAGCAGTGTCGGTTGAACTTATTGGTTAGTTTATAGCGGGAGGCTGTAATTTGTGGTACTGTTCAACTGTGTTGTATCACACTGAGAGGGAGGTTTATAATATTGATAGTAATTGGTGGACAAAATATTGGAAATACCTCTATGATGCAACTGTTAATTGATTAAAATAACCAAACAGGGATGAAAAATCAATGTATTTTATCACATTAATGCAAAAATCATATTAAAATCCAATATTTCCATAACATGCAACGACAATGTCCACAATGACCAAATACAAGCAGAGAAACTACAGTGACTGCTACCATGGTAAAAAAAGATAAATGTATATCATCTTAAGGTATAGTTTGTATATATATATATTGTAATTTCGCCCACCTCTAAGTCAGCATATGTAATCTGCTGTGTAGGACCGAAGCGGTGATGGGTGACATCGACCTCGAGCAGGAGGAGCCGTTTCCTGTGGACCGAGATGGGAGGCGGTTCAGGGGCGAAGAGGACGAGCCTGATGGTGACGGGAACATGGGATGTTGTGAGAAGTTCCACCAGTCTGTCTCCAAATGGATGCTTCCGGAGCACATCCGCAGCAAGTACGTGGAACGGGCCAACTGCTGCCCACCTCCCATCTTCATCATCCTCATCAGTATGGCAGAGGTAGCTATGCCCTGAATGTACACAGCACACACATGTTGTATGAGCACTGCGGGGGATCATTATTGGATCTAATTAATACACGCAGCCTATTTGGCTCATATGCTGCCGTGTTGTTAATTAGGGTTTAGATGAGCTGTATTTAGTAGAGCAGATATTGAAGTGAAGTTATACCATGACGTTAAGGGAAATAATAGTGTAATTTGACTGTTTATAGCTGCCGTATTTGAAAAGGACCACGCTTTGAAACTGTGAAGCTCTTGTGCAGCCGTAGGCGTTAGTTTCTGTTTTTCTGTCTCTTTTGGCATCTGCGCCGCCTCCTCTGAATGTCCTGATTCATTAAGTGCAGTCCTCGCTAGCAGGCAGTAGGCACGGTTCCAATGAAAACAGTAGTTTTCATGAGCAGTAGCTTTAGGTTAGAGCGCGGTACAGTTGATCCTTACCGCTGAGATGCATTTCCTGCATGTATACACAGAAAGCCACCGGGCCTTTTGACTGTAGATTCAGGTAAATACATCTGCAGGAATGTGAATGAATGTCTGGAGGAACTGTTGGCAATTTGTTGAAAGATCAAGTAGGGGGATCCCCTAAAACCATGGCTATGTTATTTATTACAGCCTTTATTATGACTTTAACTTAATGCCACCAGGAATGTGCGATTGCCTGTATGTTAAACAAACTGTAGGAAGTTTGGTTTCACTCCAGAATACACAGATACTTGTGGGCAGATGGTCGGTTTTTGTTGACAACTGCATTTTAAGGTGCCTTCTTTGTGTTGGACATTGTTGGCCAGTTACAGATTGTTCGCTGCCATTAGCCTTTTGTGTTTTTGTAAGTGTTATTACAGAAGAATGGCTTTTCTTGAGAAAATAGCAAATATCATAATTCATGTACAACATCTTTCTTATTTACTATAAATACACAGTAATTAGGAGGCCATTGAGGGGAAACTCTTAGTTAATGGCCTAGTAGTATATATAGAGTATGGTCATGCAGAATAAAGCATTAATAAGTGCTTAATAATGACAAACAAACAAACAGTATGCTACTACTATGAATGCTAATAGGCCACTAGTTGATGGAGATTGTGTTACCGTTATTTATGTATTTGTCAACAACAGTAAATCACCCCTATGGTATATAAACAGAGAATAAATAACATTATTGTGAAGTGTATTGTTTATTTTAGGATACATTTAGGCTTAAAACATTGTAAAAATTAACTCTGTACATAATTGCTGTTTAAAGTCAGTTTGCCAGTTGACCCCACGTTGCTGTCAGACCCAGTTGAAGGCTGCTGCTTTACTCTCTTATCACTGAGTGTTTTGCACACTGCCTATTCATACTCTGGGTTGAACAGCTCACTCTTTGTAGCTCACAGATGTCCAACGTCACTGCATTTGAATGTCTGTCAATACGTCGTTATTGGCGAGAGGAGACACTTTATTTACCCAGAGAAGATCGACTGAGCCGCACTGTTCTTTCTCAGCGTGGCCTCGCTCTATATTCCCACAGATACAGGCATTCACACATCTGAGCTGCAACGTACGATCACACTGGGGGATTTTCTGGGGTTGGTTAAGCATATTTCCACATCTGTATTTCTAAATCATTCCTCCATTCTTTATTTTCTCAGCCGTTCCGTGTTTAGCTTCTACCCCCGTCCCTGCGGCTCCGAACTTAAAGGCAGGCAGTTTTGTGGAAGGAAATTATTTGACGTTTTGAACCTCTTAACTAACTTTTATGTGTATATTCTGTTCATCAGTTGGCAGTGTTTATCTACTACGCTGTGTGGAAGCCTCAGAAGCAGTGGGTGACCCTGGATGAAGGCATCTGGAAAAGTCCCCTTACATACAAGCCTGAGTGCCGGCAGGAAGCATGGCGCTTTGTCTCCTACATGTTTGTCCACGCCGGGTAAGCATTGACAGAGCTTTTTTTAGATGCCTTAATTGCATGATGGAAGCTTGAGTCAGTGGACAAATTCCCACAGAAGCTCATAATCTTTTGTGGGTTTTTTGAGGCTGTCAGAGTTGTTGATTCAGTTCTGTGGTCATTTTGGAGGCTGCACTTGTTTGCTTCTTACAGCGTTCCTTTGTTTGGCATATGTCGTCATGATTTTGAAACTTCCCCCTTTGCTGCGTTACTGTTGGTGAGTCATATGAAGCTGGATACTCTTTTCTTGGAAAGAGTTGCTTGAATAGCTGGCACACCTGTCAAAACACTGCAAAGTCACGTGATGTGGCAAGCAAACTGTTTAAAAAATCATGACTACACAGAAAACTGGATTAGTAAAGAGGAACAGTGGCCACAGTCACTCGCCAACACTAACTAAAGGACACGCAACAGGATATTTGCTCAAAGGATAAGGCTGGTGATTCTGTATTTTCCTCAATAAGTCAATAAATCCTATGAAAAGACCAAAACCAACAATTAATTGATTGTTCTGAGCATCCAGATATACCCTCTTCCTCTGTGCTGTAGATCATTGTTGTCCAAAAACTATTAAAAACGCAAATTAGCTGCACCTTGTTCCTTGATTACAATGAGCACATTCACTGTAGTTTCTCTTGAGTCAGTGCCATAAACTGTCCTGCTGCCAGAAGTACGCACTAGTGCGCCGTGTGTTTTAATTCGTAGCTGAAAATAGTCCTTAACAACAACAACAACAACAACAACAAACATTGTTATTAAAAGAAATATCTATTTGGGACCTGCCACAAGAGGGTTAGGTAAGTGTTGATGCATTGTGGTCTTATAGATAGATAGATATGCTTTATTGAGCCCAAGCTGGGAAATTGCAGTGTAGCAAGCAGCATTACACACAGCTAACAACAGTAACACACAATAAGTAAGGAGAACAACCTAGACATTTATATATATAAAAAAAGCAATATAAAATGCAAAATAAAAAAATAAAATAAAAAAAATTATCATGGCATTTGTTTACAGTACAAAACAATAGAGAGACACTGGTCTTACCCTTTAGAATTCCCTACATTGTTTGTAATTTACCCATCAAATTGAGTCAACACCTGATATTTACTGCAGGGTTAAAGGTGTTTCTGTTATTTTGTCCCACCATGGTCGAGTATTATCTGCTCATTCCCCACCTCTGCCTTCTTAGTGTGGAGCACATTGTGGGCAACCTGGTGGTGCAGCTAGTGCTGGGCATCCCACTGGAGCTGGTCCACAAAGGATTCGAGGTGGGAATGGTTTACATGGCAGGCGTCCTGGCAGGTGAGCATCCCCAGAAACAGTTAGTATGGCACAGTTACAGGCTCTGTCATTACAAAAGCAGCTGTCAGAACTCTACATACATCTAATGCTAACTCGTCTGGGCTGTCAGAACAAAACTGATCATTTCTGTTTCCCCTCAGGCTCTTTGTGCAGCTCCATCTTTGATCCTCTCAGTGCTTTGGTGGGAGCTTCTGGGGGTGTTTACGCCCTAATAGGAGGCTATTTTATGAACGCAGTGGTGGTAAGTTGACATACATTTTAAAGGTTGACAGTACACCCCAAAATCAAAAGCCGTGGTGCTATTTATCCGTCTTGTTTTGGTGTGAGTTTTGGAGATATCAGCCACACGGATGCCTGCCGTCTCTCCAATATAATGGAACCAGAAGGCACTCGGCTTGTAGTGTTCAAAGCGCCAAAAAAGAAAAAGATTTGAAACTCAGCAATAATGTCTCTTTTTTTAGAAACTCCACAGATCTTATTGTGAGCAGTTTTATGTAGGAACTATTTTCTTTCTACCGAACTACACCCACCAACCGTAGCTGCTGAACATGGCTATCTTAGTGGTGCTAAGTGAGCTAGCTAACATTGCTGTTCAGATGGATGTCATTAATGTTTACAACCTGTGCTGTCACGAGTGTGAGCCTCTCGTCCATGACACATAAAGAAAATGTGTTTTTTGGCGCTTTGAGCACCACAAGGAGAGTACCATTTGATTGTTTTCAATGTGTTTTCAGGCTTTTTTCTTGCACTTGTACTTTAAAGTATTAGTTTATTGTTCTTTACAGTTGGTGTTTCAATTCACAGAATTTCCGAGAGATGATTCCTCTCCTTGGAGCATTTCGTATCCTCGCCATAGTGATATTTGGTATGTGTGTGTTTTTAACCTATTTTGTTATTTTTTTAACTGCTGTGATAATACTTTTAAAATATTAACATTTACCTCTAATTTCTTTCTCCAGTTGGCACAGATTTTGGATTTGCCTTCTACAGAAGATTTGTCATGCACGAGGCTGGTTTCAATGTATGATTTTCCTTCCCCTGTACAGTAGATGACTTCAGCAGAACAAAAAAACAAACAAAGCTAGTCTTGCTAAACCTTTTCAGATAAATAAGGGGCCTAAGGAGGGATCCTGCTAATCCAGCTAACCTCCCCCAAGCTGACAGTGTTTGGTGATGGATTTAATTTGTCTGTCTCAAAAGACAAGATCAGCAGCTCTTGCTGGGACTTGATTCATGCGCATACATACCTGTGTGTAAGGGCACGTACTAATGGACAAAGAAAACCAATACACTTTCCATATAACCTGCTTCTTTTTTTGAATCAGTAATCCACATTGAGCTATGGCGAGCCTTGTACTTTGACTCAGTAGTTTCAATTTAAAGTACAAATAAAACTGAAAGCGCACAGTATCTTCCTCCATTCACCAAAAGTCTTTCCAACTGATTACTACACACTCTAAAAAACCTCCTCATCCCCTCCCCCACCTTGTTATCTCCCTTCTTTTGGCTGTTAAACTGGACCTGCAAGTTTTTTGGGTGTTGTTCAAAGCATTTCAGTGAGGTCGGATGACAGTAGTTGAGGGTCTGTGCTCAGTTTAACATGTGTAATTAGGCCTACAGGCTAAGCCCAAAACCTGACTTCACCTTCTCTCCTCTAAAGGTGTCCTTTGTGGCTCATTTTGGAGGAATTGTGGCCGGGATGACCGTCGGCTACGTCTTCTTCAGCGCTTACAACAAGAAGCTACTCAAAGACCCACGTTTCTGGTTGTGTATAGTGGCCTATATAGTGTTTGTGCTTTTTGCTGTTCTCTTCAACATCTTCCTCACCCCAGCATCATAGGGAATAAAGCTGCACTCACTAACCTTTTTAAAAGTCAACACCAAAAGCCTTAATGTCACTCAGGAAGCTGTATTTTTACTGATGTGTTTCAGAGCAAAGCTGATTTTTGGGAACATTGTGAATGTAGTGCACAGGGTTTTTATTTTATTTCTTCTATTTAGGGCTGAAGATTTGTGAGTTGAAGTAGAAGGGCGCCTCCTGCTGTTTATGTGTAGCATTGCAAAAGGCATATTTTCATTTTTAGACAATGTTGAGGAAAACGTACCTTTAAACCATTAATAATTTTACTGAACTGAATCAAACACATTTTTTACACTGACTGTAACGTATATGTCTCTTATCCCAGATATGATTCTGTGTTTGACTGTTTTGTTTTTATATATTTTTGTACTTTTCATGAGTATCAGGAAATCAATGAAGACATTGGTCCTATTTTATGTATTTTTCTTTAACAGAAAACAATGCGCAGACTGTTGCATATGAATAATTTTATGCTATCATGGACTCTTAGGGACTTTCAGTATTCATGAAATGTGCCTTAAAGGTGGTGAAATCCCTCACCCTCACAGAGCTTTCTCTTCTCAGGAAAAAAAGGATGAATGTCAAAAATGTTGTCCTTTCCTTTTGTAAGCAAAAGAGCTGGTTTACCATCAGGCCTTGGCTTAATGCCCCATTATTGTTTCAGTCACATCCTGTTGATAGGACGTGGCTAATTACATGTTGTAAAACTGTTTATTCAATCTTCTCTCGTACTTACTGTTTTAGTATTCTTGGAAAAACAAACTTTGCAAACATCCAGCTTTTGGAAACACAGTCTACTTTAATTTGTTAGTAAAAATAAACTGGTTGATATCATACAATTCCCCTACTTAACTGAAGGGAATGTTTGAACGTTAGATGTAAGTTATGGTTTAGTAACAGTACAGTTTCTATTCAGTAAGTCTATAAATTAAACCTCTTTAATATCCCTTGTTGTTTGGCTGTAATTCATGAACAGATATTATTTTAGAAAATAATATAATAATACTTCATTTATCTAAGATTAGAGGTAAACTATGACCAAAGACCAAACAGAGACCTTGCATGTTTGTTTTTTATTGTATTTCCACAGATCAATGTTTAACGTATGTTTTTTAATGAAATTTATATTTTTTGTTCAAATCTAAACTTCTGCAGAAGCAGGATGAGAGTATTGATTTTGTCTGATGAATATATACAGAGTAAAGACTACATTTGCAATGGTTGTCCAATTCATTTTCAATAACAGATAACCCTGTGTGTGCAGCAGTCTGCTGTTTGGTGGGGACTGTATGAAAGCGACTGTTCTTTTTGTTATTTTACAGTATGGAAAGTTCCATAGTTTCTAAACTCGGCTCATCAATATAACTGAGGGCATCAATATTCAATTATCATGAGCTTGTTTGCCTTGACTGTGAAACATTGGGAAATGGTATGTTGATTTATGTAGTACAGCAGTCGAAAAATCTGATGTTATTAGACGGTACTGCTGAAACGTCAACATCCGCAAGGTTTCACTTTTTCTGTATTGAATTAAACATCTGCCTCTAAGTGGTCATTGCTGTAGTGTTTATTTATATAATGTATTATTTATTTCATCATATTAAAGAGTTAAAGGGCAACATGCTGTAAAATACTGAAAATAACACTTTGGGTTTCTTTATTTGGTGTAGTTAGGCCCAAAGGTCTTAAAAACAAGATACAGCACCAGCTGGGGGTCTTGCACTTCATAAAAGGTTGCAGTTCATTAAGCCAAATGAACAACTGTATAAAATATTCATATCAATTATTTTATTTTATTCTTTTAGACCAGCAATGCTTCTTTTTTCCCTCAACATGACATAAAAATAATAATTTGTCTGATATGGTTTTGTCACAAAATAAGTTCAATAAACTAATCTTACATTTTTATTGGCATTAATTCTTTAATTCCTTCATTGAAAAATATTGAATCTATGACTATACAAATATGTATACTGCCTTATCTGCTCCTTTTCTTAGATTTCAATTTTTCTCTCCTTTATTTTGTATGTATGCATTTATTCTATCCTTATAAAATCATATTTTTACAATTATTTTATATGGATGATAATGAGTACTGACACAATTATAAACTGTATGTAAGACTAGTTGTTGTGTCACCGAATCATGGTTGTAGGTACATGTGTTAAACTCAGCCTTTTAATATCAACCTCTGCACGTATGTCATTCTGCACAGTAAAGGTCAAACATCAGTAACTAAAAGCAAAACACACTGAGTGGAAAATATTTGTCTAGAATCCTAGTTCAACTCATGCTGTGTTGAAAGAAAAGACTTCAGACACAAAATTCTACCAAAATTATTACAATTTCTTTTAAACAGTAAATAGGCAATAAGCCAGAGGACGTCCCAGGGCGGAAGTACAAGTGAAAATTGATTACAGTGATTGGACAGGAAAAAAAGGGGGAAATGGCATTGTGATTTTCCCAATATGTTGCCCCAGTGTGACCCTCCGTACCCCTAATGTGTTTGTACTAGACTGGTTTCAATCAATCCATCTCTGCTGGGCAGAACGACAGATTTCAGGTCAGAGTGGAAAAGTTCATTTTAGGATTAAATTAGTTAGACGGGTGGAAAAAATCTTGCACTGAGCTGGTGGGTTGAATCTTTGGGGAGCAGTTTGCTTTTCTCTAATAAAAAATATTCACATTCTTGTCGATAGTTTATCTTAGCTAAAGAACAATATAACAATGAATAAAAATGTATATGATGGGCATGAAGCTGTAATATCATGACTGACCTCAGTTAACAAGCGTATTTATAACAGAGGCATTTAAAGGTATTTAAAATTGGACTGTGTAAAGTTGGCAAGCACACTAATCCACTGTGATAGATTTCTTGTAAAGGGAATAAAATAATGAGTAAAGTACATTACACGCAGAGAGGAGCAGCAGAGTATGAAATCGGACATGACGACTCATTGACTGCTTCACTATAGGAGCCAACTATTGATCGTATAAGGCCTGTGTGGATAACTGACTGGTATCGATAATGTGGGGATTCCAAACACAGTGACTGTCCCTCACTGTACATATGGAGCAAACAGACTTCAACAAATGTGTGCTAACAAATACTATGCTTGTAGTCTGGACTTGGCAAAGCTTCTGTTTGGAAACAGCTTGGCTATTTACACCCGCACCTAATGTACACACCCAAATGAATCACAAAAAATACATTCAGCGAGTTATCATCTTTGTTGTTGAATGCAAGCCGCATTTCCATTTTGAAAAAGGTAAAAGCGGTCTGAATGATCCTGACAAAAGATAAAAAAAGGCCTGACCTGCAAACACTGAGGTCAATATCTGTTTTAGAACTGGTTACAACCCCATCACTGTGAGGCCATGATCTAAATGCATCACTGAAGCTGTTGGTATTGACTTTGTGTGGTCAGAGTAGTGTTGGCAAACTTCCCTCTGCGGCTCAGTTGTTCCCTCTTTGTTTCTGGTAACACAGAAGCCGAGGCGGGTCACTGAAGTTTGGGGGGTTGTGCAGGGACCCATGTGGAGGGCACTAACGATTTTTAAAAACTTTTTTGGTGACTGTGTCAGGACTGCATGACCCGAGGAGATTTAAGTCACCACCGGCAGTCTGTCTATGCTGCTGCAAGGTAAATGGAAATGGCAAATGCGCCGAGCTCTGTCCTGGTTTATATAATGGCACTGCTGAGGGGAATGGCTTTATTAAGACAAAAACTGGATAGCTGAGCAGTCAAGCTAACATATCAGTGGATGCACAAGTCCTCTCTGTCTACTTCTAGTTTTCTACTTGTTACTGTTTAATTTTTCCAACTGAGAGGTACTGTCATTTTTTGATACTTCTGTTGTTTTTTCTCACTATTTTTCTGCACTTTTTGGTGGTTTACTACAATTTTGTATATCGTGTTCATTTAATCTGATAAGCTATTATTATTGTCAATATGCATTTACTGAATGTCTTGTTACTGCATGTTCATTGTATTATTATCTTTAAAGATACCAGTTTTAAGAGGTTTTAAATGGTTTCTTCCTTAATTATTTCTCTCCAGTCAAAATGGCAGAGTGAAGATGGGGGACTGGAACTTCCTTGGGGGGATTTTGGAGGAGGTGCATATCCATTCCACTATGGTAGGCAAGATCTGGCTCACCATCCTGTTCATCTTCCGTATGCTGGTCCTTGGGGTGGCGGCTGAGGATGTGTGGAATGACGAGCAGGTTGACTTCATATGCAACACTGAGCAGCCCGGGTGCAGAAACGTGTGCTACGACCTTGCTTTCCCGATCTCCCTCATTCGCTACTGGGTGTTGCAGGTTATTTTTGTGTCTTCTCCCTCGCTGGTTTACATGGGCCACGCTCTCTACAGGCTGCGGGCGCTGGAGAAGACACGGCAGAAGAAGAAGGCTCTGCTGCGGAAGGAACTGGAGTTGGTCGATGTGGAGTTGGCAGAAGCCAGGAAGAGGATTGAGCGTGAAATGAAGCAGCTTGATCAGGGGAAGCTTAACAAAGCTCCTCTGAGGGGCTCACTGCTGCGCACCTATGTGGCTCACATTTTTACTCGCTCTGTCGTTGAAGTGATCTTCATGACAGGCCAGTACTTCCTTTACGGCTTCCACCTGTACCCGCTCTTCAAGTGTGAGCGGGATCCTTGTCCAAACGCAGTAGACTGTTATGTTTCCAGACCAACAGAGAAAAGTGTCTTTATGGTGTTCATGCAATGCATTGCTGCGATTTCCCTCTTCCTAAACATCCTGGAGATCATGCATCTAGGTTACAAGAAGATTAAAAAGGGCATCTTGGACTTCTCCCCTCACTTGAGAGACGAGAGAGACGAACTTGACGACTACTATGCCAACAAGTACAAGAAAGAATCTGTTGTACAAATGTGCGGCGGTGCAACCCGAAAGGCAACGATTGCCTCTGCACCCAGTGATTACAACCTCTTGATGGAAAGGGCGCAGGGCACAATTATGTACCCAAACCTTATCAAACCTGCAACCTTTCTACCTCTTCAGGGCGAACTGGCCACTCAGCAGGATCTGGATGATTCCAGATGTTCAGCTCGAAGCCCCCCGGACTGCAACTGCCCCGCGACTACCAACGAGCCCTGCTCTCCGTGCTGCAAGTCCCTGATTAATCCAAAGCAGGAGACTGAGGACTTCTTGCATCCTCCCGCACACAGTAAGGAGGATGATAGCAGTGAGAGAGGGAGCCCAGACTCTCCAAAAGGCCCACAGAAGGCAGCTCACACTTCCTCCTACCCCACGCTGCCGGTTAGTGCGACGAGGAGGCTGTGGAGGGCTAACAGCTCTCTCAAATGCTCCACAGTGTTGGAGGGTAAAAGCTCTGACACTGACTCATATGAGGGTGCAAAAGGCAGCAGTGGACCTCCCGCCACTCGAACACAGACAAAATCAGATGACAAACATCAAAGCCGGCCGTCCACCCCAGAGTCACTGGATGACTCCAGCTCAGGATCCAGACCCAACTCCAGACCACCTTCCTCCAACTGCAAAACATCAATGGCAAGCAATGCAAGCAGCAGACGGGCGCCGGACCTGCATGTCTAAACTTCAAATGTGTTTTAATTTGCATTATTGATGCTCAGCCATACATAGTTACAGGTTTCTACACTTAACTCATGGATTTAACTGCACTCTAAGCTGCTTTCAAACTGGTGAGACTTTGCTAATATTTCTGTTCGGTCTGCGTTTTTGTTCCATTTTAACACATTTATTAAGTAATGTGGCATGCTTTAGAAACTCACTGCAGTTCAACTAATTCAGTTGACGTTTAAAATTGCTTTTGGTGACATATAACAATAAAACAACAACAGAGGACTTGTACTATATGTTTTATATATTTTTTCCAATAAACATTTGATTTTTATTGTGACTAACTACATGTATTGCTACCAAATAGCATTTAAAAAAGTATTTAAGCATAGTTAATATTTGAGCTAACAGGTTGCAGGGTTGTAGTAAAGTCCAATTTAATTTCACTATAAAGAGAAGTGTCAGTACATTTTGGCTGCTAAATTCAAGCTAATTTGCTCTATATGGCTGTCTGCACATTTACTTCTGGTAACTGTGACACTTATACAAGTCACACAATTGGTACTAGTTGTAGCACGGCACACATGTAGGCTTATGAAAAGCTTTTGCAAACTCTTCCATAGCAATGTTTACATTTGTACCAGATGCTAAAGAAAAGAACATCCAGATATTTTGAGGTTTGCGCTTTCATTACATGTTTTAGGGAATTAGCAGAAGGGTTTGAGTCACCTCGGAAATGGAGAAGAGATATAAAATGTGGTAATATTAGTTCTGTTTTAATCCACAATGAGGAAAAAAGCGGTTCTGTCTCAGTATTGCCATTAATATAAAAAATACTCCTGAGCATATCAATAAGCAGCTAACACAGCAGCACCGTCCTCACCAACAAGAATGCTGTTGGATTACTATCCTGCTTAATAGTTTTGACTTTGTCCCTGACGAGACAAAAAAAAATAAAAAATAAAATCTGACTGAACCTGGAAGAAAACCAGATGTGCTGTGCTGCCCAGTGTTTTCATTTGTCTCTGTATTACCTGGTTTGTTTGCTGGGGGAGCACAGGCAGTTATGCAATATTGACATACACAGCTGTAACTGACCACACTAACAAAATCCTCTGATATTCCAATAAAAGGCCCGATTGGTAGATCGCCATTTAGAAATGAATACAATCGGTGATCCAACAAGACTGTGCTTTATTTTACCAGCGACTTACATTGTTGAACTTTTTACAACCATTTACTTACACCACACCTTTGGAAATAAAGGATAAGTGTGTGTTTCTATATGTTTACACATTGGTTATATTCTTACACAGAGCCCTCAAAAAAGGTCACATGTCTAAAGAAGAAGGAGAAGGTTATACTAAAGACTGAATGACCAGAAAAGAAAACTTATATACATACATGTACAGAATAACTTAGATTCTAAGAAACTATATGGGAACTAAGATTTACATTTCTTGTCTTTAAATTCAAAGTGACAGCAATATAAACAAAAACATATATTTATTAAACCAAAGCTCTGCTGAGGTCTAGTCAGCTGTGGCTCCATCTTCTGGTTCATAATGCTGCAGCTGGAGAGATAAAAGGAGAAATATGTTAGTTTTCTTTTCAGAAATTCCCTTTGTGTCTACGGCAATTATCAGACCAAAACAACAACACCACAAGTGACAAAACTCTCACATAACGAGGATTTCTATAACAGAGCTATACTGGAAGGTATGAAGGCTTGTAATTGTTGTAAACCTCTCCTGTGTTTAAGTCCCCTGAGACAGTTTTACATCGATTACTGTCCCTAGATATTTATTTAACTTCGATACAGTCACCATTGACAGCTACAGTGTGTTTTGGCGTCTTTCTGCTATTTCTTAAATCAAAAATAGTTTCCTAAGGAGAGCGGCCTGACACCGATCAACAAACATATCCTCGGGTCACACGCAACTATAAGATAAGAACCGGCAAAAGCTTACCCTTGTTTTGAGGTCTTTGTTTTCCTCTGTCAGACGTGCACACCTCTGCCTCAGGTCCATCACCTCCTGCTGCAGAGCCTCAGTGTCGGCCGAAGTCACGCCTGCAGCACCCAGATGCTCCTTGACAAATCTGGAAGGAGCTGGTTCAAGAATCTAAAGCAAGCAGCGGCCTCTTTTATCAACTTAATTCTGGAAATGTATCTTCATTATTATTATTATTATTATTATTTAGTATCAACTCACTACCAACTAAACAGACAATTTCTCCAACCGGTATTCAAGGATACTCCAGAGCATTGTTAGGCTTTTCTTGTTGCTCATACAAAGCCACTAGAACTGAAATCCAGGAGAGAAGAAAATAAAAAGATGTAAATGAAATTGCACAAGAGTGGAAACAAATATTGTATAAGTATCAAATACTTTTTTATATCGGTACAGACCAAATCTGATACAGAAACTGACTGTTGGCAGCAAATTCTTTTTCTTTGACCAGATTTTTTAACTTTAAACTGTATTTGTTTAGTCACAGTTCTTGTACTGCTGCATTAAGCTCAGACTAAATTAAAACTGATACATTTGAGAAGTTTGGTATCATTTGTTATTAGTTTTGTAAGAAAAAGGGACTTCTGTAGAATAACATTTATAGATTCTTTCCGGCAAGAAGTTTTTCTGTCACTACTGAAACTCAAAGTTACTTAAAAAGCCCAATAAATACCTAAACAAGTCCTGATTACTAAAACAGCTGATTTGGTGTCATTGGATAATAATTTGGTGCTGTTCACCACAGGCAATCAATATCTTGCTATGCATTGGTATTTTCAGTCCAGTCATGTCTTTTAATAGTGTTTAATAGTGTTTAATAGTGGGGGAAGTACCATACCACTGGTGAGACTGTCTACAACCCCAGCTTTCTCCAAGTATCTCCGAAACTGTTCCCTTTTGGGGTCTGGACCCTGGAGGAGGAAAAGTAAAGACATTTGATTACCAACTGATTACAAAACAGTCACCTGCCAGATGTAGTTAACTCACACCCTATAGAAATTTAACAGCACGGTTAAACATTACTTTATATTTGATTTCTCATCAGTGGTTTATTTGCCTGTTAAAAGTCACGTACACAGTTAAGTTAAGTTACTTAGCTGTTAACGTTTGCTACCGGTCATAAAATAGTCAAATTATGACCAAGAAGCAGTTTGTTAGTTAGTTTGCATCAACTTTCACAACTTTACTTGACTATAAGATATTAAAAAACAGCCCAAAAACCCAAATGAAGAGCTGTCACAGGTGGTCCGTCTGCTCACTGATGAACACCTTGTAACCTCCCTGGTTGCTAATATTAGCTTAGCTACCTTACAGTTGCACAAGACAAGAAACAGTTTCTACAGAGCATTGACGATAGTGCACAGCGAAGCGAACTTACTCTATAATGTGCCATAACGATGCAGGCTATAAAGTTGGCTTTCTTCTTATATATATATATATACTATGTTTTGTCCCGCTTGATGTCGCGCGAACTATTTTGAAAAGCAGGTAAACTGAAAACTTCAGTTTCGTTTATCGGGTCTTCAGCAAGAGATGCTGCCTTCAAGTGTTGCTCGGAAAAGTAAAAATATATGGCAACCAGAGGAAGATTGGTTTTATTTGGCTGAAAGCGCTGGACACCTTAGTATTTTTAAAAATCGTAAAGGTATAGATCTAACCTTAGATATAAAATATATAAAACTCTAAGTCAAGTGTGTTTTTTTTTTTTTAACCAGACAGATGTACATGTAAACAACAGTAGGCAGACAATTACATTAATAAGTAAGTGTCGTGACGATCAATGAGAAAATAGACGATGACAGCAAGCAACATGGGGGACAAGCGAGCACCGTCAATAAGTAACAACAGTAACTGTAACAATAAGTAAGAACACCTTGTATACCTCCATTGGTTGACATAAATGCTATATATAACCTTTAGCTACCTATTAGCAACAATTGAATTATGCACATAAACACAGAAGACAGTTTGATATACCTAAGATGGTGAAGGCATTGACGAATAGAGTCACCAGCGAAGGTGATATACACTCTAATAATTATGGCAGAGGCTCACCAAGATCGCCACTAATGAGAACCTAGATGAGATGCAATGGAGACATAAGTCAACAAAGAATGTAATTTCTTCGTGGTGAGATAATAGATAGTAGAAGTTATAGTAAGCATTGTATTATAATTAGGGACATGAATGAGTGCAGAAAGAGAGAGAAGGGAAGAGAGAGTCCAGTCCAACACCTCATGTGTGTGAATGTCCGTCTGCACTGCTCGCGCGAATATACATTTTGTGGACATAAGTGGATATATTAGAAAAAGCACATATAATACATATATATGGTGATCATGGTGAGAGGCTCACCTTTGTTCTCAGCATAAGAATATATATATATAAGCAAGTGCTCTTGTCACGTAAAAGTAAAAATATATGGCAACCAAGAGGAAGATTGTTTTATTTGGCTGTAAACGTCTGGACACCTTAATATTAGTTTAAAAAACGGAAGGTATAGATCTAACCTTAGATAATAAATATATAAAACTCAAGTCAATGGTGTTATTTTTTTAACAACTACATTCTATCGTCTTTCTGTTTGGAATTAATTGGTCCCGTATTTCAGGACTTCAGTTGGAAACGCTTACCATATCCCTGGCTTTAATTCGATTGCTGTGTATTTTCTGTCAACACACGCCGCGTAGACGAGTGTATATCGTGGAAATTACATTTTTGCGTCTTTGTAGTGATTTTAAGGATTAATTCCGACACTTTATGAAGACACTGAACTTTACTGTAGTGGCTTTCTGACGCCCTCTGCTGGTAATATCGCAGAACACACACAGCGGCCCACGTTTCTATTTGTTTTTAGTTTTTTTTTTTTAAATTGACTTTATTACACCAAATAAAATCAATAATTATTGCTACCAACTCAAACTGGTTCAAACTGCTGTGGCGAGTGCGTATTTGCCTCTTATTCGGGTGATAGGTCACACAGCAAGTCTGAGTACTAGTCAGGTGACAGCGACAAACCTCAGTAGAGTGACAGGCAGCTCGACCAATCAATTCTCGTGTTTTAATTCGGGCAGCCAATCGGAAACAAGGGGGCGGGACTAAGGGGGCGAGTTTTTTTTTTTCTTTTTTTTTTTTTTTCAAGAGAGAGGAAATCCTAAGGAAATGTGTGGGATCACGCTCGGTGTTTCCAAGCAGCCTGGGCATTATCGACAAACTATTTTCATCGTGTGACGTTACTCCGCGGTGCACACCGGTCGTACGGTACAAAACACGGGTGTGGCGAAGAGCAAAAGAGGGGGGAAAGCGGGGAAGCGACCGTCGTTAGGTCAAAATGTCGATTCAGTACGAGGTGGAACAGCTGGCTGACAGCTACGGGGTTGCAGACTCGTTCCCCAAAGATTTCGGCTACGGTGAAGAGGAGGCCGACATCGAGGACAGCCCGGCGCCGTCCGACAGCAAGCCGAGGATCCTGCTCATGGGCTTGAGAAGAAGTGGCAAATCATCCATACAGAAGGTAAAGGCAGGGAGCTAGTTGCCTTTTTTTTTTTTGTTGAGGCGAGCGGCGCCTTCCTCCCCCCTTTTGCCCTCAGGCAAGTAAATGGGTTGTTAGCCAACACAGCTAGCCGGGGGTACATTAGCACGTCGCAAGTGATGATAGCTCTCAACCAGCGAGATAACACTGTCTAACACGAGAGTGGAGTTAAAGAGCTGGTGAGCCCTTCTCTGTGTCAGCTACCTTATTAAATGTAGCTGTGAATTATTAACCAAGGTGGACGCTAGGTGCATCTATTGTTTTTTTTTTTACTGACACAAAAGCATGTGACTGTTTGGTTAACAACTCGTCCAACGTGCCAGATGTGTGTGTGTAGTCGCACCCCAGCTGTAAAAGGCAATAGACTCTCATATGACAGCAAACTGGGCACCGCACCTTCCTTTCTGCAAGTCATGTCACTTTGTTTTATAAAACAACTCTAAAAATCAGTGCACCAGGCCACAGCACCTGCAGCTTGTGTTTTCAAATCAGGGCCGGAATGAGGAGTTTAAGGGGGCCTGCTAGGGGGAAGACATTTGTTGGGGAGGGGGGGGTCCTCCTACTGAGCACCCCTTGTGTAATACATGTATGTGTCCAAGTTCCCAGTAAGTCAGCCAGTACTGCCAGGGATTTCCCCAGTAATGTTCCTTTAGCTGAAAGCACCCAGATCCTGACTCAGCTCCTGTTTGATATCAGTTGACCTAGTAGATGAAGGCCTCAGTCGTAGTCATCCTCATTACACATACAGCGTTTTGCTGTGTGACACAAGATGGTTCACCTGTGCTAAAGCAAACCTCACTTATATTTATATAAATATATAAATTTGTGTTTGGTTGTGGGAACTTAATTAACTGAATTCATTCGGATTATGCCGTTTGTGAGACACAATATAAGATTTGATTTGTCTCCTTCTCCAAGACACAGACCGGCTTATCTTCGCTTAGCTTTAGTTAAACCTGCAGAATTACACTTTTGTCTCCCCCTTCTGGCAGTGAGAGTCATTACACAAACACTGTCAGTGCGGGCTAATAATAAATGCCTACAGATGTAATTGTTTGACATCATATGTCACTTCTCTGGTTTCTCCACCATACTCCTTCTTTGTTGCCTACTCCGTCACCACAGTCGTTCCCCCCCTCAGCTCTGTCTAATCAATCATTGCTGGTTGACGTTAAACTCATTGCTACCATTGCGCCAGCAGGGGAACGACGCCACAGACGGCGGATTTTAAAACGCTGCTATATTTGCGAAATACAGAGATATAGTCCCACGCTCCAGCTTTAGTATTAGACTTTAGTGGTGCGAAGTCCCCTGCAATTACTCAACTTTACCAAAACCAGCTGACCTGCAGTGAACTTGGAGCATTCGGCCCCTCGAGTTGTGGCCCACTTTGCCCAGTTGGTAATCCCTCATTGATTTAAATGCCTTTTTTCTTTTGCGTGATCCAGATCAAGTCCTACAGAAAGGTTAGCTGTCTCAATCATATTCCTCAAACCGCTTTCAGACCGGCACCGTGGTTGAATAATACATGAGATGCAGCTTTGGATTTCTATGATATTTTATTATTTATGTTAAAAATCCAAAGGGAAGTAGAATCCGGCTGGATATAGCGTGACTGGCCAGGAGTCCATCCTACAGACGCTGCCTGGAGGAAAGAGCTGCACTTTTCTGTACTGAACTGCTCTCGTACTGTTTAGCTGTAATCCACACACCATCAAGTCTCAGATTAACGTTCTCCTGTAAGCCTCCAGTATGGGCTGGGAAAACGTGATTTGGCTTTTTGCTGGTTCATTGGCCTGTGACCTCAGGGGCTCACACACTGATTCAAGATGGCAGTGGTGGAGAGATCGCTCCCAGGTCCTCCACCATCGCCGACTGCACTGTGTTCTACCTGTTACTGGATTCAGTAGACCGAGACCACGATGGAAACAATAAAAAAAAAAAGGCTGAATGTAGAGACGTGTGTTGCGTCAGATGAGTATGTCTGCAATGTTTTGCCCTTTTCCCTCTTGCATGTGATATCCGAATGATGTGTTTGTGCTTGAATTATAGCATAAATCAAAATACAGTACTGTCGGGATGATCTTTCCCATAAAAACAATATTATAACACACATTTCTATCAGTGTAACCAGTGAAGAAAACCCGTAAGAACAATTAGTCCATAGAGTTATATTCTGTATGCATTTGCTGTTAAATTCTTCATATTTGTCTGAATTTTCTAGGCAAACGAGATAAAAAAAAAGAGTCATTTAACAGATATTAAAACAGAAGAGAGAGAGAAGAACAGTATTGTTCAGTTCTGTCACTCGCTCAGACTTTGGGGTTGTCTGTACGCTTGAGAATATTTTCAGTAAATTGAAACTCGTAATGTTCAATAAAATGAGTGTCTTGGGTGAACAATCAATTGTCTGCGAATTATGTTGGAGCCTTGAAATCGTTACCCAAGTGTGATAAAATGCTTGCTGTTATTTGGTCTTTGAGTATAAATCATTATTGTAGGACTCCAGATTACCCACACCAAGTCATTGTGTCAACATTAACATTAACCCTTTTGATTTCAGGTGGTGTTCCACAAAATGTCTCCCAACGAGACCTTGTTCCTGGAGAGCACCAATAAAATCTACAAGGACGACATCTCCAGCAGCTCCTTTGTCAGCTTCCAGATATGGGACTTCCCCGGCCAGATTGACTTCTTCGACCCCACATTCGACTACGAGATGATCTTCAGAGGAACTGGGGCTTTGATATTTGTCATCGATGCTCAGGTGAAGAACTGAAAAATCTGCGGTTAATTAACACGGTCATAAACACAGGAAGTGAATGTGTCCTTTCACAGTCAAAGGTCATGTTTCACATATGCTGACTTAAAAATGTGCATTTTTGCTTTTCCTCTTCCCTTCTGGGTAATGACTGGACGTTTTTATTTTAGCCGTCACAGTTGTTGTAAGGTACAGTAGAAGCCCTCGAGAACTGAGTCAGTGATGAACAGCCAGAGCGGCCGGGGTAAGAGACAATTACATGCCATGGCTTTTATGCCGGTGCTATCCACATGACCCCTAAGTGCTTTCAAGAAGTAATCTCAGCCGCAGCTGATCTGATTGCAGGATTTATTTGTACTCATGGAGGTGCATCAGATTCAATTTGTTTCAGCAGTTGGTCACACAGTGATGACTGAGGAGACTTGTTTTTGTCTTGCTGTTTTCAGAAGACAATGGAGCAGTACATTTCCTCATACCTGTCGGTCCTGTAACACTTTCCAGTGTCCTGTTTTTCCTGTTCATTTTACCGACGCAAATTAGCTCTAGCATTGTTCCTATAATTGATCTTTCGTGTATAATTATTGGCTGGTTTCCAAGGTTCATCCAAGCAGAAGATATTCACATGCAATTTTGAGGTATCTAAAAGTTTAATGAAGCTTAATAGTTTTGTTCTGAATTGTTTTAACTCTGCTGACAGTGTAGCAGAGTAAAGGTTATTAATTATATGTTGGCGGTGTCCATGAATGCAGTCATAAAGCATCGCTGGGATCTAAAATAAGGAAGTTTGCGTTTTGTAACGTATTTATGGTTTGATGTGTTAATACGTTACTTCCCTCTTCTTAAGGATGATTACGTGGAGGCCCTGGGAAGGCTTCACCTCACTGTGTCGCGGGCCTACCGAGTCAACCCAGAGATCAATTTTGAGGTGTTTATCCATAAAGTGGACGGCCTGTCAGACGATCACAAGATCGAGACGCAGAGAGACATCCATCAGAGAGCCAATGACGACCTGGCAGACGCTAGCTTAGAAAAGCTGCATCTCAGGTACATTATATTCTTTTATTTCTATATCTGTACAGGGTGGAAGAAGAAATAAGTATTTCCCTGCTACCACAGAGGATGCTGATAGTCTTTTCACTTTATGGAGTCTCACACCTATTAATAGATACAGACACATTGTTTCCAAAGGAAGTTTTTTCACACTTGTTATATATGCATGTTCAGTCTTAGTTTTGCTGTCATTTCTCATTACTTCATGACTATAAAAGTCATGCAAATAACAGGCCCTACTCTCTTCCCCCAGTGGCATCAGAGACCCTCGATATAAAAATCTTCCATCCATTAATTCATACTGGAAATACACCAAAGCGTATTGGCCGATTGACATCAGGGTGCCCTAGCTTTTTTTGATAATTCAATTTTCAGATTATTCTGTGGGTTTTAAATGATTTATTTATCCGTATCTCATAAAGAAACACTTAATCCTTCAGCTATCTGAATATTTCAAAATCCCCAAAATTGGAGCCACATGGTTTAGTTTGGACAGCGACGACTAACAGTCACTGTCACAAAATCAAATCAACAACCTAACTCGACTACCTACTGTTGTAATGCAGTAATATAACACATGAGGCACAAAGCTGCACAGCACACGTTGTATTAAATGCTTAGAGTAAGACTGTTGTTCTGCAGAGCTGATTTCCCCAAATCTGATCAAAAACACATTCAGCTTAGAAATGAGCTCTAATACGTTGGTACAGCAACTAACCAGAAACCTCAGATCCCCTCGAAATTATTTCCAGACTGCTTGAATTTTAGTGAACTCCAGTGTAACGCCCTCAGATGTAAAGACATTTCTTTCACTTCAGGGAGCTGATTAACATCTTCAGTGGTAATGTACATTTATGTTTAGGCCTGGTTTGATTTCCTTTAACATGTGAACAACACTGGCAGAAAGAAAACAACATGTACTACTCTGTGTCTCTTCGTCACACTGTAGTTTAAAAGTGGCAATGTCAAAACATTGGAATGCAGTGCAGACACATCACAATATGATGCTACTGAGTAATGATCCATAATAAACACGAGAATGAGGACTGTTTAGTGACTTCAGCTGTAAAACCGTGCCACATACTTCTTTAAAATGGAGACTTTATACAAGCCCCTCTGTGTTTATTCACAACTTAATAGTCGCACTAGCTTAATGTGAACACACCAGGAACAATATCTAATGTTAGTGTTCCCTTTTTAAATTTGCTTCCCACTGGCTTTATCTAATTAAAGAATAAGTTGTCATACATACAGTGAAGTATTTGGGTAATTTGTAGTCGCTAAGTTAAACACATTAATTCAGTATTTTTCTTAACAATTCTGTGTTAAAACAACTTTGTGCTACCAACACATGTAGGTGTTATCATGTCAGCATAAAGTCCATCCAGCCGCACCTCCCACTGCACCAAATTTGTTAAGTTTGAAAGTGAAAATAAGGCTGCATTCGCAAACCGTTTTAAGGTGTCCTTTTTTTTTTTTTCACTCGAGTCTGAACATGTAGTTACAACATCATCGTTATCTGAGTCTTATGACTTGTAATTTAATCGGAGAGAAGAAATTTGTTATCAAGAAGATTCTAACTTTATGTGAAACTTCTGTGAGCAGCAGAGTTTATGGTAAATGTGTGACAGCTTGTGTGCATCAGCAGTAACATGAGAGACAACATGATACTTCTGCACAGCTTTCTCTTTCTCTTCTTATCTTTATCTATTTATTTTTTTTGAAAGTACTTTATTTTTCTGTGTGATTTGAATAATTGTATATTTGTATTTGTATATGTGTATCCAACTGCACCAGGTCACATTCCTTGTAGGCGTAAAAACCTACTTGGCAATAAACAAAATTCTGATTCTGATAACAGTGGAAATAAAAAAATGAATTGGTATTTGGTAGGTGCTTTAATATATCCAAAACTCAAAGCACATACTGTAGCTGAAACATGTTTGAGGTTTGTGTGTGACTCAGTAATTCAAGGCAGAACTTGATTGCTCTGTTAGTTCTGTGATTTCAGTAGTGTTGATCCTGCATACTCTTAGTGTTACTGTGAGATTCCTCTTTGACCTCCTAATGAAGAAACAATGCCCCATGCTTCAGATACCACAGTTGTTATGATTCAAGTTCCAAAGAACTGACATACTGAGGATGTAGAAAGAAGGCTGTACACATGTATCATATTCCTTAATGTCACTTTAAAGTTGTAGGAGATTGACTGATTGGTTTGTTGTTTTCTGAGGACAATATTGACAGTTTTACTCATGTAACCTGAAGAAATAGCCCATAAAAAAGCCTGAGTAGAGCTGAAATGGTTACTTGATTAATGGCTTAGTCAAAGTTAATTCATGACAGTATTGTTAATTGAATAAATAAATTGTTCAAAGGTTCATTGTGTAACATTTAAGATGATCTATTGGCAGAAATGGAATATAATATTCATAGGTATGTTTTCTTTAGTGTATAATCACCTGGTTGCTGAGCATTTTGCATTTTT
>NW_023339807.1:19958315-19969918 GCF_004916995.1 Morone saxatilis | reverse complement strand
ACTGTAGATAGGGCCTCTCATGTTTTTTTCGAGTTTTGTGGCCACAGTAGTTTACACTTGGTTGAGTCCAGCTGTTACAGTTGATTGCAATCTGCAACTTCACCGCTAGATGCCACTAAATCCTCCACACTGGTCCTTTAAATCATTTGTCAAGTATGTGGTAACTGTTTGCTTGTTAAATGTGAAAATTTCTGTGCTTTTCACCATTTACATTACATTCATTTTATCACATGACTAAACAAGTCATCGATAAATGAATCCATAATATAGCTTGTTCATCAGACAAAACCACCAAGACAAGGTGTTAGGACATTTTATAGACTACACGACTGATCGAAATAATACATTAGTCAATAATGAAAATATTGTACAGCCTCAATCAAAAAGTAAAAATGATCAATAACTGCAGCCTTTGCCCTGACACACTGTGACTCTAAATGTGTTGCGTACAACACTAAGCAGGCTGTTCTTGCTGATCCCGGTCAGCTCTGTAGCAGCTTTACTGTTGATGTTTGGGCTCTGTTGGCACGCCCTGCACTGTGTTTTATGTGGGGTGAGATTGTTGTTTATTCCAGTTAGACAGCCAGATATATATATTGTCGCTGAGAAGGCTTTTTTTTTTGCTCTGCCTTGTGTCTCTCTGGTGCTTTCTTCACTGTAATGCATTGTAAAGTTGAGCGCCTGCCAAGCGTATGCAGACAGTTCCATTTGGCTCAAGCTACAGGCTTCCTCAGGGGCTGACCTTTTATTTATATATCACAGTAAAGTCCATAAGTCATGTGTGTCCAGTTTTGCCACAGCCATGTGAAGCCATTTTTTGCTAACATTTTCTTTTCATTCCCGTGTTTTATTGTTGAATCAGGCTTAAATGCGTCGACTAACGGCTCTTTTCTGTCATTCAGTGTCTGTTTGTCATGTGATCTCGTGACTATTTGGTTTTTTACCTGCTTTCATGTGTGTTTTGAGGAAGTGAGAAGTGTTTGCTACGAGTAACTGCTTATTCACTTCCCCCTTTTTTTTCCTTTTTTAAAAAAATCTCATTCAGCTTTTACTTGACGAGTATTTACGACCACTCCATCTTCGAGGCCTTCAGCAAAGTGGTGCAGAAGCTCATTCCCCAGCTTCCCACTCTGGAGAACCTCCTAAACATCTTCATTTCTGTAAGTAAAGAACAGCCAACACTTTGTGTATGAACCCTTTTTTCGTAAGTTTGTCACTGACCAGCGTGATTTACGTGTGACAGCATGCACAATGTGAGTCACTGCCAGCTCCCATGCCGCTGTATAGTTAGCAGTTCCTCCAGTGCCCTTACAATCCTTGATTGTACTGCCGGATTGTGGATGTTGCACAGGATTTCTAACTCTCACACATTGGCAATGATCCAAATCGAATCATATTGCTGTTGAGAACACCCAAAAGACCACAGGGAGAGATTTATCTCATAGAGGTAACAAGCAGTACTACCTCACACGATATGAGGGTGAACCTTTTCTTCATTTCCCAGGTGCTGTGAAGTCTTCTTCATGAATCCATTATATTTCATGATTAAATAATGAAAAATACTTCAAACAGCATTTGATTTAACTCAGTGCCATTAGACCCCAGCTTAGGACCGACTTGCAAGATACAGCTAACATCATGGTGTGACTCTGTATCTGTTTCCAGATGTTAGATTTTTTGACTTTGTGTATATGTCATCTGTCGTCACGCACCCTGTCACGACTGGATGATTAATATTTCATTTAAACAAGTAAAACACTGTATTTTGAAGCTTTAGAAAGTGAAATGAACCACAGTAAAGCCTAGTACCTCTTTTTGTTTGTAGCTGTCTTACAGCTGTGTACATTTATTAATACATGTGGTGAAATGTCCGAACATTAGTATGGAGCCCTATAATGATCATTGATGAGTTAAACCATCCTTTAACTTAGCACTGGCCTTCCATATGCTTACGCAATTATGTGGAGTATTTCAATATGTGGATTTATACGTTCTGGACAATCAATTGAAAAAATGTAAATGGATCAAATATGCAGAATTTTATTTTTTTTTTCAATCTACTTGAGCAAGTTAAATATCTGATAAATCACAGCCCAGAATCATATAAAAATCCAATATTTCCATAAAGCAGTCCTGCTCATTGATTTGCGACATGAGCTGACATTGGCTTAAATACTGTACACCAAGAGTTTATTAAACCAGCAACTATTTTTATAACTTGATTTATCATTAGGCTTTTTTTTTAAGTACAGAAAATTAACCAGGTCCAAATTCTCAAATGTAAATATTTGGTATTTATCTTAGTCTTCTGTGATTGGAAATTTTGGACTGCTGTCATTATGTGAGGAAATTTTGATTTTACGGTTGTCTGACATTTTATAGACAAAATCAATCAGAAACAAATGAGTATAATCTCACAGCATTTGCCATCATATCGCCCACCTTTACTGTCTTAATATTAAATGTCCAATGTATCTCATCAGGTAGTAGTACCATGTTTCTTTACCATATTAAATTGGATAATTTCCTAACATTCCCTTCTTTTCTTTATCTCTTCCTCTCTGTCATCCTAACATTTTTCACTGACAGAATTCAGGGATAGAGAAAGCCTTTCTGTTTGATGTGGTCAGTAAGATCTACATTGCCACAGACAGCTCTCCTGTAGACATGCAGTCCTATGAACTGTGCTGTGACATGATCGATGTGGTCATTGACGTCTCCTGTATCTACGGGTGAGTGTGTGTTCTATTAGTACATTAGTAAGTAAGAGTTCAGAGTTGGGTTATTGCCAGCTCTGGCATGCATTTGTTGCCTTAAAACTTTATGGAAACGTAGGGAAGTGTATCTATAGAGTAGATTTTGAACTGCTTTTCTGTATAAATTTACATATTAAATACAGCAAAAAACATATTCACTTCATATCTTAAAACATTAAGAAATTACAGAAGATTAGAGTTCACCCATGAGTTGTCTGAGGATGCTTTCATTGAAGCATAACTTAATTATGCATTTATTTGCTTAATTAATCCACATCCTCATGCTACAATTTTTTTTTTTTTTTTTTTTTTCACATTTCCCCCTGAACATTATGGTGTTTTGTTGTGCCTCAACAGTCTGAGGGAGGACGGCAGCGGCAGTGCCTACGACAAGGAGTCCATGGCCATCATCAAGCTCAACAACACCACTGTGCTGTACCTGAAAGAGGTCACCAAGTTCCTGGCCCTTGTCTGCATCCTGCGAGAAGAAAGCTTCGAGCGCAAAGGTAAACTGTCAGCGAAATCTGTGATCCTCTGGAGCTCATTTGGCTTAATTTGGCTAATGGTGATGTGGCCTTGAGTCAAATGTTTTCGTATTTTCTTTCACAAGTGTATGAAGTCAGAACAAGGGCACCTATACATGTAATGTTTTGCAATTAAGTAACATTTAAGGCACAGATCCACAATTTAACAGAACTTTTCATGAAGTTTCAAGAAGAGACCAATTTTGTAAAGAACTGAGATATCCTGACTTTTAGCCTCTACTATGGATGAAGCTCCACAAATGTGCATGTACTATATAGCATATTTTGCTAGACCCTCCTTGCCTGGTAAAGTCTTTCAGACTCCATGCGCCCGGGTTAGTTACAAATGCTGATCTTCATCTGTTAGGTCCAGTGTGTAACATTTAGGAGGATCTATTGGCAGAAATGGAATACAATTCATACATATATTTTCATTAGTGTGTAATCATCGTTGAAGAGCCTTTTATATCTACAGCCATGGTGTTAAACGGCCATGTTTCTACAGTAGCCCACAATGGACAAAACAATGACTGGCTCTATATAGGGCTGTTTGCCTTTATCTCGCATTTTGCAGCCACCGTAGTTTCTCGTCCTTGCAATGTACAACTACTCCACTAGATGCCACTAAATCCTACACACTGGTGTTTTAAATAGGTGTGTCTTTAAGCTTGCAGTGATTGCTGCATTTTGAAGTTTGAGTTTTTGTTTGACACTGTTTCTTTGAAATGCTTTTAATGTTGTAATTTGCTGTGTTTTTTTTCTAATTACATTATTACACATCTACAAATAGTTTTATAAAGTCTTCCTGTTACAATGCAATACAATACAAGACAACAACTAGCATTTCAACTTCAGTTCAAGTTAAATCCACACAGTCTCCACAGGGAGTAAACATTATAACCTTTACAAATGTTGTGTGTTTTTGGGTATTGCATAGATTATGTTATTCTGTGATGTAGAAGTTGCTTTTTGGGTATCATATATTTGGATGTAACATAATACCTTGCTCAGAGCGACAAAAAAGCACAGACCCTGAATCTGTGGATGTTTGCTGCATGAAAATGAATACACAGCTTAGTTCTTGAGATTCTTTTATCACTACCTTTTGCTCAGACTTAAGAACTATGAATACAGCAAATAAATCGACTGTGCATTTTTCCAAATAACATAACAAATCTAATCTTTTGTTGTACCTTTCTCGCCTCCTTAGGATTAATAGACTACAACTTCCACTGTTTCCGGAAGGCCATCCATGAAGTATTTGAGGTGGGTGTTTCCACCCAGCGTCCAGCGGGCTCCCAGGCAGTGGGCTCGCCCTGCACCAAGGTGGTTGCACTGAACGGCACGCCGCGCAGCACTGTCTAGACACTGATGCAAAATAAAAAATAAAAAGAAGCAAAAAGAGGGTAGAGGAAAGGAAGGATGAAGAAGGGCCAGGGAGCCGGTAGAGGAGAGACTACTAAACTGGGGCTCACCGGCGCGCAAATCACAATCCCTTGCTCCCAGCACCTAAAGTACAGAGAGACGGCTTGAGCCACAAGCGTGTGAGACAGTGAACACTGGAGCACAGCGGGGTCCGGCTTCTCAAGCTATGATAGAAGGGAAATTCAAGCATTTGGTTCAGTCGATGCAAGGCACCGTGTTGACTGTGAGGAAGTCAAGAGAGTAAAACTGCACCTGGACAGGAAAAGGTTCAGGATCTTTCTTTGGATTTCCTAAAGCGGTCAAAGGCTGTGATAATTAGCTGCTGATCCCTCTAAATGAACAATGTGAGAGGGAAAAACAAACCATTGTGGTAACCTCTTGCGATGGACAAACTGTGATGTCAGTTTTCAGGAATCTGTCTAGTGAAGAACCCACCCCGACCACTTCTGTGCTGATTTAAAAAAACAAAAAAAAAAACAAAACAAAAAAGATGGTGGATGTGAACTGCTAGTCCTAACCCACACACGTTCAGAGATGGCCTTATGTAGATAAAGCTTGACTGCAGTGCAAGCTTTCTCTCAACACCACTCACCTCACCCTACCTGAATGCTGCTCAAAACTCGCTTTTTGGTTTCACTTGTGAAGGGAAACAAGGTTTTGTTAGCAGACTGAAAAGGGACTGTGCTGTCCATCTAACTTGGTCTTGTGTGTGTGTGTGTATGCAGGTATATTTGTATGTATGAGTGAGTGAATGAGTGTTTGTGTGTGTCAATGAAAGGTTTTGATTAGGTCCCAGACTGGGCTGTTTGTCTGTACTGGTGAAGGATCTTTACAGAAAGAGTATATGTCCTTCTCAATAACAGCAGCTTAGCAGAATTAAACTCTTTTCAATCAGAAATTAACTTTTCTGTGTGTGCTCCACTGGAAATCAAACTTTTTGATTGACTTCATGATGGGTTGTGAAAATTAAGTTTGGCTGGAAATTTGGAAATGGTCTTTGCAAAAGCACTGCCAGAAATAATTAAGTGATTCAGAAAAAATATGAAAATATGTCATGATTAAAACCTTATTTATATTAAGAAAGAACTGTATTAAGTCTGGTTGAGGTGCAGGACTGATGTAGGGCTTCACACTCCAGATTGTCTCTCTAAGACATTTTGGGATGATGATATGAACTGGTTGAAACTTGCATGTTTTTCCACCTACAGTTTCAGCCCTGCCCAAAATTATTAACCCATGTTGTGTATTTAGTTTGGCTCTTTTCAGCAGGATTCACAAAAAACAAAAAAAAATGGACTCATTCCCAGCATGCATACATCAGTGTGTTATCAACTTGTATCGTTCTCGACTATAACACTGCTCATTGTATTTAAAGGCGAGAAGGTCAACATGAAACTAACCAAGATAATTAAACAGATAATGGAGGAGAAAAAGACCAAATTGAATTACTTATGCCATTACATGACACATATGATGTTCATGTCTGCATTTTCTGTTCGTTTATATCAGGGGTGAGGTGTGGGAGCTAAAGACCAGGAACCTGATTCAAGAAGCAGGATTAACACATTACCTTGATAACTTTGCTGAGTGAAACGTCAGCGTTCCAGGTTTGAAGGTGTTTTGCGTCTTACTCGAAGTTAGTCAGGTAGTTTGATGAAATCGCTTCTTGAAACAGGCCCAAGATCTTGACCGAGTCATTATCACCGGAAAACAAACACTTGCACATCAGAACTGTGATGGATGATTGATTTGGTGTATTGTGATGCTATACTATGTGAAATAAATAAAAATTTACATTTTGTTTTTGTCTGTAATAATTGTCCCAGCAGCGTATTAAAGCAACAACTACTTTCTTAACACTGGATATATTTGTACAGTTATAACAACTAGAGAGGTTTTTAATTTGAAAACCTCTCTTGTTGTAAGTGAAGAGGCAAACGTAATTGGTGCTCTTTAACAGGCTGTCTAATCTAAGGCAAGCCTGAAAGGAAACACAAGATGGTGCTGTAGGACAGTGTTTTCTCCTGCAGTGTATTGTTATTTTTTTCCCCTTCTGCAAGCCCAATAAATAATTGCTAAATTTACAGTAAGCATGCATAATTTGCTTTACCTGTACGGTGAGTTATACAGCCCGTTTAAAATACAACTAAGTTTCAGCAGCTTCTATACCCAAAGTGAACAGCAGTGAGGACCCGTTTTATTTACTGGGCCTGGACTATGAGCACAGCAGTAGAGTCAATTGGATTAGTCAGTACTGATGTAACATTGGTTTTCAAGTTCATGTTTCCTGGATATTTCCTATGTGTTAACAAACTAAAAGACCTTTTTAACCTTAAAACGTTAAAATGCTCAAAATACTACTTTAAGTGATTTTCTAATATGAAACCAGATACACTGTTAATTGTCAGTTTTCTTGAGTTGGCTGTTGTTCATATGGCATTATAATGAGAGAGAGAGAGAGAAGGGGGGAGGATAAAAATCCCCTCACTGGTTTAGTGCATATAAAAACAACTCACTGAATAGCTTCGCCATGCAAGTTATTCACCAGTTAAGTTAAATAAGCCTCACAGCTACTGTCACGACCCATTATGTGGGGAGTAGGCGAGACAGCTAAACACCACTTCCACACAATTTAGATGCAATAAAACACTGACAGCTTTTTTATCCACTTCATTAAGCCAGTAATTTCTTATAAAAATCTCCCGCATTAATCCTGGCCATGGTTTCCCTGCGGTTCCTTAAGCTCTCCTCCAACCTTAGCCGCCTTGCTTTGATGCTTACTCAAATAGGCGCTAATTTGAGATAAATTATGCATCCGCATGTAGCCTACCCATGCCAAGGAATATAAAGTGTGACACTCTGAAAGATGGTGAATTAAAGCAAAGTGTGATATCTCGACGGCCTAATGGCAGATAGGTTAGGCCTGTCAGCCTGATGGTTTGTTGATCTGCAAGTCACTTCGTATTCAGAGGAGGCAAGAGGTCATGTTTATGATGTTTTGAAGGTCATTTGGAGTTTTTGTCAGACCTCAGGGTGGACATAGAGCCCATAATGCACTGGACCTTTAATGAGGTTACTCACAACTGTTCTGCTTTAATGTTTATTGTCCTTTTAATGTTGATAGAGTGAGATAAACAAGACAACTTATCCCACACAGGGAAATTCAAGTGTCACAGCAGCAGTACAGCAAGTACAAGAACAGATGCATAAATAATTATGTTTAAAAAGCCAAAAATAGAATATGATGTTATGAACATCCACTATAAAAGCGAAACATTAAAAACTAAAATAAAAGGTACCAAATAAATACACCATAAACTGTAACTATTAGGTGTATGGAGAGAAAGAACTTGCAGATGAAGTGAGGGGCCAATGAAGTAACAATAAAAAGTTAAACAAAAATAGAAGAAATACAGAAATAACACTTAAGGGAATGAAACTGGGTGATGGTTACATTTCTCATGTCAGCAGATATCAGTGTACCAAAACAAAAAACACGCAGCAAAGGGGCACCGGTCAGAGTCAAACCCACGGTCGCTGCAGTAAGACTTAGCCTTGGTACATGGGCGACCAGCTCTACCAGGTGAGCTATCCAGGTGCCCCTATGCTGAGCATCTTTTACCATTGTCCCATAAGTGTGTTGAGCGTTTACTTAATGGCATGTGCCATCTTTTGGAGAGTAAGTTCAGCTATAATAAAATCACATCAGCAACCTTTTTTGAATTTAAAGTGATTTAAAGAACAAACTTGTTAGACAAGTCTAAATTTATGTGAAAATTCTAGTCAAGAAACTGGTAAAATCACAACTCAATATGAACTATATTGAGTTTTAGTGCACCTGGATCGTCTAATATCCTCTCAGTCATACAGTGACTTAAAACAATCTCTAGATGGGGCTGTTGTCTGCTGTTTCAGCTGTTGCCACTCACTTTTCTCTTAGTCTTTCTGCTTCACAGTGCAGGCAACATGGAGATCAACATCACATACAGAGTCCTCCCAGATAGAGAGAGCTGGAGAAAAGGGAGGCCGAAGAGAAGTTGAAGAAGCAGCAGAGAGAGAGCTGCGTGATGTACAACTGTAATTTGGCACCGTAGCAGCTGCTGAAATTGCCTTGCTTTATCAAAGGCAATGCTGCTTCACCCCCTGTCCCTAATAAGGAAGCTTAACCAATAATGAAATAAAGCGAGCAGAACATACTTTTGCCTGTGATGTCATGCTCACTTCCGCACGCCGGACCGCCCTTCATCTTAGATGTCTTAGTATCATTACAACAATGATATTGCCATTGCTTTCTTAATAAAACTCAGTCAGCGGCGTTATTATCTCCCATCTTTACATTTTATTAGCCATGCTTATGAGGGACGAGGGGAAAATGATGTGACTAAGTGAGACGTCTCAGATAGGTGACAGATGTAATACCGACTTAATTTGTTAAATTGTAAGGTAATGCAGCTCCAGTGAGTGTAATTATGCAGCACGGACAGGGGAAGTTGGTGCTGAGATGGACAGTTTAGAGATTGTCTGATGATGAAATTTACAGTTGTTCATGAAAGGGACATAATGCAATGAAAACATACATTATAAGCCTGTTGCCAGAATACCCGGAAATATGCCTAAGAGTAAAGATGTAGCTTGTAAACTTACATAATGGCAGAGCTTACAGAATCAATCCAGACATTCAAATGTAGCTGCTGGATTTGTAGGCACTTGGACAGTCTTCAAAGTCGAAACTTAGATAATGAGGTGTTTTTGATGCTTTCTGATGTGTTTCTATTTCCATCTGGAATGAGAAGAATTTCTGTGACACATTTCTTTTTACTACCCTTCTGTTAAAGATGGCTTTTAATTGGACTGAACACATGTTTCGTTTCAGGTTAAGTGAAGTCTGTTAGAGCTGATGGGATTGGTAGGTTAACAGAGAAGAAATTGGCAACTATCAATTAATCATTTAAGTCATATTTTGAGCGTAAATACCAAACATTCCCTTGTTCCAGCTTCTCAGTGGGGAGAAATGTATCTGTCTTTCTTTGTCTTATGTGATAATAAACTGAATAGCTTTGGATTTGTGACTGCTGGATGGACAAAACAAGATATTATCTGCTGTTGGAAATTGTGTTGGGGTCTTGTCACAATTTAGTAAAATTGAATAGGCCAAATGATGAATCAGTTCATTGAGAAAATAATTTATCAATAATTGAAATAACTGTTAGTTCCAGCTCTAAAGTCTATATGGTTAATTTATCTGCTATACAACATTTAAATACCTGTGTTAGAAAACGCTGGGAAAAAAGAAAGAAATGCATTTAAACGGATATTGAGGTATCAGAAATTAATATGATTTAACCTTGAAAACCAGAACAGAAAACCTAGCAGGAGTCTTCTGTTGCAATCGATTCTAATCTATAATGAAACCAAAACAAAGCTGCCATTAGATATATTCTTTTTTAAATTTAAGGTTACACCTTTTAAGCTCACCAAACTACTCGAATCTGTAACAGTGGGAGGAGCTGAAGAAGGACAGGAGAGGGATAACCAAAGTGGGAGTTAGAGGAAGGGACAGGCGTCTCCTGTATTTTCTCGGTCAGGCAGCAGAGCGTGGAGCGGAGGGGCCAGCGGGCCAGCAGCCAGCTAATGGGGACCAGCAGTGAGCAGGGGCCAGGGACAGCGCTGACAAAAGGAGCAGCGACAGATGCCATTATCTCAGCCTCATGCAGATACAATGGAGCTGGACGACACAGGCCCTGACACTGACAGACGTGTATGAATGTGTGAGTGTGGAGGGCCTGTGTGGGAGCGTGTGTGTACACTGTGAGGTTAATGGAACACGATAGAGGAGAAGTGGATTATCGTGGAGACTACAATTTCTTGGTAACACTTGTCTGAGCTCCTCTGCACCCCATGCATGCATGGGTGTATATGCGCGCATGCAATTCAAGTGTGTATTTGGGTATAGCCTACATGACCCTGTCTTGTTACTGTAAGACAGCTAGATCAGTCACCCATCACTTGCTTAGAATTCAGGGGCATCGTGAAAAGCACATCACATTTGGTCCCAAATTTAACTGGGTGCTACTCTTGACCTTAAAATATGCAGTATTCACTTCACCCAAGGATGTTCTGGTCATTTGGAGAACCAAAAATGTGTCAGGGTGGGGTTTTGGGTGGGGGTTATGAGGGGGATATGGCAATGCGTTTAGCAGGATTGGCAAAGGCAGAGAAGGGCTGTTAAGCAGCAGTTTTTGGGAGGGATAAGAAATGTGAGCTTTAGCCAGTGTAGTGCAGTGACATGGGACAGTGTTATTGACTGTGGCGGCGCATGCTGACAGTGGATTGTCAGCCCCTGCAGTCATTTGCCAGACTGAACGAATGCAGGGATCAGAGTTTTTGGAGCTTAGAGAACGAGAGAGAAAAGATGAAGAAAAGTGAGAAAGGAATGGCAAGGAAAAAAAACAAGGAGAGAGCAAAAACTGGCAACCATACAAATGCTTGAATATACACATAACACACACACAGACACACACTGAGCTGCGGACGCCCCGCTGAGTGTCTGACACTGATGCTGCCAGACTAATCAGGGTACTTTCTCTCTCTCTCTCTCTCTCTCTCTCTCTCTCTCTCACTTGCTCATTAGCGTTAGGGAAGAAACCAGACAGTTGTGACGTTGTAATGACGTTGTGTCTTGCTGTTGTTGTTCGCGTGTTTGGTGCGAGAAGGTTTGAGTTTCGTGTTAAGTCCCAGTTTCTATGGTGCTCGAAACAGGTCAATGTCCTACTTCTAATGGTTGTATCCCACATGACACAAGAAGCAATATTATTATCTTTTTCTTAGTGGTGGTATAAGTCTGCTTTATCAAGACTATCAAGATCAAGACTAACTTTTACAAAAAAAACACAAAGCA
>NW_023339807.1:19951844-19958215 GCF_004916995.1 Morone saxatilis | reverse complement strand
GGGGGGGGGGGGGGTATTGGATAGTTTTCCCACTTTGGGACTCGAATGTCCTCCAACTGCACTCAAGAACAACAAATGCATAAAATCATTTTCTAATCTCACGCAGCTATCGGTAGGACATAATATGTCTGTGCCTTCCAAAACTTAAAGTTAGGGAACGATGGTCATGGTTAAAAGAAACCAACACTGACGGTCAGTTGGAAACAGAAAACATAATAAGTAAGAAATGTAGTTAAGTAGAAGTATAAAGTAGCTGGAAGTAGAAGCAAGTAAAAGTATGTCAGAGTTATACCAAAGTACAGTGTCTGCTGGACAGGCAACTAAAATCAAAAGGTTTACCTTTATGTACATTAGTGGACCTTTGGGGGGAAAGATAATGAAATTAGGCAGATGCTGTCGACTGTAGAGGTGCCACTCATCGAGTGTGGAGCTGAAAAAGGAAGTGAAAGGTCAGAGGATCATGTTTGTCTTTGGATTTTATGTGCACTCTCATGCCTGGATGCTTGCTTCTTTCCCTTTAAAACTTTGGAAACTTGGGTGTAATTTCTTTCTTCCTTCCCTTGCTTCTTACCTTCCCTCCTTCCTTCCTCTCTACCTCTCAATCTGGTAGTCATGCTAATGACCCTGCTGTCTGCCCCGGCAGTTTCTCATAACACAACTTATCAGCACCGAACAGGAGTATGGGTATTTTTAAACTCTGCTGCAACCCCTCTCTCTCTCTCACTCTCTCTTACACACACACACACACACACACTTGCATACACTCTTGCTACTATTCAGTCGACTTGCTGGGAACCTGTGCCGAGGTCCAGATTGAAAATGTGATGTGTGCTAATGCATTCAGAACAGAGGTGAGGCCGGTCCTTTCCTTTTCTGTAAGCCAACAGTGGGAACACCAGCCCCAATACGGTAAGCTAGAAAAGGCGAGCACATTACAGTGGCTGAGTAATGAGAACCATGGAGCTCCAAGTCATTCCCACATTCATGCACACACACACACACCTGCTCACACACGAGCTGGTCTGTGGGAGTGTGTGAAGCAGCGCAAGACTCAAGCAGAGTACTACCAGCGCTATGCTCTTCTCCTGATGGTGATGCTGTGTGAAGTGCAGAGCTGTTCGACACAGACTCCAGCTGCTGCGGCCCTGTATTCAAATGGCACCACAAGACACCAGCACGCCGTCTCTTGGTCCTTATTAGACTCAGCCTCTCACTCTTTTTGTCTCCTTCTTTTTTCCCCCCAAAAGTCTCTCAACTCTCTACACCCGAGGCATCCCACTTTACTTTGTTTCCCCAACTCTCTTTACTCCTCTCCTCTACTGTGAGCTGTGTCCTTGTGACTGTTAGGCATCAATTTGTGGCACATCACATGAGGAAAAAAAGATTGCATGTGGAGAAAGGTTTCTAAGTATTCTTAATTTATTTGGTGACAGCCATCTTAGGGACATCTGGCAATTATAGTGGACTGTATTATATTGTAAGTCTTTTATTTCACACTGACTTCTACTTGGAAAAGAATGAGGTCAGTTAGGCATAATGTCTGCATAATACATCATGACTACGTGTTCTGTGACAGCCAACATTTTCAGAAAGCGTAACAGAGAGGTGAGAAGAGAGAGACTGCATCCTCTAGCTGTACATCTGAGCGAGTGTGTGTTTGTGCTTGGTGGCCATAATGCGTAAGATGGATGGAAAAAAATGAAAAGTGGGTGAAAAGCTGCTGATGCTGAATGGTTTCTCTGATTATAAAGAGAGAGAGAGAGAGCAGTTAAAGTACAATGTCAGGGAGTTGAGCGTCAGAAGACTTTTAGATTTCGGGATATGCATTGCATTAAATACAGGATGCACTGACAGATCATAGACAGAGGTAAAACGTGTACATCTCTTGCAAGTACACTCAGTATCTACTTTATCAGATGCACCTTCCAGTCAACAAAAACTACAAACAATGAGTCAGCTATATATAAAGCACGTGCACCACTTATATGGGGCTGAGGTGCAGTTTCTGTTCATCTAAAGGTCAGAAAGAGAGTTATAATTTAAAATCTTATGTAAATGTAATAAGGTATATTCAATTGTATTAGTCACACACATTAAGTGAAAATAAATAAGGGTCCAGAGTTCTTCACAGGTGCTGGATACATACAGAAAAAAAGAAATAAATATATATAAAAAGGTTTATATATTTTTTTGTATTTTACATATGTGTATGTCTTTAATTCTGCATTAAAATTAACAAAAATAATTAGTTTTGTCTTGTTGAATACTCACTAAAGTATTAATGTATTGTTTTAATCTGAATTATGGTGTTGACATTGTACCTGGAAGTACAGGAGTAGAACCCTACAGGGAGTATTCTAACTTTTCACACAAGCTGATGAAAGAATATGAGAAACCCAAACTATCTTCCGGCCACCAGAGGCTGCACCTCACCTGGAGCAAGCACGGAAAATTACGCGCCATCTTGGAATTTACGGTTCTGCAGAAAGACGTGAGTTTGTATTTTCAGCTTTTGTCCCAGGTAACCAGCACGGATAATTATTTTTTGTGCTAATTAATTCGCGTAGATAATTACCACATTTTATGGGTGGATAAAGGAGTCAACTCTGACCTTATCAACAACGCAGGTGGGCAGGTATCACCACCTTCACTTAAAGGAACAGAGGGGCCATATTTATCAATAAAGAGACAGGATGCATCTTTGGTAAGTACCACACAGTTGTTAATAATCAAATAAAAAATGGCTGTATTCCATTTAGCTTGCTTTAGCTACATGGCCCTAGTAGTTTTGTGCAGCAGGTGGAAAAAGTCAACACATTCTTAACTCTATTGATTCAACTTCTTTATGCAAGTAGAAGTAAAGTAAAAGAGAGTTAAAAGTGCTCTCTTGGTTTCCCTGAAGGACATGGCTGTGTCTTTGCAAAGCTAATGCATGCATTAAAACTAAAGTCATTTTGGAAGTGTAAGGAGTAGAAAGTGCAGATACTTGTGTAAAAATCTAGAGGTAAAAAAAGTTGTCAGAAACATAAATATAATATTATAATAGTGCAGAAACTTGAAAAATGGACTTAAGTACAGTAATTGAAGTATTCTTTGTTACTTCCTTACCTCAGGTATTGTGCATGCTGCCTCACTGTCACACTGTCACAGCTTACTGGGAATAGAATGAAGTTGTTAGTGTTATTATTAGTAACGCCTATAACAAGTCAAAATGTCTGCTGTGAAAAAGGCATTTTGTTAATGCTGACTTGGTGCTTCGGTTTGGAGTGGGTATAGATAATAGATAAATGGCAGGATATTTTGGCAAATACGATTGCTTTTAGTGTCTTTATTTGAACTAAAAGGATTGTGAGTCCTAGATTGAAAGTATCCCTGGCATTGTCTCTGATATTGCATTTGTGTGAGTTCACCGCATGACTGTTGGTGAGCTTGGTGATGTTCATAATGAGCTGTCCAAATGATTTTATATTGCTGAATGAAAGTTTGGCTGTCACTTGCTGCGCCTGATATAGTGCCAGCGTAGATGGGTTTTAATGAAGCCACTTGAAATGTCTATTATTTCTGAGGTGAAAAATAAGACTGAAACCCTACAGTCAGTACTCCTGTCCACCTCTGGCCCAGCGCTATATTCAATTTAAAAGACAGGCAGCTCATTCAGTGAGGGATCCAGGGCCACCAGTGCATGCTAATGGGGCGGCTCCCTGGACCTGCAGTTTCTCATCACACAACCTATCTGCACAACACAGTAACTATGTGTGTTTTAGACACTGCTGCAGCCTGCCTCCCTCTCTCTCGCTGTCTCCTTCCTGTCTCAGCCTTACCATCTTTTCTTAGACTCACATGTATGTGGATGTTTGAGCACAAGCGAGTGCACCTAAACTCGCACACACACACACACAAACAGACACACAGCAGGAGCGGGGCCTGCAGCTCCTGGGTGTTTTGCGGGTTGGATTCACACCGATGCTTTCTCTGACTGCACTATTGTTATTTAAATGTGGGAGGGCGATCAGCAGCAAGCATTAATGGCATCCTCAGCACTGTGGATGAAGCACAAGACACACACACCCACACACACAAAAGCATACACACATAGACATCCACAAATGCACGTGCAGACACACACACTTTTACGCAAGCCTTGTGGATGCACCTTGAGGGCCATATGAATAACAAATACCTCTGCCATCTGCAATACTACAGAGTATTTCCAACCATTTCGGCACATTAGTCAGCAGTCCTTTGACTTAGGCTCTCCACGCACCACTTGGTGTATTAGCAATGCTCTCCTCAGCTACGACACACTGCGTTTAAGGGTGCAGTTTGAAGAGAAGTTTGTTTTCTAAGATTAAACTTTGTGTTGCTGCTGATCTGACCTTGTCCTCTCGAGTTTGATGTTGTGGGAGGTGCTTGAGTCGTTTGCTGCGGCGATGTTTTGTTCTGTCAAGGCCAATCAGAGCCTAGTTGGAATACCTGTAGTGATGGTATCGTTTTAAACTGGTGAAGACCTCCCCCACCCTCCCGACACTGCCAGACCAAATGGGATTAGACAGGCGCCCCTGGCCATTAACACTTGATCCTTACCTGCTTTCTTTCTCCCTAGAAAACCATTGCTGCAATAGTTGGACATGTTACCTTTCGATTCCACTTCAAATTGTAGTTTTTAATTTAGTCAAATGTAATTCATAGACAAAAGAAAAGGTGTTTGATATTGTTGCTCGGGGGTTACAGAAGCCAACCAAGGGCATTTGGATTAGGGTTGGGGTCAACAATTAAGGCTTAATTTGTAGCACAAGCAGTCGAAATAACACATACACCTTTTATCAGTTTAGAGTGATCCAGTCTTTTCCTTAAATTACATATAAGAATCATTTTATTATGAATTTTACAACTGACAAGCAATTTGCTCCACGCTGCCATCCTGCTGTTTTTGTGTTAAAGTATGTTTACAATACTAAGTCTCCCTTTTCTTTATTGAGATTTAGGCTATACCATAACTATTTCTCTTGCTCACAGTTTAACATGGATAGTTGCCAGCTCGTGTGCCTCTCATCGCTGTGTAATTAAAGCAACACTGTTAATTAGCTGCTCAGAGTAATGCGTTGACTGCAACGCAACTGTTTTCACTGCAATTTATCAAGGACAAAGAAACCGTTATACTCTATAATTTGAAAAAACACAGGGCCATCTCATTAGAAATCGCCAGTTCATGTGAAAGAGATACCGTGTTTATCTCGAGTGTGTCTGTATCTGGTTATTTTGAAGGGGTTTAGGTGGCACTGTGTTGTATATCAGCTTGTATGTTAAAATCTGAGCTTTTTGTTGCAACAAGCACGACTCTGCGTTTTTTGTGTGCGCACAGTTGTGCATTTTTGTGAGTCTGTCTGTGTGTGTTGCAGAGTGTTGTCAGAAGTGATCCCATTTTCATTACTCACTGGCTCAAAGAAGGAGGTGAGGCCCTGGCTTGCAGCAGTGATAAATGCATTACCCCAATAAACCCTGTCTCCACTGAGGTGCTGAATGCTGACACACACACACACACACACACACACACACACACACACACCACACACAAACACATACACACACACACATTTCATTACACCATTCAACAGGAAACACACATTAAAACAACCACATGCACACCAAGTTTTGCAGTCACAAGTTCACTTGCATAAACACAAACCACACACACACACATTCCTCTTCCCTTACTGTCCTCTCAAAAATGTACACAAAACCACAACATGCATGGTTATCCGTATACACCAATTCAGGTGTACTCTGACACTTCACACACCACAACACATCACACACCTTCACACCACACTCATGTACATCTTCTTTCCCCCCGTCTCCTTCAGGTTACTAATCGACGACAGACCTCTATGCTGGCTCTAATGAAGGGGGGCCAGAGGTGATGGAGGCCAGCTGGACACCACTAGATCCTTCACCTCCCACTCCCTCCCATTCACTCCATCTATACCTCTCTCATCCATCCACCACACAACACACACAAATCCCTCTGCCCCCACAACCCCCTGCATGCCCCACAGTCCTGTTCTGCACTACAGCCATTAGCACCCTGTACCCTAACTTTCTGTTTCCATGCACCCACCCTCACCTCCAGTGCCTGTCGCCTCTTTTCCTCTGTCTCCTCTCTTTCCCTGTCTCTTTTTTTCCTCATCACCTGTCACTTTGCTTTCTTCCCATCTCTAGTTGGTTTACCCCCCGTTCTTTCCCCATCTCCTCTTTCTATCTCCTCTTTACCTGTCCTGTCTTTTCTCTTGCCATCTGATTGTCTCTTTACTCCCTTTATTATCCATCCCTCGTCTCTTGTCGCCAACCATCCTTCCTTTCCCTTTCTCAGT
>NW_023339807.1:19922454-19951744 GCF_004916995.1 Morone saxatilis | reverse complement strand
AAAAAAAAAAAAAAAGGGAAAGAAAAGAAAATTATTATTTTTATTCCCCCCCTCCCTCTGTACCCAAGTGAGTCGTGGCTCTCTCTTTTCAGGGGCAGATGAAAGCAGCTGGGCGCAGGGCTTCCAACAAAAAGTGCCAAGCGATCACAAACAAACCTTCAGATGAATCACATCAAAGGCGCTGCCCCAATTGTTAGCCCTCTCGTATCTGCGGAAAATTGGCTCATTAAGGGCAAAAAATGACATTGTTTACATTAGCCGGGGCCCTGATTAGTGCTAGCCATGTTTGTTGTGTTGCTCTGCTGTCCGCTTACCAACAGACCACTTCAGCTGCCCCGCACAATCGCTCCTTTGAAGGCTTTCTTTCTCTGGAAAAAAAGGAGATAGAAAGAGTGAGGACAACAACAACAAAAAGAAAGGGAAAAACAGAGGGGAAAAATACATCCATACACAGACACACACAAACACATACAATTGCTGTTCCAAACCCACACAAATGGACATGATAGCTGGTCTTTTCTCTCTCTGCCTCTCTACTCTCTTCTGCTCATCGGCTTTTCTCTCTTTACTAATTAGGTTGCTTGTGGAAATGGAGGCGATAGGAGAGGACAGTTGGGCCAATGATGAGTCTGTTTGTGCTGTAATTGCACTGATAAAGAGGGCGGTGTTGTTGGCTGCAAAAAAAAGAAAAGAAAGAGCTTGACAATAAAAGAGCCTGGGGCTCTTCTTTACGCCGACGGCCTCGTCTCCGTGAAAAGAACACCTTTTGTGGAGCGAAGGTTTTGTAAACTGAGATGATTTCTAATCTGTGGAAAGTGCCATGTGTTTTAGACAGGCATGTGTGTGTGCGTGTGTGTGTGCGTGTGTGTGTGTTTGATCTCCTAGATGTGAGGTGTAAGGGTCCTTCTACCTTCTCATCTCCCACTTGAACTCCTTTCTTCACTCTTTTCTAGTCCTTTTTCAGTTGTTTAAACCATTTATAGAATCTGTGAAATCATTCAGCGCTAGAAACCCAGATAAGATGTAATAAAATGAGTTTTATATGGGAGGGACAGTTTTAGATCTAATCATTTCTGCAGGGATGGTGACCTTCTGTAACAGCCATAGGATAGATCATATTCTGTGCATGGGCAAAACTGTCCTGTACTCCCTTTATTGCAGACTCTATGTACACAGTATAGTTCTCTAATTATGTTTACACATCTTTGTTTGGCTTTGTGGTCCTTGTTTCTGGCTGTATCTGTATTTCTACCTTACTACAAATTGTTCTTGTTGCTGTGTCCAATACATTGAGAGCTTAAAACCAGAGTCTAATTCCTTGTATGTGTAGTACACATTGTGTACACATACTTAGCCAATAAAGCCAATTCTGATTCTGGTATATATGCAGAGATTCATGAATAAACATGGATAACATTGACCCTTTCAATGAATCTGATCAAAGTCATCATATACCTTTTTGTAAGAACTCCATTTCTGTCTTTTTGATTCTACCTGAGTCTTTTTGGCAAACTTCCCCCAACAAGTTCTCTCAATGAAACATATGACCTATTAAAATTCAGTAGGGGACATTTCATCTATCCCAGCTTGGTGTGGCAGCAGTGACAGAACGAGAAAGTGCGTGACAAAAAAAGAAGCATATAAAAAAAACTTGGGGAGTAAAACTTCAAGTTATAGGTGAGCAGGTCAAGCTGCATCGCTAACGACAGCCACCGACCCCAAGCTCGCCCTGCGTTACCCTTCACCTTCCGCCGCTCCCCAGGCCGCCTCACCTTTGCCCTGGGAGAAAAATGGAGTCTGAGATGGGAGGGGGTAGGGATTGAGAGAAGGATGGAGAACACCTCCCCCTCAACATAATGATAACCACTGAGATCTGGCCACCGTCCCCCACTGGCCCCTGGACACTCAGCCCCGCGGCCCCCAGGTCAGCTCAGCACATTATACCTCCTCTCTCCTCCTGAACTCTCTGACTTCACATTTACATACCCACCACTTTTTCTGTCCTACATTCTCTTTTTTTTCTTCTTTTTTTTTCTTACTACACCTCATTTTCTTCTCTGCCTCTCCCTGAACTCCTCCCTTTCTCCTCTTTGTCTTTTGCATTTCATTTGCACAGTCCAGGTAGTGTGTATGCACGCCTGCGAGTGTGTGTGTGTGTGTGTGTGTGTGTGTGTGTGAGTAATAATTACCATTTAGAATACTAGCAGATCTCTGAGGGAGGAAACCCAAGTTTGCCAACAGCGAGGCATTGTGGGGGCTGTTTGGTTTGTGTTTAGGTGCCCTTGGTGTGCTGTGCTGAGGAATCAGAAATTTCCTTGACTTTTGACCGCCTTTGTCCCCAGGGGGGAGGCAGGGAGGCATAGAAGGGCACGGACTGACTTCCATTTGCCGTTTGAGGACCCATATGGAAAATATAAATTGGTAGCAGCAGGAAAGACTGAAACCATTGGCATTCTGGGCATTGCCCATTTGAATTCATGAGGTTGTGTTGTGTCTCTGCCCACTTCTCGATTGGAATATTTAAGAATGTGTCACACGAGGAAAGATGGATAAAGATGTCGACAGAGCTTGTTTCTATCAATGTTTCCTGTCTGAAATGTTTTAAAAGTCTCTTTTTGGGTTTTTGCTCTACTTTTTGGTTGGAAACCTGGGATGAGTTGATTTAGGATCAACAGCGTATTTTGTACATTCACCAAATCCTGAAGCCTTTTGAAAAGCTTGTACCTCCAAAATCTTGCTAATATTTATATTCACATTTATGACCTCTGGCAGATGCTCTCATCCGGAAAAATAATGTTTAATATTTATGATCAGATCAATTGAATATAGAAATTTGGCAGCAATCAAACCATCCCAGTGAATAGCTGAACGTAACACAAATGGGAAAAAAAAGGCAAAGAAAGATTTCCCCTTACATTTGAAATATTATATACATATTTTGATGCTTGTAAAAATAATACCATTCTGTATTTCACAAGAACTAAACAAAAACAAATGTTATGAATAAAGTAGCAGAATAAATGTATTTCTTCTTTTTTTGCACCACTAATCATATTGTGGTCTGTCAGTTATTGCATATTCCCCACATTGGAAGCATCTTTAAGGAACTATAAAAAGAACAACCATAATATTGAATTATATCAATATGTCAAAGGGTCATAGTATTTTAGCATAGCATTAGGACTCCAACTAATGATTATTTCCATGCTCAGTTAATCTGTAAATATTTTTTTGATTAACTGAGTAATTGTTTAGTGTAGAAATTGCTGGACGTAGTGAAGAAAGACCGTCATAACTTCCAAGAGTTGATATCTTCAGATTACTTGTTTTTTCCAAGTTTGTCGAAAAGCCTAAATTATTAAATTTACAGTAATATAAAACAAATATAAACAGTAGATCGTCACATTTGAGAAATTTAAACGTCATTTTTGTTTGATAATGACTTACATTCATCTATAATCAAATTTTTTTGATGATAGATTGTTTAATCAACTAACTGTTTTATCACCAAACTGACCTGTTTTATGCAACAGTCTATCTTGTTAGATCTATTTCCACTTTATGGTGCTATTCCATTTTGAAATAACCCCTAAGTATTCAATAAAAAGGAAACCCTACCTTGTGACACGTGCATAATGTCTTAAGTCATGAATCACTATCACATTGACGACATAATAGACCTCCTGCCTTATATCACATTTCCTCCTGCTTCCAGGAACCACACTCGACTAGCACAAGGCAGTGGCAGAAGGGAGTAAAGCTTGCTAGATGGATAGGTATATAGTGCACTTTGTGTATATGTGTCTGTGTGTGTGTGTGTGTGTGTGTGTGTGTCTGTGTGTGTGTGTCTGTGTGTGTGTGTGTGTGTATGTGCTGCAGTGAGTATATGGCAGCCCTAGTGGGGGACTACATTAGGAAGGGGTTGTGTCCTGCTCATGGGACATGGGACCAACTGCGACCTTGTGGATAATAACTGCCACCAGGGGTCACAGCCAGCCGCAAAGGGAGCGAGACAGAGAGTGAGAGTGAGTTAGAAAGAGAGGACAAAGCTTCATCACTTCCCCATTCTCTCCATCTCACTCCGAGTACCCTCGCACTCATGTCACTGCTATCAGTTTAAATGGAGCATTATGCAAAATGGAGATGATTTTGGCTTCAGGGGGTGTGATAGGGAGAATTGTGGGTTAATGTAGGGGAGAAAAGAAAAGAAAGATAGGGATTTTGGTGGGTGGGAAGAGAGGGTTAGAGAGATAGTAGGAGGTTGTGGGGTTTGGTGGGGGGCGGGGGGTGTTTGAGGGAGGTATAAGAGGGTTAATAAAAGTGACAAGTGAGTGTTTCATTCTATCTAAGCCACCTTCCTAGACAGGTAACACACTTAGAGGATTCGCTGAGTGAGGAAGTGAGGCTATTGGGGGAGATCGTCACTTCGGTGTCTGTCTCAATATAAGCCGGAGGCGACACAGGACCCCAGGGTCCGGCCTTCCCATATAACAGCCCACCTGAGAGCCAGCACAATAAAGGCCACTCAGCCAGATGCAATATACCACAAAGAGAATTTCCTGAAAAACTTGATTTAAGCTGGAAAGGAATTGAAAGTTATTTGCAAACAGCGTTTTCCTAAAATCATATACCCCAGGTTGACTTAAGGGAGGCATTCATATAAGATTGACTGTTATCTACAAGCTAAATGGATTTGGTTTTACCTGACTCAAAAGAAAAAGTTATTGGAAAACTCACTTTACCAAGTCTCTTGTCTCTTCCTGTGGACTGTTGAGGTGAAGTGCAGCGCAGGATATATCCTTATAGATTTTCCATTTTGGTCGCTTACATTGTTTTGAAATGATATCGGGTTTTAAATATACTGCCAAATCTCAGATTTCCTGCAAGTTTATTGCTCTTGCCATGAGTCAAAGATGTGATTATTTTTAAAACATTCTGGTTTAGTCTTTACCTTAGTCATGCATTCAGCAATACTGAATTCCCAACCTTAAAAGTTCTCCTTTCTTATTGACAATGTGTCTCTCTAGATTATGTCACATTAAAGGCTGACTGCAACTTTTTTGTTGGTGTGAAAGGGGTTAAAGTAATTTTCTCTCTGATGGCCATTTTACCAATTACAGTATCAATTAATTAACTTGGCACCTTGTACACACCAATTGCATTCTTAGATCTACAGTACAGTTGGATGAGCATTTTAATCTGTAGTAAATGTTAAATGTTTATAACAGTAAAATAAGTGAAACTCAACTGAGATGAAAGGGTTTTATTGTGATTTGAGAAACAAGACCCCACTTAGCGTGAAAAATGTGTTTTATGTACAACTGAGTACCAGAATAGCTCATTGGAATAATCATGACATCTTGGCCGGAAAACAGTGATTATTTTTCTTATCAATTTATGTATTGATTGTCTTTTGATTATTCATTAATCATCTGGTCTGTAAAATGTTAAGTGAGATTAAAAATGTCCATACGTCATCCCCGGGTCAAAAGTAACTGATTGATCGCCTAAAACCTGAAGATATTGAATTTACAATCGGATAAAACAGAGAAGAAATTCCAAATACTGGTGAAGCTGTACGCAGAGAAAAGTTGGCATTTCTGCTTGATAAATATCTTGAACAATGAAATGATTATCAAACGTTTATAAGTACTATCGTGGTTATAAAATTGTTGATGAATATAATCGTGTTGATTGACTAATACAGTGACTGATTACTACACTACTGCTTGATGGAAGATAAGTGTACACACTGATACATCTGATCTCCTGTATACGTCTAAAACATGGTTGACCTCAGGCAGAGCAGGTTGGAAATGCAGCATTGTTTGGAGAAAATCATTTGAACTTCTGGCCAATGCACTGACTCAGTTTGTGAGTACAGCCCCCTGGGGTGTGTTAAATAGTTTCTGTGTATCGCTATTACAGAGGTTAACAATTAGTTTCTCCCTTGAAATGAGGGGCGCTGACCCTAATATGAGGCCACTTAACACCCATAATAGTATGATAATTGGCCAATGATGATGATCTTGCCCCTCCCCCTGCCCACAAAACTGTCAGTTAATTGTAATAGATTACCAGTGTATTAGTTACATTTATCATTTCTGAAATGAAGCACATGGTGTGTGTGTGTGTGTGTGCACGTACGCTTTCATGTTTGAGTGATTATCAGTGGGGGGAGGGGCGGCTTAGACTTGAGATAATAATACTTCAAATCATTTCCTTCTTCTCCATCCTGATATTTTTACGCCCGCCGCCCCCCTCACGTGCGCGCTTCACTGATGACTGTCGTAATTGCGTGTTCACGGGCTCGATTTCCCCCGAGGGGTTCCCCAAATTAAAAGAAGTCATCCCACTCTTCCCTCATCTCCCTTTCCTTCAGCACCCTATTTTCTACACACACACACGCCACCACGCTTGCAACATCGCACACACGCGCACGGACCACAGCACACACAACACCCACACACACACACACACTTTTATCTCTCCCCCCTTGTTTCTCTCTCTCTCTTACAATCCCGCTCCAGGGATGCCATGCTTATTTGAATGGAACTTTCTTGTCTTTTTTCTTCTTCCTTTTCAAGCTGCGTGTCACTAATGAATAAATAAAACACACACAAGCAGTGGATTGACTTTCATGCATGGGTGCACTGGCTTTGATGAGACCCCCCTCCCCACCAATCTTATAGACAAGCTGCTGAGGACAGTCACTCTCTGCTCTGCTAGGCTACTGTTAAACATTTGCTCTGTATGCAGATGATGCACATTTTGAATTTTACAAGGCCTCTGCTGGGGTCACTGACAAAGGAATCGGAAATAAATTTAGTCTTATAAAGGACAGTTATTAATTACACTTGTATAAAACATTAGAATAATTTGTTGCTCTCTATCACTGATTTAAGGGTAATATAAGGATATTTTTAAACCAGGGCCATATTTTATTTATTTATTTGTTTTATATATTTTGGGATTTAAATGAGTAATGGGTACGACAAGTTTGGGTATTGGTCCAGTGGAAGACCTCAGCCTGCAGCTGCAAAACGGGCTGCAGTTGCTGCAATGTAATCCTTGGGGGCAAATGTGCCTATCAGAGTACGTCTACCAAAAGTGCTTGTTTTTGAATCTAACACAGGCTCAGATTGTTGTTTCCATGTCTGACAGCATTATGGAAAGGATACATACAGAGACAGACCTTTTTGTTAACGAGTAAGATCCTGATTGTTTAACCAGAAATAGCTGTTACATCACTCTGTTCAATCCCAGTTGCTTACCTGGTAGAGCGTGCGCCCCATGGAGGCTGTGTCCTTGGCCCGGGTTTGATTCTGACATGTGGCCTTTTGCTGCATGTCGTCTTCTCTATCCCCCAATTTCCTACCAATCTCAATTGTCACTATCACATAAATGCATAAAAAGCCTTAAACAACCCCACTGGCTCATTCAGTTTGTGTTTTTTAAAGGGCTAGTTAGAACTAGCAAGTCCTGTGTTCTGTGACATAAAAGTACTGTTTTTGTCAAAGAAATATAATAACAATCTGAGCCTGTCAGTCGCAAAAACAAGCACTTTTTGTGGACATACTTTGACAAGCACATTTGCCCCCAAGGATTACGTGGCAGCCATTGCAGCCCATTTAGCTTCTGCCGGCTGAGACGATTTACAACACTAGTTCCAAAAACACATTGTGGGGTCTAAATGACCAATATTGTTAATTTTGACCCCACAATGTGTTAAAAAACAAGGCCAAAATGAGGCCCAAAACAAGTTAGCATAGGCAACAATAGCTACCGAGGAGCAACACCTGCACAAACAGAAATCCAAAAGGATAAAGTGAACCAGTTTGTATGTTAAGTGGTCACTGGGGGATGTATCGAAATAAAATGAAAATAATTCAAAACAGATTGCTGCTTTATATACACAGCACTGAAATAATCATTTAAATTGTAGCTGTTTAGAAATTGTTTTGAATTGTAGATAGAAAAATGGCCACTTATGCACATATGAAAGTATAATTTGAAAAAGGATCAAAGTGTAAACAGTTCCAGTGGTGAGATCCACTTGTATAATGCTTTTAATGTGCACTGTATTTACTGACCTTTACAACCACAGTTTAAAAGGAAAATGAAGCCCCGACTGGTACTTGTGCAGCTAAAGCCAGGAGTGTGTGCCCTCTCTTAACTGCCAAGGGCCTGGCATGCCGAGCAGGGCAGAGGGATCCTGGCACTAATTAGCTTGTAATGGCATCATAAATTATGGACAAATCAAGGCAGTGCATCGGACAGACGTTTTAATGAAAAGTTGTAATGGGTCACCCGCGGAGGCCTGAGGGCTGAGGTCCTCTCACCTGCCAGGGTTATCCATCACACCACAGCTAGCAACAGGATTGGATCCACAGACTGGTTTAGAGACAGTGTGGATGGTCTGGAGGCTGGATTTCCATCCTGGAGTTTCCATTCTCTTCACCACCGGTACCTGTTTGATTGTTTTGTCATGTTTGAGATTCTGTACCTGGCAGAGCTGATATTCCAATAAAGTAGTCTTTTCCCTATTCAGCTGGATTACATCACCTTGCATCACATCTAAATAGATGCACATCCGTAGAGATTCACACACATGCCCACTTACCACACATGCATCAATTTCGCACTTGTGATGCAGCACAGATGATGAGGCCTTGACTTTTCCTAGACAGAGGTGCCTCTCTTTCACCTAGAAATCTTTAAGAAAATGGACATCAATCCCTGGAACGGATGGTCAAATAAAATCGTTCTGGGACTTATTGATGTTTCTTTTGTGCCTCTGTGAAAGACCCGATAGGGTTCTGGCCGCCGCTGCCAGATGAGCGTCTGAGAATCATTAGCGAAGCTGATTTGATTTACGTCCTGTGTAGATGGGGCCACCCAAATGATCTGCCTCGCCATGGCCGTCATCAATCACCGCCAACCAGAGGGCACAGCAAGCATGCATGGGAAAGAGAGCGGGGTGGCACACCAAAGCACCCACAGGGCTGTGTATGTGTGGGCACGCGTGCACATAGTTTGTACAAATGTATATTCTGTAAATGTTTGTGTGTGTATAAATGTGTGCACATGAATGAGTGTGTTTGTGGAATGAAATTTGATTATGCATCAGAATGTGTAGTGTGTGCGCGTGTATGGGTTTTTGGTATTACTGTGTGAGCATATAAGACTTATTATGAATCTGGTTGTATTATTATTATTATTATAAATCTTTAATTGTAAATATAGTTAACATTACCTTTCCTTCAATAAATTCTCAGATTCAAGTAGTCGCTTGTTGGTTAACATTCAGTACTTTTATGCCATTTTATGATGTTTCTTTATTATTTAAGTCGGTGGTTCCTAACTAGTCTAGCCTCAGTGTCCTCATTTCTCTGTAGTTCAGTCATAGTTCAGACAGGGTAGATAACACTGAGTCAGATTTATTTTTTACGATTGATGTTTTATTGAATTCTAGGCAGATATAAGAATATAAGACAATATATACATATACAACTTAAAACAGAAGACTGGCAGTTTTATTTAAAAAAAAAATTTAATTGCAAATAAATAAATAAATATGCATTTGAGCCTCAATACCCAACAAAATGAGAAGTATTGCAACAGGGATTAAAAACATTAAGTATTGTATAGAAATACAACAGGCTTAATCCGTTTTAAAGGGATAGTTAGGTAGTTCAAATAACTTTTTCTGCTGAACCCATCCACAGCAGTACATTACTTAACTTTTCTGCTGGTACTCCTGTCTGCTCTGTTAAACCTTATACAACCCCACTTAAAAAAAAAAAAAAAAACAGAACTATCCCTTTAATGGGCAAATGAAAGCTAGAAAAGGGAGATTATATACATATATATTCAATTAAGCCTTAAGACTGGCTTATGATTGATCCATTGGGACAAAGAACAGAAAAGATTAATGTGTGTAATACTTATGTTCACTCTCTAGGTAGAAATGGTACTTAATGGTTAATTAACTACTTTTGAGAATAAAGATAGATAATATAAGTTAGTACAAGACTAATTTTAGCAAGCAGGACAATGATATTTCTGTATATAGATATAATACACATTTAACTCTAAGATAACTTTAATTATGTCAAATTACTTATTACTTACTTAAGATGTTTCGAGTGCTTGTACAGCATGTCCAGCTGATACCAAGCGTATATATTTTGAATTCTGTACAGTGAGTGAAATTATATTCTAACATGACCATTTCAGACCCAAGGCAAATGAGCTAGTGACATTCCCATGCTGTTCATGAGGTCTTGAAATCACAGTAAAATTCTGTGCAGCTGCTGAGGATTAATCAAGACATTCTGGGGCTGATCAAACCTTTCCCCTGAAAGTACTTCCCCTCTTCTTTTTTTTTATACCACTCTAGTTCCCCTTTGTGTGTTTGTATTTGTATGAATATCCGCGTGCCTGTCTGACAAACTGAGTGAAGTGGGGGGGCTAGTGAGAAATGGGTGCGTTTCCATTTGAGGGCTCGTGATTGACGGCCAACTTCGGCTTCCCTGGGAGTATGTTGTTGCTGGCAAGAATCCATGGCGCCTTGTTCACTTACAGAGAGTTGGCACAGGTTCCACTCCACAGCAGCGCACAATTCACATGTCATCGCACTGTTGCATCAGCAATAATCTCTTAAAGCCAACAGAGACAGGGAAACGGATCAACGTTTCGTTAATCGAAATGCCTTTATCCGAACCTCCTCCCATCGAAACCACCTCCACGCTAAAACACCATGGCACTTGCATTATTGGAACATGCATGCTCAAATATCTCCCTGTGAAATGCTAATGAAACACTAATCCTTTATAGTGTAGGTCTATTTGCACTTTTATAGCATTTCGAATCCAGTGATTCCATTGGATTCAGGTTAAAGGAATATCGAATTAGATATGCAGTATCAAATCCTGAATTTATGACTCAAATATAGGCCTATTTGTTTTGTTTTTGCTAATACGCGGGAGCAATAGTGAGGATCTTCAAACATTGAATGCTGTAAAATACTAACCCACACAGAGAACACACATACTGTGGATTATATTAGCAACAAGAATATCACACATTGGGGAGAGGAAGGTTGTGTGTGTATGTGTGCATGCATGTGTGTGCAGGGGGTGAAGGCCAAATTAGCCAGGTTGTATAAGCAATTATTGGGGCACACTATGTACCTAAGCACCCTAATAGGTATGTAGAGGAGGCATTATTCAATTAGAGTGGCAGTTTGCTGTAGCGAGGAGCAGAGCAGTGGTGACAGCGCTGGTGTCTTCTCCTTATGAAACAACCTATTTAAGCTAAATCAACTCCCACTTAAGAGCTGCGGTAATAAGCGCGTGGCGACGCTCGCCGGCCCGCGGGGGCCCATCCGTCATGCTGTAATACGGAATCAGAATGAGTGATAACACCTAGTCCTGCTACAGCGCCTTAGCTTCTGCCGCAGGAATGGCTTTCAAGCACACATACACACACAAAAGATAACATACACACCTGCGCAGACACTCACATGAACACATTGCTAGCAGCAGCAATACTGCTGGATGGCTCTGCTCATTTCCCTCTCCCACCCACCTCCTTCTCCACCAACTTGCATATGCGGTAAGAAATTGTGTTCCTCCAGATTTGCAAGTATGACCCTTTTTTTTTTTCCTTTTTTTATTACTTTTAGTCATTGTCCAAGTGTGAGCACACTGTACTGTGTGTTGGTGTAGTGAGTGTGTGCTCATCAGTGATTGTATATAGTTAATTAGTTAATAGTTGTTTATTATCATTATTATGTTTAAATGTTAATTGGACTGCAACTAACAATTATTTTCACTATTGATTATTTTTTTATTGACTAGTCAGAAAAAAGGCCAGCACAGGTTTTCAGAATTTCTCCTGAGGGGGATAAATAAAGGAATTATCTTATCTCTTATTTTAACCCAACCTAAAGTCTTCAAACCCCATAAATGTTCAGTTTACAGTGATATAAAGTGGATAAAAGCAATAAACTCTCACATTGTAAAAGGTGGAAACAGACTATATTGGACAGTTTTGAATAAAACCCTTAAAGGACTAATTGCAAGCAGCAACATTAGCAAAAATCTTTTTATCGATTGCTAAAGTGATTAATTTACTAATTGTTTCAGCTGTAAAATATTGTCAACATCTTTTCATCACTCAGTAACCATAAAATATGGTCTCACCGCTTATATCATACTGAGCCGTAATGTAAAATTGGTATCAATTGAGTCAATCTAGGCATATTTTAATTAATTGGTATTGGCTATATTACGTAAGCCCAGTCAGCCAGTATGGAACATCCCTTTTTCCTGTCATGGTATCTCTCTGTTACTAGATACTATTAGTTTTAGTTACTTACATTACCTGACTGTAATTTCTGTCTGAACACTGGAACGGTGCACACTCAAAATCCTTGTTGGGAAAATCTGGCAGATCAAGTTTGCAAGGAAGGAATAGTGAAAAAAGAAGCAGCCACAGTGAACTGGTTGGATAAAGAGCTGCAGGCGACAGGCACTCGCTGCAGTTTGAGTGAACCCCAAAGCTCCAACATGTCATGAAGGGAATAAACTTTTACCTTGCAGTTCCTGTCTTATGGAAAGCCACAGTGATCACAGCTGTTCATGCTACACATGGAGCAGTTATTCCAGCTGTATGAAAATTTGGCATCAGTTTAGCCATTAAACATGGCTGGAAGTGATGTCCTGGGGATGAAAAAAATGTGCCAAATGCGCTGGTTGTTGTATTCTTGATCAGAGAACATATCACCTTCTTAAAGCTTTTCAGCCAATCATTGATATATCATTAACATCCCTAGCTCTGTGATCCACAGGGGTGCTTTGCCTTAGGCTGTAGGCACGTCAGTTGCTGTACATTTACACCATCTGCTCACTGCTGTCCTGTGTACAGATAAAACTTATTACAAAGAACCCAGGCAACAAATACAAACAAACAGGAAAAAGATGTTGAGTATTTTCCCGATTTGAATTATGAACAGATGAAAACAACAACAAAACATCTACAGAGTGATGAAAACAGAGGAGGGAAAAACACTCAATAAGCGGCATGCTTGAAATGTTTGAGAAGCCTGGTTTCATGGGCATCCGTCTTTCTTTTTTTGTATCTTGTTTGTTTTTCTTCTCCATTCATTCCCCACCTCTCTCTCCCTCTTTCGCCTATCCCTCTCTCTCTCCGTGGCTCATCAGTGTGGTTGTTCATCGGTAATGACTCCCACTGTGGCAGGGCCCCTTTAAGGTTGAGGTCCCCCCCACCCCTCCATCCTTCCCCCTCCTTCAGTCCCATCCGCCATGCATTATTCATGGCTTCACAATCAAATGAGGGAACTACGGTTGGTAGCAGGAGACATGGTGCATGGCTCTTCCTCTCCAAAAGTCCCCCGAGGTGCCCCAGTCTGGTACCCACCATCACCCACTCCCCCTAACCCCCGCTTCGGCCCAACCCGTCGCCTCCCACTCACCCCTTCGACACGGTGACAGATTTATTTTTTTTTGATTGGGGTGGGGGTCCAGACACATTGACTCCATCCCACCCTTCCCTGGGGTCATTGGCAGTCACGCTGGTCAGCAGTGACCTCCGTTGCCCTTTGGGGCACTCATCACTTCCTCTTCCTCTCCACAGGGATGCACCCAAAGTGTCTGGCACCTTTTTGGAGAGCTGCTAAGGAGGGGTGGGTTGTGCTTGGGATAAGTCATCCTTTCTTTGAAAGCTTTTTTTTTTTTTACAATAGTTAACCACACTGGGTTGGTACATCGCTGACAAGCTTGTAAAAGATGTAATTTTGTCCAACTTGTCAGCACCAATCCTAGAGCCCCCCTTGTTCCCCCTTTGAACTCGGGCGCTCTGTAGCACCAGGTAACCATTCGTTTGCATAGGACGTTCCATCATCTGGTGGATCGGTTATAACTCAAGTTTCCAACATAATACCATAATTCCCATTGGCTCTGAAGTGCCATATTACCTTTTCCCACACTTGGCCCAGTTGCCCTATTTAGGCACCCACACAAGGGATGGAACATGGTGGGAAAAAGAGTAAGGACAAACTTAGATGCTCCTGTAAGGTAGTCCTCTCGATCAGCAGACAAGCTGTCATCTGGAACAGCAGGGCAACCCATACCAACACATTCACCACACCCTTTCTTTGTAGTGCGATTTTAACTGAATGGTACAATTATGCATGTGGAAAGTCAGTGGAAAGACACAAAAGGGTGGTGGACACATATGCTGTAATTGATGTTTTTCCAATTCAGCAAAAATTCAGTGTGGCCTTGTATGGGCAAGGATGATGGTATTGCACCCAGTGGATGGGCGGAAGGGAATATCCTGGCCCACGCGGGCCACAGGTATTAAGGCACCCGCAACCAAAGTACTCTCCTCTCTCTCTTCCTCTCTCTCCTCTCTTCTCTCTCTCTCCCTCTCTCCCTCTCCTGGTGATCCTGATGATACCTAACAGTATCAAGGCTGTTTGTGAGCAGTAAACATGAGCTGTAAAAACACCTGGGAAGATTCAAAGATTCACTTTACAATGTATCTGAAAGTACCTTTGCATTTGCTAAATTGAATAGAAACTTAACGTTATTTCATTTAATTGCAGTTTCCATACAGATGGGGAACAGGCTTGTTGCACAGATGTCTAGCTGCTATAGCTTTAGGTATTAGTGGGCTCCCTCCCTCCATTACACAGATCTTTGTTAATTTGGAGACAGAGCTAATTTGATAAGTGCTTTTGAAAGCAAAGCCTATACAAAGTTTACTTGAAATGATTTTTGTTGTTACGGTTGTCAGGAATCTTTAAATGACTAGTTGTCGTGGTTAAATAACCTTAGTTCCCAGTGTTGATTCTTGCAACTGGTGCCTGTGGCACAGTGAGAACTGTCAAGATTAGAGTACTAGAGACAGAGACAGAAGAGGGGAAAATTTCTTCAATGTGGTGCCTGTAGTAGAATAGTTGAATGAAGAGGAAGATTACAGATTAACATATTAAATGCCAAGATAGGCCCACCTGGTGTGTGACAGATCTTTCATACCGTGCAGCCAGTGGAAATGGAAATGTATCATAACTAGGTCTCTTGTGAGTAATTTTATTCTGATCACTCCTGGTTTACTCGTTTGCAGCTTCTTTTATTACAAGCTTTATATATGAAGGATTAAGTCCTGTAATCATGTTGGTAATTGAAATCGCAGGCTTTGATATTGTACATTGCTTAAAGCCGCACAGTCTCACACAGTCACCTGTCTCTGAATCACAGTTCTTCCCCTTCCTTCCTTGCCTAAAAACACTGCAGCCAGTCTCTTCTTTTCCTGGCCAGCCCATAAATATGCCATTATGGTACTCTTATTATCCTCATTATTGGGGTGGCTAGAGTGGCGTCTGCGTCTATCATGGCCCTCTAATGTGGGTCTAATGGTTCTGACCTGTACGGGACACAGGTGGTCCCCAGAACAGCCTTGATTGGGTCCATTTATTAAGCTGCTCTGGCGCCAGAGATGGTTCGGTTAGTCATTTGCGTGCAGGGCAGGTTCCATTCCCAAGGCTGTTGATGGACTGGAGCCCCCCACTACGCACTCCCTGTCTCGCCCCATAGCCCCAGCTTTGTTCTTTCCTAATGGCTCAATTAAATGGGTTAATTCGGAATGGGGACCCTCTTCATATCTGTGATTATCACCTAGCCCCCTACCCTGCCACATCACCACCACCACCACCACCAGCACACATACACACACACACACACACACACACATACACTGCTATTGCTCCATAGCTCACCCCCCAACTGCAAGCCCACACATTTATTATTCATCGCAATCAAATAAGTGGGGTGGTTGAAGAAAGTTGCTTTTCTCTCTCTCACTTTCTTTCTTACCTCTCTCTCTTTCTCTCTACCTCCATCCCCTCCCTGCGCCTCTTCTCCTCCTCTCCACTCGTCACCTCTCCTCTCCCAGGGAAGAATTTCTTTTATTGCGACAAACACTCTGTGGAGCCCTCGGCTTTCGGCAGCCCCAGCCAGTCATTGATGCAGGCAGTCAGGGAAGCAGGCAGCCAAGCAGCCAGGCAGCCCTCCCCGTCAGGAAAATGAGCAATTCTCTCATTGTAATAATGCGCCTCTGTCATCTTCCCATTATCGGCATGATAAAAGATGAAATATTCAGGGAGGCTGGCCTCCTAACCTGATCTGGGCGCGATATTGGGCCTGTGGAAAATGAGTTTTATCAGCTTTAATATACTCCTTGGCAGACTGACCCTTGAAATTAAACATTATTACAGAGCGGATATTTAAAAAACCGGGGCCACAAATTACATCAAAATGAAAATATTAAGGAACATTACGAATATATCAAGTGGCGCTTCTCTCCCTCTCGTCTCACGCTCGCACACCAGCTCTCCTCCTCCTGACCCCCCTTTTCTCATCCAGCCTCACCCACCCCACCATTTCACCCCCCTCAACCATCTTCGATGAGGGTGGTCGGGGATGCGGCAGGCGACGTTGTAAGTGTCACTGTTGTTGTGTGTGTGTGTGTCTGCAGTGGGCTGGCAGAGAAATAATAACAATACTGCCTGTCCCACCAGCTTCATACGTCTGCATAAACTAATTAGACCTTGACGCTCTCATCACCTGCTTTATTGAGAATGGAGGGGAGAACACTGGCAGGAAGTGTGGGACTTGAGTAGCAGAGAGTGTTCCTACACTTGTGTGTTTGTACGTTTGGGAGGGTGCGTGCAATGGAATTAGTGTTTGATGTGTATTTGAGAGGGAGACCGAAAGTGTGTGAGCTTCTTGGCAGTTGTGGTGGGAGTTGAAATACTGTATAGGTTGTACATGTGTGTGTGCGCGTATGTGTGCACGTATAGTGAGAAAGGTTCAGTTACAAATCTGTCCGATAATAAAGCCTTCCTCTTCAAAATAATCCCAGGTATTTCAGCTGCATGTTTTTGTCAGGAAAAAGGTATCCCTGGACTCCTAATGTGACAACTCATGTACAGTAATGCTCATGAAAAATAATGGAAAAACCAGTAGGAAGTGAGTTTCTCTAATCACTTTAAAAGTAAAAATCCCCCAAATCTATCTGTCCCCCAAAATGGAGAGAAAGTGATGTTGGCTCTGTGAAGTGTGTGGTGATTTGTCACTTTGTGATGGGGGGATATGAGAAATGCAATAAAAGGCGGAGGAGAGATGTGATTTGAATAGATTTCAGAGGAAGTTGGTCCTTGGGGGAGTTGGATGAGTAAGCAGTGTCCCCGAGGACCGAATTAAAACTTTACTTTTGGTCACGGCGCCCCCTCCCCATAGTGCTCCTTCGCTTATCGCCTGCATGTGCGAATGTGTGTATGCATGGGTTATATTATGTGTGTGTGTATTGGCGTATGAGCATGTATGTGTCTGACTTTTGTGTTTGTGTGTGTGTGTGTGTGTGTGTGTGTGCGCAAATGTGTTTTCAGACGTGTGTGTTTCCACTTGTGTATGTGTGTCCCACACAAATGGAGCGCCCTCCCCTGCCCCTCGCCCCGAGGTTATGGGGGGATACACACAGCTCCCTCTGCCAGGCTCAGATGAGTATTCACAGCAGCAAGCCCCTCTCCCTTAACCCAGCACAGGGGAGCTTTGCATATTGAGGCTGTGTATGTAAGTTGGTGTCTGTCTGTGTGTGTGTGTGTGTGTGTGTGTGCGTGCGCACTAGCCTGTACAGGGGTCCAGTTGATTCCATGCACATGCATTGTTATTATTCCATTGGTGATTCAGCTGGCTTGGTTGGTGCCAAACTCATACAGTTGCATGCATGCATGCAACGTGGCTCAACATGAATTGATGCATGCTACCAGCTTATATTTTGCTGTGTGTACATTGTGTAAATGCTCAAAGCTGCCTTTCTCATTGGGCGGGTTAATACTGTTTGTCTGGAGCAGAGACAGAGAGGGCATTAAACATATAAGCTCTTGAGTGTAGTGTCCAGTCGAACTTGTTATGCCTGAATGCTTGGTGCTAATGCTGTGCTGAAGGAGGGAGCAGCTATCTGACCCGGCCATGCAAAAAAATTAAAGGGGGGCAAAAGGGGAAATGGGGGAAAAAGGCAAATGCAGAATAGGGGGAATAGACTCCACAGGGGTTGGTTGCAGAGAGGGGAGAAAACAGCGGAGGCAAAATGGCTTTCTCCATCCCTTACTCCCTTCCACCCTCCCTCTTTCTCCTTCTCTCTTCCTCTCTCTATTTCTCTCTCTCGCTTGATTCATTATGCTGATATACACAGTATTTGCTTCCTGAGTGAGCCCCCCTGCACTCCCGCCCTCCTGGAATGCTCACACTGGTGAACGTACACACTCGCAGACACACAGCCACACACACAAACACACACACACACCGAAACACACAGCAAGATGGTGGTGGTGCCATAAATATAGCAAACGACACAGCCTAGCAGCCGAGCAAGGTCAGCTGCGGCCCAGGATGACAGTGCCGTGGGCGCTGCACCGAGCTCTTGTTAGAAATGCACACAGATAGCTCATTAGGACGGGCCCCTGAGGCCCCCCCAACACACACATGCACACACAAACATATACAAACATTGATCCATTTACTATTTAATTGCAAAGTTACAGTGTACGCTCCGCTGTGGAACACAAACCCCTCTTTGACAAGATTCAATCTACTCCCCTCATCAGTTACTGCTTTATACTGTGTGTGAGGATGTCTGCTGGTTTTCAGTGTGTGTTTATAACATGTACCTGGCAGAGTGTACATGAAAGGTGTGTTTTTAATTTGAATATCTTCAAGGTAAGTGTTAGACTCATGTATTTACACATTACATATATATGTTGCATTTCCATGTATGTGATACCCCATCCCCCAGTACTAGAGCTACTGTTTATTAAAAGCTGTGGGCACTGCAAACTTGGCCTCCTTCACTGTCGAAAGGATAATCACTTCTCTGAATGCAAAATCCGTCATGTTTGCATAATAATGACAGCTTTTGAAAATATCACAAAGATACACACAGGCAATATAGAGATATCTTTGTGTTTTCTTACCTCTGTGAAAGAAGACATCTTGTTAGAGAGTGAAGGGGAGATGTTGAAAGAGGGGTGGGGGAGAGTAGGAGAAAAGCCTTTTAGAGGGATGTTCTCAGTCCTACTGGAACTGGGGAAAATGTACATGTCCAGTATGACTTTGCATGAACTTTATAATTGCAGGGTAAAAGTTTGAGAGTGTGTCGGTGCGATGAACTAGCAAGCTTGTACGTCGCTGTCCGTTTTGTGTGTGTGTGTATGGGTGTGTTAGGTGAGGGAGGGATACGGCAGGTGTGCATGTATAGGAGAGTGTGTGTATTTGTGTGTGTACTTGAATGTAGTAGAGGTACTTGGCTCATGCTCTGGACACGCCTGAGAGCCTCTGTGAGTGTTGCCCTCCTCCCTCCTCCACACCAACCTCAGACACATGCTGGGACACACACAACTAGTTTTTCACTCTCCTTTATCCTTTTTTCTCCCCTATCTCATTCTCTGGCTTCTCTCGCAGATAATACATGACTAGATTTTTTTTCTGACTCAACTACAATGCTATTGTAGCTACGTATTGCGTGTATAGCTATCTATCTATTATATGCTGAGTAATTGCTGTCTATTAAGTTTTCTCTCCCCCTCTCTCTCTCTTTCTTTCACCTGAAACAACCTCACTCACACGCCAACAGTGGGCATAGTGGCACACCATCGACTGTTCCTTCTCTCAGTGTCCTCTCCCTCTCTGCCTACTGTATGAAATAGATAAATGCATTGGATACTGATTGTCCCCTATGCCAACCTCCACCTCCATACACCCCTTGGCCCCCTCCCCTGCCCCTCTCTACCTCCTGCCCGGCCGGGGGTGGTGTCAGTCTGGCAGGCCTTGGGGCCCGTCAGGCGACCAGTGGGCTGTGACGGGCAGCAGCTCTGCGTCCCTCTCCCTGCAGTCTGGCGCCCGCTGGGGTCTCGTCCGGGAGCTCAGGCTGCCAAAGTGACCTCACTCCAACTGAGAGGGAAAAAAAACACTCACACAGGCCGCAGTTCACGGGATTCTCACTCTGCAAACTGGACAACCCTGCAAACAAATGAACCAACACTGATTACTTTCTGATAGAAATTTCATATTTTGAAGTGCCTCATTAAATTTGGCAACAGAAATGCTGACTCATCTCGCTAGTTAATTTAACCAGTATTTTTACATATCTTTTTGAAATTTTCAATTATCACAGGTTATCTGAAAATGGTCCAATAATGGTTTTGGATCATAGGAAGCACAAAAAGTAAATCTTGATCTATGCTTTTCTATTACAAAAACAGTATAGTTAATAACTTGTTTTCTCTTAAAATTAATACAATAATTTAAGTTCATCATTATGCATAATAGAAATGCATTGTCATTTTGTCAGTCTCACAAAGGATCCTAACTGTGCCGTTTGCCGTATCATTGTAATATTTTATTTATTATCATATTGGGCCTCAAAATAATATTTTTTCCTTTACTTCTGCCAATGTATTTAGATTATTTCCGCTTGTTTGTTCTCGAAACAATTCTTAATGTGAGGTGTGTTGTGTCGTAATCTTGAGATGAGTCATTACACTCATTAAATCAAAGTTAAAATTCCATTGTTTCATTGGAAACAGATGAAAATATCTCAGCTATTTACAGGAAATGTATTTTTATCCATCAGTACTATAATGAATAGATAGAGTAGATAGAGCAGTAGTAGTAAACTTAGACAAGTAAACATGCTGTTAATCTAGTTTTTTGTTTGAGATGCCACTCACACATTTCCAATCATCATCTGATGGAGGCACTTCTAAATTTCTAAACCTTAATTTTGAGGACTTTCGAGGCAACATTTAGCTACTCTTGCAGCAGATGAGGGGGGTAATTATTAGTGTGCCAGAAAAGATCCAGGTGCATTACACAAACAATTTCCCTGTCACCATCTCTGGTGGCAAAAACACAACATCGCAGTCTCTCCTGTGACCGAGCGTTGAGCTGTGCCTGCTGAGGCGAACCTCCCCCTGCATCCCTGAGAGGGTGATGCAGCGAGGTGACACCGTTAGGGAGGAGAGCTCTGGGTATGTGTGTGTGTGTTTGTTTATCTGCATTAAATATAATGTGTGTGTGTCTGCTGCATCAAGTGTGTATTTTTTGCTCTTCCTTTTTGTGGGAGTTCTGGTACTGGTACTCACATCCAGTTCAAGTGCTCTTTCCGGTGTGTTTACGATACAGTATGTGTGTGCAGTTTGGTGTCCCACTGTATGTGTGCAGCCAAAAGTGTGTTTGTGTGTGCGTATTTGCAGTGTAATGTACTGTGCTTTACTTCCAACCCCCCCCCTCTCCCATCCCTGTGCCCCGCCCTACCTCAGCCCCATGGAGATGCATCGGGGTCAGGGAATATGGGGAGAGGAACACAGGGAGGCCGCACTCCACAACTTGAAAGGAATTCTAATGAACCAGCACAGTCGCACTGACTATTCCCACGACAACAGGCCCCAAACAAATAGCTGCATTTGAAGTCCCCTCGTTTTATGACTTTGAAAATACTGCGTGTGTGTGTGTTCGTGCGTGCATGTGGTTGTTTTTGTTTTTGGGGTACAGTAAGTGTCTGTTGTGTGTGTGGGTGTGTGTGTGCGTGTGTCTACCTCTACATTTTTTCTAAGAAATTGGCCTGGGAACTGATTTACTTTAATGTCTACACAAGAGGATGTAATTATTGTCTGCTATGACCAGAGATAGACTTTTTTTATTTGTAATTACCAGACTCATATCGGTGTGCTTCCTCCCCCAGTACACATTTAACATGTGCTGTGAGAAGATGCAAAAGTTTGCTACGCATCTATGAGAGGATCATTAGAGGATAATTTCTATTTTATATTTAACATCAAGAAACTTATTTAATCCAAGAGGCGGGTAATCATTGATACATTTTGCTTTCTCAGTGAAAATCCTATCAAGTACAGGTATAAGTACAGGTATATTCACATATATATAACTTCAGAGTGTGAGTTAGAGATGTTTTTCAACAGATCATAATAGAAAATATTGTCATGTTTACCTGCTGGGTTTAATAACGTTACTGATTTAAGCAGACCTTAAGAAGGATCTGAAAACATTAATAACTTGGATTTTATGTAGTGTAGCGGGTTTTCAATCCTGTGTTTTGAATTTTGGTGGCGTAGTGAACATTTTGTTATCACTAGATCTCAGATTAGGACTTTAGATCATGTTGCTTTCAGCTATAAACCCATCCTGCGTGAGTAAGAATTTAAATAATTCGGAATCATTTTGTTGAAGTAGGGGATTTTCTTAATGTTTTTTTATTACCTCAGTATTACCTTAGAAAAACAAAAGCAGTTTTATGTCATTCTTACTTTTGTTCTTAGGCTAAGAAAACAGTCTTATGTCACATGACATGCAGTACGTCAACCCTTTGACTCATTGTGCACCTGTTATGATGCAGGATGCACACCCCTGCGCCACCCTTCCTTAATTCACAAAAGAACCACTTTAAAAGAAAAGAAAATTAAAATAAAGAAACAGATGAGTAGGGTGGTAGCCAGTTAGGTGTCTGCATACATATTAATATGAGCACCCCCCGCCCCTCTAGTGCCCCTTCCACTCCCACCCTTTTCCAACCCCCTCTGTGCATGTGTGTGTTTTTCTTTGACAACCTCAGGATGCATGTACAACGGCTCCTATGAACCGAGATGTCTTTTATTTCTCAGTCCAGTGCCTTTGCACCAACTGAGCGTGGCGTGGAGCGCGTGGCTGCCCGGTTTGGTTGGCTGCCTGCTTCGGCTGGCGGGGCCGCCTTGTCTGTCTGCGCCGCGTGTTGTTTTCGCCTGCTCTGCGCAGACGGTGCGAGTGAGAATGTCACTCCACAAAAGCAGCATGAGTTGAGCTGTGTAAACAGTAAATAATAAACAAGTGCTCTAATACATTATTGAGAGAATCACTTTAGGCAACTGGGACAGCATGAAACGCAAAACCCCCTCCCTCCCTTGCTTTCTCTTTTCAAAGTTGCGCTCTTTATGTTTTGAATTGGTGGTACTGCAGACAGGCTACAGCACTGTAGCGTTTGTATGTATTGTCACTGCCTATTAAAGTCTTTTTCTTTTGCTGCATTAAAATAACTTGGATAGATCTTTAGGTAACAGATATGTTTTGATTCTTTTTGACATGTGTTATGTTCTCTGTATTTTAAAATGGTGATTCTGCAGTTATTGCTACCCTGATAAACTAAGGTGTATGGCTTTTAAAGCTGCAACTAATACTTATTTGGATTATTGATTAGTATGCAGATTTTTTTATGATTTAATTAATTGTTTAGCAAATTAGATGTCAGAAAATTAATAAAAATAGCCATCACAATTTCCTTGAGCCCAAGGTAAAGTCTTCAGTTTGCTTGTTTTTGTTGACCAACAGTCAAAAACTCAACAATGTTCAATGTTATAAACAGAGAAAAGCAGCAAATGTTAACATCTGAGAAGTTGGAACCAGCAAATTATTTGCTTGATAAATTAATTAATTCATAAGTTCATTATCAAAGTTGTTCAATTTTTCCGTCATTTTGCTGATTGACTAATCATTCCAGCAGCAGTGCCTTGGTTGCTCATACAGCCTCTATAATTTGATGATTTCCAACTTATCATTTCTTCCATCTTCACCAACAGTTCTAAATGCATATATGCTACCCCATCAGCAAACAGCAAACCCGTTTAAAAATGCATGTGTAATTTTTTTCCCCTTAACCAGTAGCATGTTTGCTTATATTGTGTGAACATAAAACCGCATCTGAATCTACCTGCTTTAGAGTGTGTAGTAAATGGAATATCCTCCTCCAGTGGCTTATTGAGCAGAATAATTACATTGCACATATTGAATTCCACTAATGCTCCAAAGGTAGGTCTTATTTAATACCACAACTCCCCGAGGGTGCAGAGCATGATTTGAAGCACACATCTCTTCACTGTACCTAATGCTCCAGATAGATTTATACATAAAAAAAATATGTCCTGAGCCGTTTCAATAGTAAACTTGGCAGAATTGGTCTGAAAGGTACCTGGGAATTAAGACATTATTTCTGTGAATATCTCTGTGATGGTTTAAACCACAGTGATTATTTTGCCTTCAGCAAGCTATATATTTATATGGTGACTCTTCTGCTGTTCATTTGCCTCACATAAACCATTCACGCTTCTGAGGAAAATGATTAAGATGTGTATAAATCTGTAAGAATTCGAGCTGATGATGTGCATTTATGTAAACAGATGCCAAAGTTAATGATTATGTGTAATGTAAGTCTTAGGGTTATGGCTTCTACAAAACCTTGAATGAAATTAGAAGAGATTAGGGGTGGGGATGTCTAATTTTCATGAAGGAACAATCACCATGTTTAGCTCTAGGGCTTGTAAATCCTATCTATGTCTTGGGAGGGTAATACTGACAACAGCCTGAAGATGGCAGCCAAAACCTAGTTAGCTGCAATGTGAATTTACAGGCCCATTTTCCTAATATTACTTCATAGGTCAAATGTATCTTCTTTGTAAAATCATGTTTTACCTGCATATGTTCATTTTACTTAAAACACAGTAGTCAAAGTAGCAATAAGACAAATTTAAGCTTTGTTACCTTTAAGTGAGATGCATTTTCAATGTTCTGCAATAAAAGGAAGGTTAAGCATGATGGATGACATTCAGAAAACACAGTATAGTAGTTGCTAAAATGAAAACAGGAGAAAGAAAATTTGTATGATGGGGCAGAAAAGAAATTGAGGATGCCTGCTGTTTTATCAACACTTTTGGGACTGAAAATGTAAAAGTTGTGAGATGGGAATGAGTTAAAACATGAAAATTACACAAGGTCTTTGTGCACTAAATAAAATGGCAAAAGAGTTATGCTAATTTCTAATTAAATAAAGTGTGAATTTGTTTTCAATTAAAAAGAAAAAAACAAATGGTAGTGATGCCAGTAATTTGCTACCAGATGGATTTTACCCATTGTTGCAGTCTCACTTTTCTAAGTTGAGAGTTTGCAAAGAACACATCAGCAAACCATTTTTTTTTTTTTTTTTTTGCCACAGACTGTATGATGAACCTTCCAGCAGACAGTTCTCTACATCAGCATCCTGCTCTCACCGGCTGCTCATCCCTCCATTCTCAGCTGAGACAATGGAGGAGAGCACAGGAAACAATGGGAGGTTTGGGTGGACGAGTGAGGAGAGGGGAGGGACAGAGGGGGTTAGGGGGGGAAAGGGGTCTGTATAGGACACAAACACACACACACACATACACACAGGCCAACTCACAGACAGAAGGATGGTGACGAGGAGGGAAAGGTCATATAGGTCAGCGATCAGGCTCTCTTCATCTGTGTGTGGGTGTGTGTGTCATTTGGTGTGAGCTTGCGGGGTTGTATGGATCCTTACACACACACACACACACACACCCGCAAACTCATGGGCAGTCTGGGTCATGCCTGTCCCTTCACAGTCCACTGCGCCATTATTGACGACTTGAACTGATACCCCAACAATGAGGGTGTGCACGGTCACGTGTTGTGCGTGCATGTGCTCATGTATATGTCTCTGCATGTATGTGCACATGCTTTTGTGTGTGTGCTTGTGTGAAGGTGTGAGGGTGAGGGGATTGGGGCGGTACTCTTACAGATGTCAAGAAGATCCAGGGTCCAGACTCCTCTCTTTATTTCATTATTTTTTTTTTTTCTTTTTCACACACACAGCCTCTGTTGAAACACCAACTGCTGGTATTTTGCACACATGCACACGCAGGCACAATAGGAGCTGGGTGGGGAGCCGAGGAATGGGGCCCCTGCGGGAGGGGCCTCCTCCTGGTCCAAATCAATATATGAGAAGCCATGCAAGTATAACAGAATCATTACTCTCACAGGGCTTAGGAGGGTACAATACACAGTATGGTTTGTGTGTGTGTGTGAGAGAAAGTGTGTATGTGTGTGTGTGTCTGTGTGTATGCTTTGACACCTGTTGTCTCCATCCTGCTGGTGTCATTTTTTTAAGCTGACTTTCTTTGATATCATTAGTGTTAAGAGGGGAGGATTGTCAGTATGCATATTCATCGCTGGTTCTTTAGCATCTTCAGTAGCGTTTCCTCTCACAGAGCTGAATACAACAATGCAACCGCACACTTCTAAGTACCCCAGTGTCAAACACGTGCAATACTGTAGGTTCAGTGCAAGGAACAACAAGCTATCGCTGCCTAAACCTGTGTCTAACAAGACTTTGTATTTTTCTCACTAATCATGATTACTGCCACAATCTTCCCCTCCAGCCCACCTCTTTCTACCCCCTCACACATCAATGACAACCTCCTTTCATCTGCCGGCGTACAGCCCCACATCCACGATGTATTTACAAGGCCTGAAATGAACAGAGCAATTATTATCAGTCATGTTAATTCTGCAGATAATGATCAAAAGCCGAGTCCTGCTATTCTTTCTTTCTCGTCTCTTCCTCTCTGTCTGCTCTGGGGAGCTAACAGCGGTGACAAACCTCCCCTTTTATTATTTCATGGCCTGTTTAAAGATTTAGTGAGGCCCACAAACCACTACTTTTAATGACCAATTAACAGGAGCAAAGCTCTCTTCGGAGCACCGCGGCCTCGTTCAGGATTTGCTAGAGTAAACAGTGGTGCGGCACCGGTTGTGGTGGTGGTGGTGGTGGTGGTGGTAGAGGGGGTGTATGTCTCGTTACCGGCTCACCGTTCAAACTTGCACACATACAAACAGCCACACATGTACACAAACCACACACGCACACAAACCCTCTGCTCCACTGCTTATTAAAACCTGGAGGAGCAGCAGTGCTTACCAAAACCTTGAGAGAGAGAGAGAGTCAGTCAGCAAGAGTCAGAGTGAAAAGTCCCGCTCCCACTGGGTATGTGTTTTTTTTTTTTCCTTGTAAGGGTTGAAATCTAAAATGATAAAGCTTGTTGCAAAGTCAGCCAGGCTAAATCTGATACGAGAGCCAGCGAAATGGTGTTGAAGAGAGAGTAAATGAGTAGAGCCTGGATCATTAGCATTGCTCAATAATGTAGCTGGGGGGTAGGACAGCACCACTCAAGGCCACAGGCTTTCTGAGCGGCTAATTTGGACCCGTCTTGTTTATGGGTATAGCAAGCCGGCCCCTCAAGATGACTGTCAAGCTGAGGCTCGCTCCCCAAACTAAACAAACACAAATGAATACACACTCCTTGATGAAATTCACAACATGCATGAGTGATCAAGCATATACCAAAACACATCCATAGATGGTTCACCACTGTAACTTCTCAGCAGTTGGGGTTTGAAGTGCGAATGCTGCTTCTTGCACTTAATCGGTGAAGATGCTACAGTTGATTCTGTTTTAAAGCAGAAATCAAGATAAATATTTTGTGCAATGTATGGAATCTAATATAGCCGACATTAGAGTTAAAACTGTCAAATAATCGATTTGCGGACTGACAGATGATCGTCAAGTATTTTGATAATCAATTTGAGCAAAAATACCAAAAACAACTCACCGGTAATAACTTCTCTAATGTGAATATATATGGATTTTCTTAGACTTCTCTGATAGTGAAGTGAATGCTCTTGAGTGTTGGACCGTTAGTTAGACAAAACAAGCAATTTGAATATGTTAACTTGGGCTTTGGGAAATTGTTGTGTGCATATTTTCAATTTAATTGATAAACGGAGAAAAAAACTTCAATAAATGAATCTGTACTGTATATGTGATTTGTACCTTTTTTATTTAAGTATTTAGTATTGAAATTAATCATTGTTTCTTCAATGTGAGTTGCTTTTAATGTATTTTTACCTTTTATTCATTTATTTTATTTCTTTACTAGTGTTTAACGATGACAATGTCTTCTTGAAGCACTACAATTCTAATATTGCATCTAAGGCACTATATAAATAAAGTTTGATTTTTTTTTTTTTTTAACACAAACACCAATACAGTGTTAGACTGAAGAACCTTCATTTTGCATTTGGCTGTTCCTCTGTTTGCTTTGTTCAAACTAAGTGATGGACCTAATATTGCTTTGCATCATAGTCCCTATATCCCCTTACTTTTTCCCAATTAGAAAACCAATGTTGTATTGTGTGCATATGCAAACCTGTATTTACATTCACTTCACAGTCTCTCCATCAGTACTTTGTAGTGTACAGAACACACATGGAGACGGGGTATTGTCTAGCAGAAGAGGTGGTGGGGAGGATCAGACAACCTGGTTAATAAGACAGTGTGTTGATTGTATTTGTTTTCCATTTGTCTCTCATCGTTTGCATTGAAGATGCTCAGCGGTAATTAAGCCACTAAGTGAAACTGAAACAGGAGAGTCATGGGGCGAGCGCCACAGCAGCATTATGAAATGAGAACAACAGACGCAGAATGACAAGAGCTTGGTAGAACAATGCAGGGGAATGGAAATCCCCCCATCAGGAATATCCTATTGTAACAGAAAGACAAAACTAGAATAAACGGGAAAGAAAAGAAGAAAATAATACCACAATATCGGATTGATGCCAAAGTGTTTAGCATAACATAATAAAAGCATGACATTTGTTGGTGCGCATGTGTATGAATATTATAAAACGTTTAAAAGCCAGACATGTTTAAACCTGCATGGGAGGCTCGTAGGTGGAAGAGAGATACGAAAGGAAGGAACTGAAAAAGCTACAAATAAGTGAAAATGGCCATTACATGTTCTGAGAGACTTATAAGTACTAGTTTTGTGCAAAAACCCGCAGATATTTATACATTATTATTTTTTTAAATAATAGTTAAAAACAGCAAATCATATTTGAGAAGCTTTTATCAACACAAATGTGGTGTTTTGCTTAAAAATGTAATTATAAGTGACTAAATTTCTCACATACAATCCCACCAAAAACATTGTACATAAAATAATGAACACATTCCATCTCTCCCTCCCTCAACTCGCCTCTCTCTGGAGGTCCAAGAGAAGGACGAAGACCCTCTTTCGGCCTCTCTTGAATTCTCGTCTTTGGTCTACCATCCTTCCCCTTCTTTCCCTCTTACCCAATGAACCCCAGCAACAAATCAATGGCCAGGGATAAACACAAATCCCCCGTAGAGGTGACTTATAGAAAACAATTTGAACCTGCGCACCTCACTTAGGCGGCCCTGCTCAGCCTTTTTACTGTATGGTTGTAACCTCAAACCTCCTCTGTCTGGCAGTCAATTGAAATTAGATTCCCAGGTAGAT
>NW_023339807.1:19914977-19922354 GCF_004916995.1 Morone saxatilis | reverse complement strand
CCCAGTCTCTGTCTCTGTCTCTGTCTCTCTCACTCTGGTCATGCTAATTGCTCCCAAGGTCAGAGCGTCGGCTGTGCTCCCCTGAACGCCCCCCACCCCAGCCCTGGCTTTGAATGGCATGTTTTGATCAGGCCTAATTTGATTGGTCGACGCTGTCTGGGGTGGATAGGGACAGCGCTTTACAGCCCACTGCTTTTGATGTGCGTGGATGTGTGCATGTGTGTGCGTGTCAGGGTGATGCATGTCAGGTTATGAAGTGTCTGTGGATGAGTGCATGAGAGTGTTACACGTCAGCAGGGAAGTGTTTTTTGAGGGGTGTCAGAGTGTGTAAAGGGGAGTGTGTGCAAAGGGTGGTTTATGTCACGGGCGAGGGTGATTTTGTGTACTTGAGTGTCAAGGAGAGTTTAATGTGTTTTGATACAGCATATGGCAAGTGTGTTGGGAAATATGGTCCGACATGGATTGAAATGCTGCTGGTCAAATAGTAATCCTCATATTGCCAATATTTGACAAAACTCAGTATGTGCAGTGTGTAGAATGGAAATAGCCCCATAATATTAGTTTTATTGTAGGAAACAGATTACAAATGTGCAGTTCTCTCAATATGGCTTGCAGGGTGGGTGACCAATTCATCTTATAAAGATTATTGTTTTCATTAGTAAATTAACTAAAGTATTGTTTTTTTGATTAATAAATGTATGATTTCTTTTATTCTTCATTTGTAGTCTTAAAAATAAAACATAATAATAAATGTATTTTTCTTTAAGGTTATGAAGATTATTTTTAGTTTGAATAAATTACATTGAGTGATTCTTCTTTATTTTGCATTGTCCATCCAGCACTTAATTTTTTTTGTAGTATTCTTTAGATCTAATGATTTTTTAAATCTAAACTTTTTTTAAATCACTTATTGATGGTGTCAGATGTTTGTGATTTGACTCTTTTTTGGGCCTTTTGCCTTTATTGGACAGTGACAACTGAAGAGAGACAGGAAAGGGGATGACAAAGGACCCAGGCTGGAATCGAACCTAGGCTGCAGCAGAAAGGACTCGGCACAGTGATTATGCTCTGCCAGGTGAGCTACCAGGGCACCCGGATTTGACAGATTTTTGATGGTTAGTGGCGTATTTATGTAGCTCTGCTATAAAGATGTTGTTTCATATTGTGAGTTTTAAGCCTAACGAAGGTCTGAAATGGAAACGTTTTATTTAATATGAACATGTTACTGACATTGACAGGAATTCAGACTTTATTTTGAAATATTTAATCTATAAAATGTGAACTGTAGCAAATTCATACATTCGAGAAGCTTAAACAGGCAAATGTTTAACTACTTAATAGATTACAATAGTTTTATAATTGTTCTGTCTATTGACAAATGGAGTGATTATTTTAGCACTGAAATAGAGAATATTAAAAATCTTGACTGTAAACAGCACAGATCTGAAACATTAAAACATTGTTTACATTTTCCAATGGCCTGAAAGGAGAAACATATTTGAACTTTCCAAACATCACCAAGTAAAACAAATGGAAAGATTTTGGCTTTAACTTTTTTCACCCCTGTTCAAGTCCTGCCAGCAGCATCTGTATGCGTAGGACTAAAGTATCTCCGTCTCTGGAGTTCAAAAACAGCAACATCCCCTCTGTGGGTCTCCCTATCTCAGCTACAGTCAGATCCCCAGTGAGTGCTAGTGCGCTATGTACAGTAGGAAGTCCTAGGCAGGCAAACAGGCCATGTGTGTCTGCTGTCTGACAGCAGCGCTGATCCGGCCCCTATGAGTGAGATTGATAGGGCCTGTGATCAGGGACGCCGCGCTCCCTCCATCGCCGGCGAGATGGATCACATCACACTGCCGTCTCCTCCGCTTCCAGGATAAATGAACTGAGGGGGAATCTATCACTCCCCAAGAAGGAGAGGGAGAGAGAGAGATCGAGGGAGGGACAGAATACCTTACAAAGATACTGATGAGGATACAGAGGTAGGAAGGGAAGGAAAAAGGTAAAAAGTAAGAAAGGCAAGCTGAAAAAAGATAGGGAGTGCTAAAGAAGAAGTGAATCAGACATAGGGAGAAACAGGCTAGAGAAAGAGAAAAGGAGGTATGATGGAGACAGCTGTTGAGGCCTGCTGCTAGGTCAGCCCCCTCCCTTGCTCCAGTCCCCCTCACAGGTTAGGTGTTAGGGTGTGGGCTTTTTTGTGTTCGGCTGTCAGCCAGCTATTTGTCACAGTGAGCGATCTGATGCTCCGCTGAATCAATCACGCAGAAGCGCTGTGGGTTGTGTGTACTGTATACATGTGTCTGTGTGTGTCCGAACATGAAACTGTGTTTGTGCGTATACATACATAAATATATGTGCGTGGAGGTGCGAAGCCAAGAAAAGAAGCACATCCCTCTCAACAGGAGGCCATACTGAGCGCACACTTCATCTTCCTCACACCGGGCAAAGGGATTGTGTTTTGTGTGGGACAGGACTCATCTCTCCAAACTCTTTAAATCACACTTTCCATTGGTCATGATCATTACTCGGCCCCTAGACTCCCTCTCCTCTTGCTCATTTGGCCTGGCATAAATTAGACTTTGTCATGGCTGATTGGGAATAGGCACCTTATTGCATTAGACCATGGCTTATTAGACAAATGCTCTTAAGACAAGCCTTGCTTAACTGGGTGACAGCTTCTCAATTAGGTCGTCTGTGAAATATGCCCAAGATAATTGCCCCCAAACACGAGCTCATGAATTGGATTAGAGCTTCTTCCCTTTGACTGGTATGTTCACAGGTGTCATGGAGCTCAAAGTGAATTGTGTGTGTGCACCTATGATTGCTGAAGCATCTGTAGTTATTTAGACCCTCCCTTTGATGTTATTTGTGTGTGCGTCTGTGTGAGGCGCTGCTTTTGTAAGTGTGTGTGTGTGTGCGCTGTATGTGTATAGTTAATTGACACATACTTTTGCCGGATGTAGCGCTCATAAGATCCTTCTCTTTTCCTCTCCTAGAGGAATGACAGCTTCAAAAACCTTTCCCCAATGATTATAATTGACTGATTGGTGAGTCCTTAACTTCCTCTGCCTCCTTCAATAATCCCAACATGGCTCTCAAGTGGCTCTAGGCTGTCTTTATGAGTGCCTGCTTGCGTACTTTATGATTGCCTGATGTGAAAATGGCAACGGTGGTACGAGGGGGTAATTTGTCGGAACCCAACAAAGAAATGTTGTAACAATTAATCACGGGGTGAACACCGAAGAACGTGGTAATTATGTTCATTAAGTGGCGAGCACAAGGGCAATTATCTTGCATCAGCTTGGGTTGTCACAGGCATGTCAGGCTGAGATTTTGTAATAACTCACCACTTTTAAAGGGTTATCCCCCCTCATCTAATATGGTCTGATGAGTAAGGATTTGTATGTTAGTAGCATTATGGCCACAATAGGGTCACATGGTTGATGCTGGTTGAAGTGCTGCCCAGTGTCCTTGGGTTTCTACAAAAATCCTATAAGCAGCCATCTGTATGGGAGTACTCATAAATACACTCTAAATATGCAAATCAATACCATTCACTTCTCCTACATGTCTATAGGAGACACACAGAACATGTTATTATAGACCTCTAACAAAAGGTGGCTATTTATTTTCTAAGGTAATCTGTTCGTACCATCCAGTATCCATTTATGTTTTGGTCATTTTATTAAGTTGGTGATCAGTGAATTAACAATAAAGCAGACTCATTGTGAGGGAGTAATATATGCCATTTTGTGGATGTTTTTATTCACAGCACTTACTGTGAATGCATGCGTAACATGTAAGCATAGGTAGACTAGGGGGATAAATTCACAAACTTAAATTGTGTTAAGGGTGAAGGTAAAGTGTCAGCAGACCACGTCAAAAGGCTTTAGTGTTTACAGCTGTTCTGAATGGCCACACTTGAAGGCTGGGAAAAAGCATGCTGTTATAAGTCAGGGTTTCATCCAAATGTTGTGCTAATTTTTCACTTTGTCGCATGTTGTTTTTATTGATACTAAAGCCAATCCTGAAAACTTTTTTTTGTGAGGTTTAGGCCTTACGAGCCAGTTGAAAATGTGCATGAAACAGGTTAAAAGGAAAATGCATTTATGGGAAGGTATGACACGTGATGAACATACAAATGGGAATCTGTGGCATTCCTGGTGTTGCACTCGTACACACAAAAGGTAATGAGAGCAGTTGTGTAAAGAATTTAAAAAGATCTTGAGAGAGAAGTTCAAAACCTGTATTCTTGAAAAGTTCCAAGAATTGTTGGATGCAGTTAGATGATCTGACAAGCGCTTCAATTGAACCATACCACACTGACGCCCTCAGTGTCATACTACACACATTATTTATTCAGGGTGACAGTATGGCCCTGAGAATAGTCTTCTTGTAGACACAATATGACTCATTTCTACTGTCTTCCAAACACAGAGGAGATGAGTTACTGGCACACCTGGAGAAAAAAAAAAACAACACCTGTCTACACCTGTATGAATCTCTTACCATTGCGTGTCTGATGCATATCTACTTCCTGTCTGACTTACAGTGAAAGAGACTTGCAAGCCAAGCCCCAGTGAATCCTTAAACAAAAGGCTGAAACTTAAATCCTTACTCACAAATCCCAGCCTTGTAGATACAAAACCTGGAAGTACCATCGGGCTAATTAAGCTGATTGGCTCTGTCTGTCCTGAAAGAGGGCCGGCCTGCCAATCAAATGTGGATGTTTCTGCTGTAACAAACTCTGGCAATGGCTTTTCTTTCTCACTTGAAGCCGGTTGAAGAATCAACCTAAAAGTGGAGCGTGTGATTGGACAGAACTGTGCGGGCTGTAGCCGTCAATCAATCACTGAAGAGTTGAGTATTTCTTACCCTTTTCAAAACGCTGCACACCTCTGGAGCTGCCAGGCGTGAAAATAATAGATACTTAGGATAAAGACTCCCAGTATAATTATACAAACCTGCAGAAGACACCCAATCCTCCACTTTGTGAACACATAGTGCACTGAGTTCTCTCCTGACATACTCGCTCCTCTATCTCTGGTTGAAAAAACATCTCCAGGTATCTATGCTCTCGAGGAGGGCAAGGCAAGAGAAAGACAAATAGCGTGGGCTTTTTATCACCAAAGCCCTCCTGGAAACAGACAATAGCCACACAGGTCTTATTTTAGTCACTGCCTTTTGTGGCTGCCAGCCTTCTCAAGCTGCCTCTCTCCCTTTTTCCCTTTTATTTTCTTGCGTTTTTCTTTGGGCACAGTTTTCTCTCCCTCTCTTCCTCTTTCTTCCCTTCTCTTTCAATTGCAAGCCTATTTGGAGCATGTTTGTTTTCACGCTTTCTCCTCTCGTTCTCAATCTCTCCCTCCCTCTCATTTTCTCTCGCCTTCCCCTCCTCCCTCTTTTCCCTCACAGTATGTGTGTGTGTGCGTGCGTGTGTGTGTGCTGTACATCCATCGATGGATGTGAGGCGTGTATAACCTCAGGTAAGCTCAATGAAGCAGCCTGACTAGCCAGAGTGTCTGTGGGAGGCTCTGGCTCATCTCTGCCTGCATCCCTGTAGCCTTAATCTGTGACAGACCATTTCATAATCACAGCCAAGGGGGCTTCTCTCTCTCTGTGTCTCTTGCTCCTCCTCCTCCTCCTCCTCGAATGAAATATATGAGGATAGAGAGGGGATGTGAGATTAGATTAGGTGTGAGAGGAGGGAGGAGGATGGGAGGTGGTGTAAGGGAGGTGAGGGATGAGGTGCAAGAGGTAGTAGCATGAGACGATTGATGTATTGTATGCGCCCTTTTTTTGCTGTGATTAATGATAAATAGGTCTGTCACTTGATTTGTATATGGCTAGGAGGTTGTTATGGATGGATGTATTGGTTGATGATTGCATTGGCTCAGAGATGAGCCTCGGAGTGAGTTTTGGCCACAGACACTCTGGCTAGGTTCGCAAGCGGTATATGCTTCTAGTTGGCTTGGTGCTCTGATGTATAATTTGTTATAGACGCTACGCCTCCTCATATATGCCAATATCTCGAGTGGGTTGTACAGGCACAGCTGCACTGGACTACCACTACTGTGACACATACTGTGAGGAAAGAGAGTTGAGGGGAGGAGGGGAGGAGGCTGATTGAGAAAGTTGAGTTGGTATAATGGTGTGTTGTTTTTGGGGAGATTGAGAGACGCTTGTGGTGAGGAGTGAGTAATAGCTGAGTGAATAACAAACATGCATACTCGAATATAAGTAGGTGTTTGCAATGATGTTTGTATCTTAAGGTATAGGCATATGTAAGTGGAGGGTTTGAAAGAGTTTTTTTTGTGGATGTGTAGAGGAACCTTTGTTTGCCTTAGATTGAAAACGCTAGGAGAATAAAAGTAGGGGATGTAAGAAGATTGTGGAGAGTGGCATTTGCATTTAGAGATTATGTTGTGCTATATTGGCACATTATAAAAGCTTGGTGAACTTTAATGATATATATAAGACCTGGTGTGCTAATTGTCTGTGTGCTCCTAGTGTGTGTGGGCTGTTTGGTGATTAAGGAAGGCCCGAGGACTGCGGGATATTTGGACTTTCTCTTGCGTTGCCCTCCTGCGGGTTTAGGCATATTAGTATATTTTTGATTCTGTTTTTTTGATTGCCTGAGATGTTTTTTCAATACTGCATGATGATTATGGATAGGAGCGTAGCGGTTTGAAATAATAAGATTACTGATGTAGGTTTAGTGTGGAGATGGTCGGGTAGATTGTATTTCAGTGTGACAATGTGTTTCGGACAAGTAGTAGGTGATGTTGTGGGTGTAGTCTTACTGTCATAAGGGGTTTGTTGATTGGGTGTCTTATAAATTTACTGGGAGTCTTTATCCTAAGTATTCTTAATTTACTTTGTTCGCAGCTCGCTTGGCACTCCAGGATGGGTTGGTTTGCAGCTTTTTTGATTTGAATAGGGTGTGTTATTACATAGGGATATTTATACTCAATACTCTTGTGTGATTGTAATGTTCTTTGTGAAGCGGCTTACAGCCTCGCGCACACGTACTGTCCATATTCTCACGCTCCACTTTTTTTAGGATTGATTTCTATACAATGTCGGGCATGTCTAAGTGAGATAGAAAATGGGTCGATCTTTGCGCCTGTGTGGTTTGAGTTTTACAGCAGAAACAATCCACTGATCTTAGTGATGATTTGGCAGGCCGACTTCCTTCTTTCAGGACAGACAGAGCCCAATCATGTACTTAAATTAGCCCGATGGACTTTCCAGGTTTTGTATCTACAAAGGTGGGATTTGTGAGTTAAGGATTTAAGTTTCAAGGCCTTTTGTTTTAAGGATTTCACTGGGGCCTTGCTTGCAAGTTCTTCTTTTCACTGTAATGTCAGATATCTCTCT
>NW_023339807.1:19909800-19914952 GCF_004916995.1 Morone saxatilis | reverse complement strand
TTTCTTCCTCTTCTTCGTCTTCCTGTGCTCCTCATCTCCTTCTCTTTCTCTTCCTTCTTCTCTTTTTTTTTTTTCTCTCCCAAAGTGCAATAATTCACAGGCATGCACCCTCCCACAGGCGGATTAGCAGGCGGCGTGCTCGTCCTACATAATCGCAGCACAATGGAGCCCATACGTGCTGCCGCCACAGCCACGCCACAGGGCACAATGCATCTGCGCTGTCCCCCCACACCAAATGACACTGGACAAAATGGACCCCATCTAGCACCCCCCACCTGCAGTAGAGGCAGGACAGTGAGGGTCCAGTCCTTCTTCAGTGGACTTCCACTGTGGATTGAATAGGAACATCCTGGACTGGAAAACAGATACATTTGGGAAACCCTTTTGTGTTTGTCTTGGCGTGATTTCTTATTTTCCTGTGGAAATCTCGTAATCAGTATTTTCATTATTTAAATTCTTTTTTAATTTAGACTATGTAGATCCATTTGTGTCAGTGTGTGTGGGTATGTCACAAGTAAGAAAGACAAAGAAAATCCCCAATCCAGCTCCCTACAAAAAAAGGAAGTTCTTCAAATGATGAAAAAGACAATTTGTGGCACCCTGTCTTTGATCTTGATGTCACATATGAAAATTCTGTGAACAGATTCACTGTTCGCCTCTAAATCGTTCTATGAGCCCAGTCGATTACATCGACATTAACATATTGTAAAAAAGGAACAAGCATCTTACGATTCATTTTCATTGTCAGAATAATAGCTGAGCCGATTAGCAGCATTGTTGCCATTGGAGAGGCAAAACATCATTACGCTCCTCAATCTGTTTGAGTAATTAAACCATTTGGGAGAATCATCTCATGTGTTTGCTGATTCAGTCAGGAAAAAAAAAAAAAAAACTGCTGTTGAGCGCCGCAGCTATATGTAATGTTACATTTATGTATTAGCTTTAAAGGGCTTAAGTGTGAAGCTGTGCACAACTGCTCTGGTAACGGAATGTCAAATAGGATCCATCGCTCCATTCCAATGCATTTCATATAATACTATAATGAAAGGCGAGGATTTATACCGTATTAGTATCAAGCTCCATCAGATTTAAAGCCATAAATCCATTCTATATCCTCCAAGTTTTTTCTCTAACATTTTCTGGGCGCTTAATTTAATTTTCTCTGAAAGTGCCAAGCGACCGCTGTTCTTTGGTGTCAGGTGAATGAAATAATTTGCACATACTTTGCGCCTAAACTGTGGAAATCCAGGAGGCAATTGCATGCTTTGCTATATCACACAAACACACCAAATCACTTTTTTCCTCTTGTTGAAAACGCGCTATTAGGCTCTCTTTCAAAGCTTGCAGTTGGAATACCTGTGACTGCCCTATTTGATTTATCCAGCTTTACTGAAACCAGATCTTCTATGTTACTTTTATAAAACCCACACTCCATCTTTCCTTTCACTTCTTTTCTTTGCCCTGTAATAGCAATAGATGACATACATTAACGTCTCCCTCAGCAGGATCCAATCAAATGGCTACAGGTTTCCTGGAACTCGGCCTGTATGTAAAACACAGACACATTCAGCCTGGTGTAGCTTCCTCTCCTCCTCTTATCCCTTTCTATTTTGCCACCTCAGCACAAGCCCACACTGCGGTAATCCCTCACAAGTCAGGACAAAATGAGTGACACAGGGTGGGTCGCAGCTGGAACACACACACGGCCGTGCATAAGATATCTCCTAGATTCTGCCCCTACCTGGGCTTACAGACAGACCCAGAATGTATTAGTGATTTGGCAAGCCTTATGGCCTGGCGTGCTAGAGTCTTACGCGGTGTGGGCTTTTTCACACATGCAGGTTTAAACACACAGGACTTCATTAAAAGCATCACTGCAAGATGATACTCGCTATACGTAATCCACATGCATGTTCACCCCCTTCCGCTTTGCAACTCCAAAGAGGCTTGTTAATCCTTGGCAGTGTTGAGGTGGATGCTGAAATGCACAGCCAGGTGAGCATATTGTATGAAAATGCATACGCTTGTGTAGAAGCGCACATGCATTGTTTTGCATGTGTTTTTGATATAAAAAATATTTTTAAGGACACATAGGTGTAGTAGTTGTTCTGCTTCTCTTGTCAATAAAAAAGTCCCTTGAGCATCTCAAACACAATGCTGGAGGTACATGTTTGAATAAATAAAGGGAAAGGGTATGGGGTCAACATGGCCATATGAATTAGGGGCTACACTCGCAGATGACCTCACTAGAGTGGAAAAGATAAAGTGAGACACATTCGCTGTATTATGAAGAAAAGAAGAAGAAGTAGAAATATACAGTATAAAAGAAGTATTTACAGGTCATAGGAAGAGTTAATCATGTAGGTTGGTGGGGCTAAACATAGGTAATGTTATGCTGTTGTTGTCTCACTTTTGGTTTTGCTCTATCTCTCTCTTTCCCTTTCTCTTCCTCTGTCTCCATCTCTCTCTCTCCCTCCCTCTCTCCATGTCAGTCCGCTGATTTATGGCTCTGTTTAAGCGAAGGCCACACGTCTCTCCCGACGCTGCTATTTGTTTCAACCCGGCTTCATTTTTCCACTCTTCCCCCTCTGAAGGCAACCAGGAACCAACAAAAATTAACCCTTGGCTCTTATGCACACAGTAAAGTGTGTTTTGTGGCTCTTCCCAGGTTGTACCTGCTTCGGGGAACTTGACAGGGCTTCATGGTGACTCCACTGTTGTTCTGACAAAGCGCCTAGTAGGCCCAGCCCTCTGCTGTTGTTGTTAGCAGCGCGTTGGAGATGTAGAAAAATGACATGCCACAAGGATGCCATTAATAATGCTCACAGGCAAGGTTGGAAAAATGGCCGACGTCACAAGGCCCTTTTATCAGCCTAATTTCATAAGAGGATTTCATGTCTGAGCTGGGAAAAGTGGCTATTTTTCCTCTTCTTTAATATTGTAAACAGCCATTACTTGGAGAGGTATACAGGCCTGCTCTGGCAGTAAGTGGATATGAATTTCAAACCAAACCATCCTTTTATATCAGCCCCTCTCACAAACGCTTTGACATAATCGTGACATCAGACAGGCTTACTTTTTTCACTGCACTTGAGTTCCAACTGTGCCATAATTCATTGCATTTTCTTGATGAGACTTTTTTTCCCTTCCTATTGGTGACACTGAAAATTAGTTCTTATAGATTTTCCTTGCAAACTAAAGCAATTGTTTGACTAAATCAAAGAGGCAGCTGGAGCCACAATTACATATTGTGACTGTGATTGTGTTGCCATTGATTCTAAATGTCTAAAGCAGTGAGAGGGATGCATCTGACTTGGCTTTGTGTATTGTGGTTGGTTTTTCTGCTACCATGCAGTATTGTACTATATTTGCACTTCTTCCTTTTTCTCTGTCTGTGTCTTTGTGGCAGGCTGGCATGGAGCAGGCTGTTGTTTACCCTGGTAAGCTGCCCATTGTCTCTGGTGGGAATTCCCTTTGGGAGAGAGCGCCACGGGAACAAGGCTCGGCACAGCGCAAGCCGCTAACCGCAGAGCTGCTAGTGCACCATTGGCGGGGCTTCCGTGCATCCACTGGGATCTGATGCCAGGGGTAAGATGGCCATCCCCTGGGACTGGAAGAGATGGCGAGATAGAGACAACAAAAGGGAAAAAATGGGAAGACCAGCAACAAAAGAGGAAAAGGGGGATAGACAATGGATGAAAGGAGAAGACAAACATATAGGAAGAAGAATTTAAAGGTAAAACATCCATCAGAAGAAGTACTATACGTATGAAAAACAAATGTTAAAGCTGAGAAAATAACCCAGGAGTTATGTGAGCATGGATAAAAAAAATAAATAAGATGCAACTGAAGAAGTGAACTAATGTCAAGATCGAATGAGCTTTATTCACCTAGCGTGTCTAACCAACAGCCATTTGGTATAGGACAGAAATAGCCAAGACAGAGAGAAACATACATCAGAATCAGAAGAGAAGAGAAACCCTAAAATATTCCACTCCCTCTGCCAAACCCATAATTTCTAAACCAAAGCTTCCTGTAGTATGACCTAATCCCCCTGCACTTCTGCACAACAGCATACTAACTCGAGGCCCAGTATGCCTGGGGCTGGAGTAGAAGGCTTGCCCTAGCTCAGGTGTGTTGGTAGTGGACGCGGGGCACTGACAGGATGGGTTAGTCTTCTGGCTAGATGTGACTTGACAGCAGTGAGGCTTGCCGGGCCCAGTAGGCAGGTTGGGTGCTAAGGGCCTTATAGTGAAACTGAGGCACACAGATCTCAAAGGGGGAAAAAACGCACAGAACAGAACTGAGTCACATCTCAAGTCGAACAGGATGAACTGCTGTTCAATCAGCGTCACTCCCTGTTATTCTGCTGTTTAATAATGAAAACAACGGACAGCCTAGTAGATGCATGCTTAGGTTTAAAATTTCAATAAACTTTTAATGTTTTCAAAATAAAATTGTGTACTTATACACTAACACTAATACAGTGGAAACATACACTAATGGCAATTATAAAAGCATTTTACCATAAACCAGATTAACAATTTTTCTTTTTTTTTTTTTATTCAGCTGAATGAGAATCACTTTTGGTTTTTGAAGATGCAGACTTAATGGCTTTGCTTAGTTTGGGAGCATTACACTACTTTGGAAGAGGTTGAAATGCCATTGGTTAAGATAATGGAAGAGAGGGATGTAAAGTTCAGTGGAAGAGAGCCTAATGCCTTCTTAAGGTGAACCATTTCAGCACGCAACCGCATTTGTATACGTCTGCGTATTTACCCGCGAAGGGAGGGAGGTGACCTTTCCATGCGGAGATGGTGTCTGCATGAAAACGCTGCTTGCTGCATCCTAATGGCCACCCAGGGCCACCTCGCCTCCGCGGCCATCCTGATATTTGCCTAAACGCGTGGGTGAAAGTTTTTTTCGTTTTACCCATCCCAGAAATATTGACAGAGAAATTGTGGTCAGCAGAAATTAGGTGAGAGGAGCGAGAAGGTGGGATTGTGGGTCATAGGGTACATGTGGTATTAGACATGCTGGGAGCTTGTGTTGGCCAAGGTTAACTGGTTGTTAATTGGTGTGTGGATGATTAGAGCAAATTTAATAGGTTGAGTTTTAACAAAGCCAAATGGAAAAAAGTTGGGGGGCGGGG
>NW_023339807.1:19891303-19909700 GCF_004916995.1 Morone saxatilis | reverse complement strand
TGTGTGTGTGTGTGTGATTCCTGTGCCACTGGGCTGTGGGCAGCCTGATTACTCTGCTCTGTCTCCTACTTACCTGCCGGCCCACTGACTTACCTTCAGCATACTAACTCCCTCCAGTTCCCTCCTCCCCTCACAACCACACACACACACACACACACACACAGCACAACACAACACTCACACACCCACACACATATATGAGAAGGAATCACAAATGCATTAATTTGTCTAGATTCATCTCTGCAAAACTTCTGAATGTATCACATCTTGACAGACGATTCTGGGCCACTAAATCTATTCCTCGGGGTATCTGTGTACCTTTTTCGGGAAAAAAATCCCTTTAGGTTGCAAAACCTCTCACTACCCCTAATCCTCTTCTGTTTTATGTGTGTATACCCAATTGTATACTCGAAGGCAAATGGCACACATACATTTTAAAAGCGCATCAACGACTGGGGCAAGACCCCCCGAAAGGTGGGAGAAATTACAGGATCAACGATTGATGTCAGGGGAACAAATCTGAGCAAGGGGCTGGAGATTTTTCACTTCTGCTAGGGCGTTTGTGTGAGCTGTCCCCATTAACAAGCAGAGGAGATAATGTTGGTGGGTGGACACAGAGTGTGTGTGTGTGTGTGTGTGTGTGTGTGTGCTGTGTCTTGCTGAGGCTACGCCACGCTACACGTGCTGAGCGTGACAAAACAAGAGATGGAGGTAATGTTAGACATTTGCTAAACATTCAGACACTGACTAGATTTTCCCCACTAATATAAAAACTAAAGATATTGTTTTGATATCTATTTGTGTTTTAACAAAACATATAGAATAGTGGGTATTTATGAACAAAATCACAATTACTTTTGTATTCTTAGCAAAAACACAAGCCATCCACCAACCTGAGAAGGAAGAGGTGAGTTTGCTAAAATCACAAATTAATAAATTAAGGAATTACCAAAATATATATGTATATATTCTGTAATTTAAGCCACAATGGATTACAAATCCACCTCCTCATTCTCTGATTACCCTAATGTACTTCTAAAGAGTACAAAGGAATGAAGTTGTCTTCTTTTTATAAATTCCCACCGTTCTTTATTTTGCAACACAAACAAATTCACACTTTGCTGTTCACACATTAATTATGCAGTTAGAGAAAAAGCTGCAATGGTGGAGAGGAAGGAAGGTGAAAATGAGGAATTCAGTTTGTTGTGCTCCCTTGTTGAATATTCATATAAAATCAATTTTTGATGCTTTCGGGCGTTATTTGTTCCAGGGCGGCAGAGTCACTTCCTATTTGTGAAGCTGTTGGGTACCAGGAAATGGGTGAATCTGTTTTGGTGAGAGGAGAAAGGTGTCTGTGCTCCAAGGTAGACATATGTGAGGTGTCTGTGGCAGACTGTGGAAGATATTTAAAGTGTGGCTTGATCACCAGCCACACTCCTACCCAAATTGCACCTAAATTTCATTTGATTAAATTTGTTTAATATGTCATTCACCGCTGGCGCTATGGTGATGTTGATTTGCTCTGACAGTCAATGCAGTGCATGTCTGACGACCACTTTTGTAGCCCTTTCTAGTTACCCGTCATAATTTTTCTTGGAGCTCTGCACAGTTTGTTTCACCTCTCCAAGATGTTTGAGAGCACTTAAAGATAATTATTGCCAAATGATGCTCTAATAAGGGGAACAACTGTCGTTAAGTCTTTGCGTGAGAGCTGGGCCTGCTTGCTGTGACGCCACCTTTTTAGGCTTCATTTTGTTTGCCCGTTTGACAGTGTCAGACTTTCTATAGATGTTGCCTCAATCTGACGCATGCCATAATAATTGGCTGGGCGCAGGAGATGCAAATTGCTGAGGATTTATTAAAATGCACCTTAAAGGGGTTAGAAATGTCTGTTCGCAAGTCAAATTACCATTTCGCCTCTCTTTGAGTCTTTCTTTTTTTGTCAACCTCTCTTAAACTTCCTGCGCTCTTGGAAGAGGTCAGACGCAGCCCTTCATTTGTGGAGGAGGATTTTCGTCTCTTGTGGAAAATTGCAAGGCATTTAGAGCTATCGGAGAGGGTCAGGGACCTTTCCTTTAATTTCCCTTTATCTTCTCTACCATGCTGCACGACCCCAAGCACATCACAGTGCTGATGTCTGGCCTGTCTCTATGCATGCTGTTTATTTGTGTACCTGTTTTTCCTTCTCAATCAAACGGGATGGAATTTTCTTGCCAGAACTTGGCCCATGCCTCTAAGATATTTGGATAATTTTTCATGCCTCTCTAAGCTGTATGAGCATAACATGTTGCTGTTGTTGAATTCAAATCAGTAGTATTAAATTTAGATCTTTAGAATTATTTTTAAGATTTGATGATGAGATTAACGTCGCACGGATTTGCTGGAAGAGCCTTCCTGCAGGTAAAGCTTTTGTGTTGCAGCCTGAACTTCCACAAGAATATTAATGACTTTGGTCGATTGTTTCCATTCAACAAGCCGCTTCCTCGTGGCTGTTTTGTATCTCTTTGGTGTCTTGAAAAGCCACAGTTGCTACGGTAACGCACATTGTGTCACTGGTCAGCCATGAGTGATAGTTGTTCCTCACCAGTGACATAATGACACGATGTTGAGCACAGAGGGAAGAGAATGTTCTCCTATACGCTTTCCAAGAGGACGTTAGCACAAACATTTCCCCAGTAATCCGTAACCGAGACTCGCAAGCAGGGGACTGGAACTAATGAAGACAACTATTCAATTATGAGCTCAATTAATGCAAGTGCCTGGAAGCATGGATCACAGATGAGCCATGCAGCTAGCCTTAGATGTTGTGGACCACAACTGGAGGCGAACAACACACTAAGACATTGAATTTCTCCCTCAATCCCTTGGTTTAGCACTCATGGCTGTCTCCACTTTAAAATGGCTTTATGGGCTCATGAGAGCGACATGAAAATGTGCCTCAAATCTATGCCTTCGTCCACTGTGTAGGGTCATAAAGACCTGAATTGACTTTGTCTAGATACAGGCCCTCAACCTATTCTTAAGTATTACTCTGTTATTGCCATTCTCTCCTGAGGTTCATCTCTAGCTGAACTATATTTGACCAAGCACAACAAAAAGTCCAATTTAGCCTGATTTCCCTTATTCCAGCTTTGATTCTTGCTTTGGCTCATATTGATTTCATACAACTTATGTTCTGTTTCTTCTCTGTCTTGTTTTTGGATAAATCCATGTTGTTTACAGTGTGCGATGACCCGCGGGGCGTCAAGATTATTCTTAACCCTCATCCTCGCTGCGGTTTTGTGGTGTATCGATAGGTAGCCATGTTTGCTTATAATTAAGTCCCTACCACAGCACAGATGGGACTCAGTTCAGACCTCTTGGCCCAATTAAAACAAGCTTTTCTACCTTACCACTACCTGTTTTGTTACATATACAAATACATTATTTTGATAAAGAGGTTTACAGCAGTAAGGCATTTACACTGGTTGATACATGATGCTTGTGTCTTCATGATGCAAAGCAACTCTGTATTACCACAGAATATTACATCTTAACATAAAGCACCTTGTTGCCCAAAGGGAAATCTTCCACACTGATTAAAGATTAAAGATGGAAAAAACAGAGGCTTTGCAAAAGAAAAAAAAAATCTCTAATTATTTCCCCAGAAATAAAATAAAATGGTGAAGGCCACTGGGGAGTTGTGTCTAATTATTTCATTTATCTGTAAAAGGCCTCGTGAGGATGTTTCCTTCTTTATTTTAATTCTTCATCTTATTTTACACCTTTAGCATTCATGTACTTATTGCATTATATTACATCTCTTTCTCTAGTTCATCTTTGCGGTACATATTGAAGACAATAATTGATGTGCATGCATTCACTTGATTAGAAGACATTGATGGTAATTAGTAAAGGTGACTGTGAGTAATGCAAACTAGTCCACTGTCCTCTGTGACTCATTAGCTGAAGCTATGGTCTATAGACCTTTGCTAAAACCAGTGGCATGAAAAAGGGCCATCTCTCTCCTTGATCACACATTAAAGACATTAAATAATTTGCACTCCAGCATTTGTTATACATTATGTAACATGCATTTTTCTGACTGTTATCTAGACTGGATAACTGATCCGTAAATTTTCACACCTGACCTAACTAACTATGATGGCTCAAAATGACTGCAGGCTTATTCTGTCCAAAGTTCTTCCTTACACTTGAGATATGACTATAGTGATTGCTCAATACTGTGTTTTTGTTTCCACAGATATCACAACCTTCATTCTACATTGTTTCTAGTGAGTATCTATCTATTTAGTGTGGCGTCAGTGTTAGTAAGAAGTCACATATTTGGGTTCCACACTTTTTACCATTCGGAGGGAGTTTTTTCATGCTTCTTCATTGCTTAAAACAAAAAGCACACTTTTATCCTTAGAATGCAGTGTTTGTAAAATCTAATCACATTCCCCTGCATGATGCTTTTGGAAATGTGTTATCGAGTCTTTGGTGTTAAAGTCAACCAACACTCCAGTGTTAAAGTCAACCAACCCTTGAAACACTCATATTGCACTCTTGGCATTTTGTTGTTTTGCTTTTTTCCCCTCCTTTAGCATGAAATGACATAGCTGACACAATGACAGCAGGCAGCTGCGGTGGCTACTGTTGTTAACATATGACATGTTGCCACTTCTCATTGCAGTTGTTTGCACAAAGTGCGCCTATAGAAATATTTAGATGATGTTTAGGTGGATATTTATCAAAAGTTTGCATCTCGTTTTGACTATTTTTTCTGATAACTGATCCAGTGTTTTTTTTTTTCTTTGCTAAAACTGGACAGATACAGATGCTGACTATTGGATCAGTCCAGCTCTAACTATGACCAAGAGTGTTGCTGCACTGCTTGGGGCATGTGTGTTGGGAGCACCCAAAACAAGGTTTCCCTAGTGAGGTGACAGAGGCAGCTAAGCCAGTAAACAACGTTGACAGTAATCATATGTGTTTGTGGTGCTATGCTTCATCACTTGTCCAGCACCAAGGCTTGTTAAAGGACAAATGACTCTTAATAAAGCATATTCTTTCCCCTCAACTCTCTCTCTCCTCTCTGTCCCTCCTGTCAGTGTTCCTTTGCTCCCCACAGCAATGCCCCCACCTGAGTAGGCCAGGTTGCCAGGCCATGGGGCGGTGGGATTGGCCGGCTCCACACTGAGATTGATTACCCCTCTAATCTTAGGACTGCCAGTGTGTCTCCAGGGCGAAAACTCTGGCATGAATCCCCCCCTCTGCCCCAACTCCCACCCTTCCTCTGTCTCTGTACTTCCTCTCTCCCTCTTCCTCCATCCCCTTCATCCCTCTGTCCCTGTGCTGCCAGAGGCACTGAGGGACGACACTAAGTCACAGCTCCAGACAGGGCCACTCGCTCGCAGTGCCTGCCTTGTTCGCCATATGTCACGGCAAATGGGGCTCCCGTGGACTCTGCCATGGACTCACAGGGGGAAAAAAATGACATGGGGAGGTGGATAGGGGATGAGGGTTGTAGGTTGCATGAGTTGGGCAATAGAGTAGAGCAGAAAAGGCTAGCGCAGCTTAGATTCAAAGATCTTTAAAAATCACAGTGCTCTTCTGGGAGTCGTGCAGATGTAAGAAAAACCTAAGCCATATAAAATGAGACCCATTGCTTTCATATGTTATTGGGTGTTGATATGCTTGTATGTCTATTTGCTGCCTTCCTTGGTGTCATCACACGTTATTCGGAGGGGTGCAGGTGATGACATGACACCCTTCCAGTGTGCATTATCACAGCATCAAGGACACAAGATGCATGACAACTTGTAAAGGTGACAATTGTGCTTGGTGATGGTACGACCTGTCATCCAGATGCTGGTGAAATGAGCTCTCTTGGTGGCACTCCAGCTCTCACTAGATTTAGAGAGACTTCCACCATGGCTGGGTGGTGACATTACCTTTCAGAATGTCACTTTGGCATTCGTCTTTTCTTGTAAAGCCTGATTTATTTAGGACGAGAGTGGGAACAGAGTGGAAACCCACTGACAGAACAATTAGCACTGTTGAAGTTCTGCACTTAGGAGTAGCAGAACAAAGTGGAAATAATGAGCAATATCTTTAGAAAATATCTGAATCTACAATTTAATGTGTTAATTCTGTCTGAATAACATCTTGACATTTAGTTTGTGCTAATTTCAAGCTAGCGATTTTAGTTTTCAAGCCTAGTGACTAAAATGAGTTATTTTGGTCCATCTTGTTCATGTTGACCAAAAATACTTTTTTGGTGTTGGCTTCTTAATTCAGTCAGACATTGATTCCACAGCACATATAGGATAAACAAAGGCAAACATAAACATAAACCCCAGTGCCTGATGGATTCATGGCTGTAGTAAAATTGAAAGGTGGGGGCCGGATTATAGTATGCTGTAGATGAAGAGATGGTGTTGTTGTGATGTGGTGTTTACATGCGTCTGCATGTATTTACCCCCCAACGGTAAAATACAGCATGCACAACCAAGCAGTGCTCTGTCTTTAATAAAATAGATTCTGTGCAAAGGAACAGTTGAAATGATCTACGATAGGAAACACTCTTTCAATTTCAAATTGTATTCCAAATATAGTGATAGTAATAGTCAAGGTGGATAATAATAGGAAAGTAAGACAATTTTGATAGTACCATGTGTAATGTTTTAAAAAAATAACATTTTCTGTGCAAAAGTTTGTTTACTAATCCACCTGCATCAAAGCAAGTCTTAACACACAGGATGAGTAATGCTTAAAAGCTGAGTTCATTTCGTACATATGAGTGCGTCCCCAAAAGCACATGGAAAGGGCCAGACAACCATCAGAAGGCTCTTTGAAGTGCTCTTTCAGGCCACCATGGATTGCCCACACACACGTACTCACAAACACACACTTGAGAAAGTCTTTGAGGGCACTGTTTTCTAATTCACCTCTGCACCTGTTTATACCTTCTCCCCATTCTTCCTTTTTTCCATGTCTGAGTGAGTCCGAGTCATAGAAAAAAAAAGGAAAGAAAAACAGCGTGGGTGAATCTGAGCAGAGAAACATCCTCTGGGTCTTTTTCCTTTTTTAAAAGAACTCCTCCAGATCTCATGTTTAATTTATGAAGGAGGGCTCAGGCGTGATACATCCTGGCATGACAGGCAGAGTCCATCTTTGTCTGGGAAACGTGGATCGGACCGGACCAGGGGTGATATGCCAGTCCCCATCAAGGCCCCGGGGTGCCACAGACTGGTCAACAGCTGGGAGCGAAACCAACCCTTTCATTGGAACCAGAGCGTGGTTAATTAAACAAGTTCCCCTCGGTCAGAAAGCAGCTGGAGTCGGTTTACTCCATGTGCCAGTCAGTGCCAGGCTGGCTGGAAGGCACACTCCACCACACAAAGGAAGAGGAGATGCGACAGCGTCTTCGACGTAGGAATGTACAGAACACAAGAAACACATGAGAGGATGTTGCTGTTTGGGAGTATTTAGATTTAAAGATTCTAAGGACAGGAGTGGGATGTGCTTGCTTTGGCTCACCCACATCCTACTGTAAGCATCAATCCACAACCCACACCCTTAAACCCAACTCCACAGCTTCATGTGCAAGCATATGACGAACAAATTCAATTTGTTTTAGGCTCTCCAGATCTGCATACTTACAGTACAGACAAACATACCAACACGCACACATACAGACGCAAACACGACGACAAACAAACTCAAACGAGTGAAATCTTGTCAAGCTGAGCACCGAGTAAAGATTAGGCATCCTTGTCCGCCTTCACAGCCTAAGACATCGTGGTCAAACCTGGGGCGATTTCCGAAAGAAAGATAGAGTGGCAGTTGATAGTTGACGGATGTGAGGATGTGAGAGAAACAAGACGTATTCAGAGTGCTAAATCGGTCGTAGGGTTGCAAACTGGGGGAGGGCGAGAAAGAGAGCAAGAGAGGAAGAGGGGGGAGGCTGGGTACAAAATAGCCAATTTCATAGTACACATGTGGATTAAGTTCCCTCCTTTGAAAACGCTCCGGAATGCCCATGTACCAATTACGCCCCGGTGGTACAGGCGGGAGCTATGGGGCCATGTTTTTGGATGTTCTTGCGCCTGTGTGTGCTAGGGCTTGCCAGATTGTCTGCGGGCAGCGTTTGTGCCTGCTTTGATTCGGTGCCAGTGAGGCCTCGCAGGCTCTTGGCACCCTGACACCTCCCCATCAATACGCTGGCACCGTGTGGAAGGGGGTATCAAAAATGACCCAATTAGAGGATGGCAATGTGTTCTGACAGGCACTACCTGGTGGGGTGTGTTTAAAACTGCCATCTTTCTATTTTTCTTTCTTTCATTTTCTCTGGTGTACACTCTCTACCCTTTTCTCTCTATTTCTGCTTCCCTGTCTTTTCCCCTGCATTTTCTACTCTGTGCGCTCCTCACAGAGGGTGACAATGGTAGAGATGTGACTGGGTCTGCCTGCCTTGACACCCTCTCTTTGTACGTTTCTTTCAGCTGTTTGCTATAAACATCCCAGCACTTTGCAAGTATACAGATATGAGGGGATTGGTTTTGACTAAGAACACTGTGATTAGAGCGCTCAGTGACAGAAACATTATCCACAGAGTTGGCTTGTCAGTGTTCGTTGCCATGACTGACAAGTCTCTGGATCTCCCATTCTCTTTTTCTATGGCTCTGTTTTTCTCTGCCGTTCTCCATCCCCCCCTTGATATTCTTGATCTGTCTGTCTTTTCCATGTGTAGCTGGAGTTCAGTTGGAATCTCTGCCAGCGTGTGTCAGCATGAGCCTATCTGTTTACAGGATATCTGCAGCTCTTTCACAAGACTAAATATGTCTTCTGTTGAGTTTTAAAAAGCTCAAAAGTCATTAAGTCCTGTTAAAGTAAGACTTGCTAGTTATTCATTTAAACCTAGACATTTGTGTAACTGGATTCTATTTTGTCTTTATTTCTTGGCCGTTTCTTCAGCAACAAAATCTGATGGGTTGATGGCCTAAAAATCAAAACCCAAATAAATGCTTTACCTAATATTGAAGAATTAGTAATTATATTATATTTTTGTACACACCTGATACGACTAATGAAAGCCCCTGTTATAGGTTAGCCCAACTCCCTTTTAACATACAAAGTTCATGATATTTAGATTTATCGCACAACTTAATCACCTGTGTTGCTCTCTCTTAATCGAACTGTTTTTGAAACTGAAAATTTAAACTAGATTTATCTGTCATAGTCTTACTTGATCATGACCTCTGTGCTGAAGCAATAATCATGTACAGAATTTTTTTAGCATAAAGCAAAATATGAAAATGAAAAAATAATATGCTGGTGTTTAGGACCTTAGTTTGGCCTCAAATGATCTCACTTACTCACAGGATCATAATTAGCTAGATGTGCTCCAATATGTTGCTTGCAGTCATGTGATTCTAATGACGCTTGAAATTCAGAATTAGACAGTAAGTGCTGCTGGTTATTGTTTACATATTGTGTAGTACCCGTCAGCATGTGTGTGAAACCTGGAACCCAGTTTTTAAATTATGTCTAAAAACCAGTTTTGAGGTCACAATGACCTCAGACCTTTGTGACCAACTCAGTGCCATCACTGCATTGTTGTATTCTATTACACATTTCTGTGATATTTGGTTGTAATTACAACATCAATTTTTGAGTTAATCTGAGGTCACAGTGACCTTGACCTTTGACTTCTGACCCCCAAAAAATATTCAGTTTATCCTTGTGGACATTTGTGCCAAGTTTGACGAAATTCCCTCGAAGCTTTCTGGGGATATCGCATTCACAAGAATCAGATGGACAACCCAAAAACAGAATGACTGCGGCCGCCGGCTGTCACCGGCACAGAGGCATAAAGATGTACAAAATTCATTTTTCTTTCTTTTTATTTTATTTTTTTTTCACTTAATGCACTTATCATGAAACTGCAGCAGAAAGGTTTCAATTTACGCCAAACAAACATGCAATCATATGCCATGTCTTTCAGCTCCCACTAATGTTGGGACACACTGTGATGCAATAGGCAGCCTGTGTTATAAGAGCTTAAGAAAAAAAGTTATAAGAAAATTTACTCTACACAGAGACTTCTATATGGACTTGCTAAATGTTTGATGTAGAGACAGGAGAGTGGAGAACGTGGAAATATTCTGTTAGACCTTCAATTCACTTAAGAATAGATTGTAAATCTATTTCTATATTTGACTAGAGCAGTAGGGAAATGTCTTGAATGAGACTTGAATGGCTAGGACATTTACAGATGATTAACTAAAATTATTAGTATTTACCACAGTTTCGACATTTACAGGTTTTACAAGGAAATCCTCTTGATTCATTTTCATCTTAAAATGGTACAAACTGTCAAATTGCTTTCTGCTCATTTATATTAGTTCTATTAAAAACGTCTATTGATTTAATGCCTCAGTTGGTCCATCTGAGAGCCGACTGTGAAGGTTTGGCATCTGATACCCTCTGGCAGTATACTGGTCATGAGCTGAGCCCTCACAGGTCTCGACTGGCATGTTAGAGCAAGCTGCCAACCTAGATGGGCAGTTGGCGCCAGGTCCACTACCAGCTGGTGAGGTTCTGCGCCATTCTCAGTGCCATCAGGTTCATCTGTCAAAACTCCCAAGACTCCTCCTCCTCCTATGTGTATTTAATGGAAGTGTCACTCTGCTCTACTTTGAGTAAGCATAAATCACCCATAGAAACCTTTATTCAAAACCAATTGGAGTGCTGTGCAGCAAAATAAAGTGGACTATTTCATTTTACTATATGCTACACACATATAGTGGGTGAAAATGTACATCACAAAAAACATTTACTCTCTCTGAAATAACAGAAAAGGATATATTGCTGTATATAGAGCCCTGGTCACCGTGGAACCTTGCTGTCAATGTATGTACTATACATCTTCTCCACTTATTTTTTGACCTTCCCAGTTTCTCACTGAGCTATTAACCTTTTGTGTAATATACTTACTCCTGTACTGTGTAGTTTCTGTGCCTGTGTGCTTGTATGTCTGCTTCCTCTGCTGATTGATTGGATGTGCAGGTTAAATGATCAAAAAAGCTTTTACAATTATAGGACAACTCCTTCTCTTAAGGCACCTGTTAAGTTGTTTGTTGCCAGGAGAAACAGACACTTCATCATGCTACCGTAAATGATTTCCTTGCTCCCTCACCCCGAGCTCCCTTTTCCTCGTTTCATTTTATAGAAGGGATATTTTTGCAGGAGACCTCCCATTTTTTAGTGGAAAAAGCAGGGAACGTTGAAAAAGATGTAGTGCTGTTTGAGGACAATATCTTATCTACGAGTAAGGGTGCCTAGGCTAATTTGTACGACTTGCCATATCCTGCTGCAGTGCAACAGCTGAGTGCTTTCAGAGAAAGACTGATTTGACTTTGGCCATTATCTTTTGATAGATAAGAGGTCTGCAGGTGCTTTTCTCATCCCTCAGGGTGTGGTTCTGAAGATGGAGGACATGTTTTTACCCATTGACACTGATGCAATACATCCCAGAAGCAAAAGTACTAATGTCTGTGTGGAGTCCACTCAATCCTGGTGCCTAGTGTCCTCTCCTTGCCCCGGCCACAGCCTGCGGAGCCCTATAACCAAGGACTGTGCCCACCAACCATGAGTCATTAAGGTCTGTGTTTAGACAGGGCTAGGGGTCATTGTGGTGGACGGTAATGTATAGTCTCGGGTTGGACTCACAAATCAGAGGCAGTCCACTCCAAACACCTTTTTTTCTTCTTCTAGGAAACAAAGAAAATAAAGAAATGTGAACTAACAAGTGATATGTGCAAAAGTCCAGAAAGTGATTTTGGGTACATTTCAGAACTCATTTAGCTGAGAATTATGTGTTGATTATTCAAAAATAACTTTAAATACAGGCAAAATGTTTTGGCAAAATTATCATATTACTGTGATTGCAAGCAAAAAAGAGTAAAACTGGTATTTATCTTGCATAAGCACAGCGATTTCTGTAGGTGCGTTTTGAATGGCAAGAGTTTATGAGTATTGGGGGGGAAAAATCACACTTTGCAATTAATTAAAGTAAATCCTTTCAGTTTAGTTTTTTACCATATTTAAAAGCCTGAAACTTGACCATTAACCTCTAAATGGATGTGAAACACCAACTACTGTTCCCCTTCCCCTCTCTAAAAACAATGTGCCACAAAGAGGACTGTAAAATGAAATGATGAGTTTTAAATGTATTTTTTCAGGCAAACTCAATTAGCAACATGTTTTTTTCTTCCTTTTTGCAAAGAGCCCTACATTAGCACCAAGGCTAGTTATTATTTCCAGCGCGGACATCTTTACAAATCATTTCTCTTTGCCTTTCCACCGCTGCCTCCCATGTGCCACTATGTTCCAAAGTGGGCTCCAATTATGAAAGCATTAAAAATGCTGGTTGAAGGATTTAGGTACATTACACCACTCAATGACATTCTACTCACCATTATGTTATTAGCAGAGTGCTATGTGTAAAAAGGGCCTTTAATTGAGAAAGTGTTGTAGAAAATACATTTAAAACAGCCACTGTTAACCTGCATCCCAGCCTCCTGCACTGGCAGCTGTGCTCACTGTGAAAAGCTTCTCATCGTGGCCGATTTGGCTAAAATCCCTCACTCATGACAGGTCTTTTAGGGCAGGACCTACCCAAATGCAAGTATATGCACACACACTCAGGTACACATGTATATTTTGGTCTACATTCAATCTCTTCATGAAAGCCCTTTTTAGAAAAAAGGTAAAAGTAAAGAGACAATTAAGAAGGAAAGTCCCAAATCCATTACTTTAATGTTAGGGTTGCCAACAAACAACATGATTTTCACCACTGATTAATCAGCAGATTATTTTCTTGATTAATCTATTTAAATCTATTAGTCTATAACATGAATGAAATGTAGGAAGTGTAAAATGTTTCCAAGAACTTATGGTTACATCTTCAGATTGCTCATTTTGCCTAACCTAACAAAAACCAAAGGTATTAAATTTACTATCCTAAAAGATGAAGAAAAATAGCAAATATTCAATTTGGAGAAACTGGTGTGAGTTAATTTTTGCTTAAAAGATTACTTAAATAATAAGTCAGTTATCAAAATAGTTGCTGATTATCTGTCAATCAGCTTATCGATTAATAAACTAATAGTTACAGTTCAAATTTATTTTGTAATTAAATATAGTCAGAATTCAGTATTTTGTGCAGGTTTTCTCACTGTATGGATTTTGTATGCGTATGTAAAAGTATGCATGTATGTACACGTTTCTGTTGTTTGATTAAAACCTTGTGACTCCAAAAAAAAAAAAAGACCTTCGTTGCTTCACAGCCTTGTATTTTAGTGTTCACCTTACTGGTTTGTGAAGGTTTTAGAAATTCAAAAGTGAAATAAATGTTTCAACCCACATAGGAACATGCATGTCTGTCATTGAGGTCAGAATAGTAAAACTCAATCATTTGAAACATTGTTTGTTTAATTGATAGTAAATGTGCTGTCCCCACAGATTGAAACAGTGTGGCGTGTTTCTTTCTTTTTTTTTTTTTTTAAAAGTCCATCTCCTCTCATATGGCAGAGTAACAGATGGAGTTTGGGTTCTGTCCTGGTGCTGCATCCACACACCCTATGTGTCATCTGTCATTACATTCAGGTCATTGTTTGGAGCTCAGTGGCAGCGTGACTGAGTTGGCCATGGCTTGACAACTGTCTCTGTTTCACACAGACAGGGAGAGAATATGCAGACACCCTCAACACTCACAGGACAGAATCTGTGTACCATTGTGTGGCCTAGTTCTGTTTCCCAAATTAGGACTAAGATGTTGTCCAGCAATATTGAACAGAATAGATAGGCTTTTTCTTTTTCTTTCTGCTATACCAGCCAAAGTGTGGATATCATTATATTGTGAAGAATCTGTTGTATGTTGCCTGCTGTCATGCGTGTTTTTCGGCATGATATCTATGATGTTTACTGTTTTATCTTATGAGATAGAATTTCCTTCAGGACAACAGCTGGTGTGGTGTCATGTTGTATTGCATTATAAACCAATTTCATTGTCCACTCTAGTGGAGTATTTGTCTTTTCACTTACCTGAGACCCACAGTGAGTAAACAATGAAAGCATATATACGTAACAAACAGCACCGTGTCTAGCCGTCTTCTATCACCTTTGCAGATGCATCCACACCTATAGATGGACTGTTCTGACATTTCTGTATAGAGAACCAGTGTGTACAGTGGGGGTTCTGCACTCTGCTACCAAACCTGATACTACTCTACAAGGAGCACTGGGTAGCCAGCTGGTAAGTCACAGCAACACAGTGCTGACTGGAAAATTAGATGACTTTGAAGCTGACATCTGCATATGACATAAGGAACAGCAATTGCTTAACTATCCCTTTATAATAGTTCCAGTGTGTAATTGGTAGCCCTGTTTCTACATTGGCTTCCCCAGAGCTGCTAAAGTGAGAAAAAGTAAATATGCAATGGCACCTTAGAAGCAGGAGCAGGGGCTCTGGAAAATGACTGTCATTCGTGTCATCACAGCAGAGCCCCATTTGAGGAGGAGCTGGAATAAGGCCTTCTGTTTGTGATAAGCACACTCTTGGATGGTGGCAGCTACATGCTCTGCACTGGGGAATGTAAAATTTGCAGATAGGGATCGTCACTTGTGACTGAGCTGAGACAGTAAGACCAGAAACTTACACAGTCTTCTGACACTCTGTTGTCATCTGCAGGCACTGAAGAAAAGTTGGGTATCAGCACTATTCTCTGTAAAGAGGACCTCTTTAAATTTGAAAGATTTGTGAGGTTTTTTATTATTAATATTAAGCTTCCAAAAAACAAATAAGTATAATCGGCTAATTTCGAACACACTTTCAATGACAGTTTAAGTGATATAAATGTAATCTAGCACTAATTCTAATTATTAATTAATAAAAAAATAAACTAACCAGATCTTCCTTGACACATATAGTGTCTTCTCTCGTACACTATGTTAAACTGGCTGATTGTTAGTCTGTCACAACACCTTCATTCATCCATCTCTCCATCCAACCATCTGAGCCTCTTGCACTTTGCCTGCCGTGGATGATGGGACAGGTTGTTATTAATGCCTTCGGAGTTTAGACTTTTCAGATGCATCTCTCTGGCCTTGCTCTAGACCTACAGGGTCAGGGCTACCATATAGGCTGATTATATATGTATGCATAAATCTAACTATAACCTGACGGTGTGTGCAGTCGTTCATACATGTGCTCTCAATACGTGTTTGTGTGGTTATGTGAGAGATGGTGAAACTACGGTTGTGGGCGTGTAATGTAGTGTGTGTCTGTGTTCGTGTGATTAGTTGCAGTAGATGTGTGCACATGGTTATATATGTACCTCTTTGGCTTTCTCTATTTTGATACATAGAGTAGATGATCACCCTTCATCCTTCAAAGGTGCATTACTGCACTTTACATCCCTCAAATGGCAAGTATTCACCAGAACCAAAAGCCCCATGTCACTCATGTACAGTATGTTCATCTACTAATAACATTGCCTGGCTTATAGCACGCTTCAGCTGCATGTTTTATATTCAGGTAAATAAAATAAATCCTTTGAAATCCATTTATTAATAAGAGCTATTGAACAGCAGTATTGACTGAAGCTCAAGGGCCTGTATCCAATCAAATCTGTTAACCTTGTGCCTGCAAGGAGTTGTAGAGTCAAACCTACTGGAATTAGCAGTGGGGGAAAAAATAAAAACGTCTGAATGTATTTAATTATTTCATTTTTACATAGCATCACCCTCAAACATTGCAGTTCAACCATAGACTGTATAATGAAAAATGGACGTGGTCTCCATGACGTCACCCATAGGTTTGTAGGTATGACATTGGCTCAGTGCCGTCTGCTATGGCTGACGCCATCTTGGCAGTCCTGACTACGCCAGCTCCTGGCTAATCCAAAAAGGGCCAAAGATGTGAAGGGTTGGCAAAATGAAGCCTGGCCATTCCCTTAATTATGCATAACTTGATATTATTTAAATGGGTAAGTTATATAAAAATTCACCCTTCATACAGTTGTCATGAATGGGGAATTTATCTATATACATTAAAATAAATGTTTTGTACTTGTGCTGTAAACATGTTTCTGCTGTAAAGTTTAGCATTTAAATATGGGGGCTTATGGAGATTGACTCACTTCTGTAGCCAGCCACAAGTGGCTGTTCTAGGAACTGCAGTTTTTGTTACTTCTGTGTTAGCTTCATTTGCCAGCTGAACTTGTATTTCTCAGCTGCAGCCTTCTCCCCTTTATTATCATTATAATTATTTTTGATTCCATGTACCCCTACCTAGCTATAATTGTGACAAAACTGACAGTTCCTTCTCGTAATTTTTCACACCTTCCCACACTCATGCTTCCACCGGTGGCTACAACCACATTTTCTTTGTGTGTGCGATGTATGTAGATGTGTGCGAGTGGAGGCTTGCCTTTCACTACTGGTTAGGGGGCTAACAACTCTTTCAGGTTAAGTCTTTTTTTTCACCTCAAAAAAGAGAGGGAATAGCAGCATTTTGTGTTCCCTCCTCCCTCCTTCCTTTCCTTGCCCCACTCATCTGTCAATGAAAGACACAGTTTTGCCACAAGGCATTGTGTGTTTAGCCGTGGTGCCAGCAACTGCCATTTGGGTGCAGGGAGGCAAGGGGATCCACCCCCTTTGAACTGCTGCCAAGCCAGCCAGCTTGCACCTTCTTTAATAACTTCCCCCGAAGGCACTTCCTTCTTTTTCTCTCCCTCTCCCTCCTCTCTCTCTTCTTTTTTCCCCTTTCTCTCATTCACTCCCACCCTCCTGCCTCTTCTATTTTTTTAAATGACTGCGGTTTTCACGGGTAAAGCTGTGATGGTGATAAGAAAGGTAAGGCTGCTTTTAACTGACAGCCTGACATCAAATCTCTGTGGAAAATGCACGCAAATTAGTAGAGGGTTAAGAGCATGTGTGGACTTAAAGGCAGAGGCTTATAGAGTGTGTTTTCTAGAATAAGATTTTGTTGTTTTTTTAAATAGTATTAAAAATCCACTTAATATGTTCACAAATGTTCTTTTGTTAATTTATAAGAATCTTCAATACAAGTCCATTAAGTCACACACATCTATTCCGGTATGCCCTGCTTTACTACCAAAACATTTTAATTTCTCTTGCCTTAAGCAGGGTGGTAGGTGGGTTCCTTATATACAATCCATTTTCTGGACATTGATTTTCCCAAAGGACATGTTTTTTTTCTCTCAAATATAATATTTTATGTGCAATACCTAAAAACTTTGGATAGTAAAAAATAGTATATTGGAGAAGAGTTGTGTGACTGACTAAAAGCTGGTACTAGTCTTCACCTTACCTTCACATTTTTAAAATCAGAGAAAGCTGTGTAATGCAAATTTAACATGTTGTTTAAACAGATTAGAGTACAAATGAGTACTGAGTTTTGTTCTCATTGAGTCTCATATCTGTACTATTACTGCTTATTAGTACATGAGAGGTGACATGGTAAGGGTACTGATTATAAATGTATATATTTACATGTTTCCAAGGAGAAAACACAAACAGGTAATATGTGATGTAAGAAAGGTAAAGCAGTTCTACTATATGTTTACATATAGGAAGCTAAAATGGAGACACAAAGTTAAGGGGGGTGGAATCAACATAATGCTTATGTTATCTTCTCCCTTCTACATAAGTGTATTTCATTTATACAGTTTTCAATACAGTATTTCAACGCTTCTTGTTCATTGCTTCTTCAACTTATGCAAGAACCGACAATTCGGTAATACAATACACAAGTAAGACATAGACGGATCCTGTGTTAGGGAGAGAAAAGCAAAACTCAAAAGATTGCATCCTCATTTTTGCCCTTCGTGACTGTGATTCTTCTTCATTCCTCACAGCCTCTGTTGGCCTCTGAGGACAGGGTTAACTCACATAAAGGCTCTCTGTGAACTCCCAACCTGTCAGTTCCACTGTACAACACTATGGCCCCGGGACAGACAAGCTAGACTGGAGAGGTAAAGAGAAAAAAGGCAGAGAGACCTGGCTAAAAGCACAGTAGGCAATAGGTGTCATATTAAGGGTGTGTAATACACTATGTCACCTCAATGGCGTATGGCCCATTAAGGCTATAACCTCATACACCATGGCGTTTATTTTGTCACTAGGGATTATTTGGAACAAACGGGCTTGCCGGGGAACGTGTGGATGTTTGTGTGTGGTTGTATTCCCTTTGTGAGTGTTGCAGAATGTATTGTTTGTGTACAGTGTTTGTGTGCCTTGATGTATATTATCCACAGAATATGTGTCTCTTTAAATCTATAGCTACCTTATTTTTACATGTGCCTCCAGTGTGTGTGTGTGTGTG
>NW_023339807.1:19864750-19891203 GCF_004916995.1 Morone saxatilis | reverse complement strand
CCCACCCCACCACCAGCATCACCTCCTCGTAGTCGTCCTCCTCCTTTTCCTCCCATGTGAGGGTGAGCCAGCTAGGGGGTGACCTTGCCCAGTGTAATTAAAGTGAAACACCTTGACTTGTCACCATTGCCTGAGACAGCTTAAATCTCCCTAATGTAAATGGAGGCTGCCGTTGACGTGCTGCTAGGCATGGCCGCGGAGAAGATACAAGCGCTGGTGATCCATCTCTGTACCAGTGCACACACACTCTCTCTCTGTCTCCCTCTTTTGCTTTTTCTCACTCTCTCTCTTTTACTGACGCACACACACAAATGTACACAATCTTTCTTTCTCTCCTTTCTCTCTGTCTTTCATAAACACCCTCCTTCCTTTTTTCCTCACACCCATCCTTGGCATTCTGCAACCCCCACCTCATCTTGCTGTCCACTGCCTTTATTTATTTTACACTCCAGACAGCACAATGCTTACCTTTACAGCAGCGGCAGCAGCAGCAGCAGCAATGCCTCATGGGATAGCTCAGGTGTTGTAGTGAAAGGAGGCACAAACATGCAATCATTCAGAGGGTGGTCAAATTATCAGTCATATCAACAAGAACATAATATAAATCATTTTCCTGTTGTCAGCATTATGATTTATAAGAGGGAAATTTATAGTGCATTTAGTGTATTGGATGCCGCTTATTGGTGTTTGTAAGTGCTTCATGACATTTTTTTGTAGACTTCCCACATTGCTCCGCAGCTTGTCTGCCTTTGTATTTCGGGGCACCAGATCAGGTTGATTGATTGATCCTGTTTTCTCACTGAGGCCACACACATGGCTCATATCTACTGCCAGTCTCTTTGGGAGTTCTGGTGGATAGGGGCACTGAGATGGCAATTAGCAGTGAAATTCTGTTGACTTTGCCCTTCAATTAAAGCTCTGTAATACAAAAGTCTTGTTGACCCTTCTGTCCTGCCCTCCATTAGAAGTCATGGCAACACATTGCTGAAAGACAGCCTACTAAATTCCAGGCTCATTTGCAGTTTGGGGAACCGGGGACTGCCTGAAACGACAACAGAAGCAGGACCAGGGTCTCCTGCCAAAAAATCGCCCTGTCTGAATGCCACAATGGCATGTGAAAGAATGCTATGTGCCCCCTGTGCCAGCTTTACCAGTTGCTGTTGCCCTGTGCCAGTCCCCCCGCCCCCCCCTTCTCTCCCGTGCCCTGCCCAGGCAATGGGCACTGTGACAGGAGCCAGACGCCCATCATGTGTCTGCACCAGGCAGCGTGCCTTCTTGCCCTGATCCCTGGGGCAGTTCGGGTACTGTCCCGTTCTCTTCCTTGGAAGATGCCAAGGATTGTGGTTGGTGCCAGGCAGCAGATATGTCAGTACACACACACACACACAGACACACACTCTGGTGGGCTTTGAGGAGGCCCAGTGGTTGTATGGTAGTGCCAACTCAACAGGGAGTTATTCTGGCAGAGAGCTTGTTTCTCAGTTTTTCTTGCCCTCTAGTAATGCCTCTGCTGTGGGCATTCTCTCTCTTTGGGTAGATATTTAATCAGCACCTGTAGACAGGCGCTGATTGAGGTGTAGTGTCTGATTGCCTTACCTCTTCTACATTATTTTTATATCACACAATAATAAAACTGTGAAGAAATATTCAAACATGATCCACAAGGAGATGCATGCCTGTGGAACTGACAGATCAGATAATATTAGTTCATCCACAAAAGCAAATCCATATTTTCCCCCCTTACAAAGACTGGAAAGCACAGACTGAAGACAAAGACCGTTTACCTGTCTGCGTATATGTAGCATTATAGACAAGTACAGGTTTAGACAGCAAGGCAACAGAGAGAGACAACAAACAAGCATGCTGCTATTGTGATGGACAGCCTCCACTGTGAGGTTCAGTATGTCAATGTGTTCAGTGTGTAATGTAGCAACTGCTTCAGCCACGGGGGTCGGTAGGAAAAAAAGAGTGAGCAAGAAAGAGAGAACGCGTGGGAGAGAGAAAAGAGAAAGAGAGAATGAGCAATGAGCTCAGGTGGGTCCGACATCTGCATTCACTTCCTGTCTTTTTCTGAAGGGAGGGGAGGGAGGAAGGGGGAGAGGAGAAAAAGGAGGGGCGGGGGTGGCTTGAAGAAAACAAGTGCGAGATGAAGGCCTTTCTGGAGGCTACAAAAGGAGCTGTACACTGGAAAATGGCTGGGGAGCCCTCAATGGGGCTGAAGAACACACAGACAAAACTTGGGAAGGAAGAAGGCATGTCTTACAATGGCACCGGGCCCCATGCTTGGTTCAAAGAGCCAGTCAGAAATACAGAAAGAGGAAGAGAGCAAAAGACAGAATGGAAATGATGGACCTGCTGGGAAGTATAGTAGTCACAGCAGTAGGGGGCGAAACTGGTATATATGCTGGGCAAAAGGCCACCGAGTTTTCTCAGCTATTCATTTGAAAACAAACTGTGCAGCACAGGCAGGCGCAGTCAAACTGCATCTGGGTGTGGAGTGGATTTTGTTTTGGTCCTCAAAAAAAAGACCCACCGGTGCTCCATGTGTGGCCCTGTGCTAAAAGTCATGCTGAAGAAGTGGAGAGAAGGAATAGTCTGGGACCAAAGAGGGGGGAATAAGGAGAGAGATGGGGAAAAAAGCAAAAACAAATGAAGAGAGTCGGTGGGAAAGGAAGTGAGAGTGAACAGGGGATACACTTTTGATGATGTCATACTATTGCTTCAGTGATTCAAATAATCTTAACCATAATAGCAAATGATTTCAACATTATTTCTACAGTTTATTGTCTTCTTCACCCACAAGTCATTTGCTTTTAAGCACACTTACAGCTACAATTTTTTCATAATTAATTCTAAAGTTTGTTTTATTATTTTCTAACATATAACTTAACATGACATCTATTAAGTGAATTTTATCCGAACAAGTAAGAGTCAAACAGTTGTACTGGTATGGCAGTTAGCCTAAGCGTCTTTTGTGGACACAGCACACAAAGAGAGAAACCGAGTGACAGTGAGCTGTTTGTATGTCCTTGGGATGCCAGTGTCATTGTCAAGGCTTATCAGAATCTAGGGGCAAAGAATGAGCGGAGGGAGGGAGACAAGAGGAAGAAAAAGGGGGGCAAAAAATGCACATGGCTTTAATAAAACTTTATCAGGAGTTACCTTAGCTCTGTCTCCCTCCTCCACGCCACCCCAGCCCCCTCCTCTGCTACCCTGTGACACCATGGCTCTAATATTCAAAGAGCTCCGGGTGCGCGGCTGCGGGAATCACGTTTAACTTCACCAATTTCTTATTGCCTGTCAGTCTCTCTAATTTGATCCGGCGTTGGACAGTTACCGTTTTGGACAGCGGAGTCACGGCACATATTGGCAGGGAGACTGGCAGCTAATAAAAGCCAGCCTGGTATTTACTCCCCTTTTCCTTTTATTTATAATATATCTCAATATTGTTATTATGAATATATATGCATTTAAGCCTCACCTATCTCTCTGGGTGGCTCCTCGGTTAATAATATGTTATTGATTTCCATACCGGACTGGCTATATATCTGTTTTAATTTCAAGGCCTTATCGCTCCCTCTGTGATTCACAAGAACCCTTTCTTTATTTCTTTTTCTTTTTTCTTTTTTTTTTCCTACAGGCATTATTAAGTCTGTGTAGGAGTATAGGTAACATGTTTTTTACAGTCCGACTGGTTACTTTGTATGAGGGAGGGATACTCATTACAGGCCCCACATCTTCCCCAAGTCAGCCTTCATCTTTTCTTTGACAGATTGGATCAGGGGCAGATTGGGTCAGGTAGTGTGCCTAGATTTAGATGCTGACAAATTAGAATAGAATAAAATAGAAAAGAATAGTTTTAACAAAGATATTTTCACAGACATGGCCTGGTTCTTCATACAGTAAAAATACTGACTTGGTGTAATTTGATGAAAGTCATTAATAGTTCATCCAGATTCTAGACTTGATTTCCTTACTAGTTCATCTATACAGGAGCAACAGGGACACACTGCCTCACCAGTGAAAGCTTTGGTCAACCCTATTGGATAGTTAGACCTCTGAGGGCACTGCCTCGCCCTCTATCCCCTTGGCCCATCTCCTCCCACCAGAATGATAAAGGGATGGAGATGAAGGAGAGGAGGAAAGGGGCAGGAGGAGGAGGAGGAAGAAGAGGAGGGCTCGGCGAGAAGGAGGAATAAGCAGTGCATGTATATATGCGAAATATATGCGCCATCAGCAGAAAAGGGCCTGAGTCAGCCGTTTGCTGGGCCTTGCCGCATGCTAAAACACATAGAGGCAAAGCCCATTAAAAATGAATGCCACACGATAATCACATTCACACTTAAAATTTAATGTTGGTACGCTGCGGCTGACAAAGAGAAGGCGGCATAGGGCAGCGTAATTATGACCGTGTCTCCTGTACTTCCTAGTTTGAGGTGACGCCTTTGCATGGCCTCTGGAAGTGCTTTCTGATTCAAGGGGAACCAGGGGCAGGTCATGTAGTCTAATTGTTGCAATTAGCTTAAAGGACTACACAGACTATACATAGACTGACATCTTCATAAGGGAGAGAAACTCTGCTATAAGTCTTTATCACAAGCGTAGTGGAAGATATATCACACATAATATCTTTTCCCACCTTTTTTTTTATTTATTTATTTTTTTTTAACATGTGTCTGTCCAGATCTACCCTCTTCCAAAAGGGTGTCTCTTCCTGAGGCTTGGTCCATTTTTCCCTTCAAAAGTTTGTCCTTTTATTTAGGGTTCAAGGACAGAGGGTATAAAGCCAGTGAAAATGAGTTTACCAGTAGGTTCCAGTTGTATTTTTATATAAATTGATAATAAATTATTTTACCGTATATAATGTGATTTAATGTATACTTTAACTCGAGTTATACTTGCAGTACACTTGGATTTCTACTATATTCTACCCCAGTGACAAACTTCACTCCTCAACATGTCCTCTTTACTTTTTGCTCTTCACTGTTCACCACGACTTAAACACAAGTAAAGTTAAGATTTTCCTCTTTTGACAGTCAAGAAAGAACAGTACAAAAAGGAACAACTCCATCACCCACTTGCCAACCTAAAAGCTTACATGCAGCATTGAAGCCCCCCCTGGTGAGAGTGCATGGGGCCTCGGGGCCCTCATTTGGGGAGGCAGCAGAGACAATCAGTGGGTGGGTGGTGGCGGGAAGGATTTAGGGAAGGGGGAGACTCCACTCCAATTCTAGCTCAAGTGGGCTGAAGATGGCTGAGAAGTGCACTTCCCTTCAAAGAAGGCAAATTAATGTTCTTCTTGCCCAAACATAATATTGTCAGAGAGGTGCACAATAGGAGCCTCTCACCATGGTTTTTCTTGTGCTTCTGTGTGAGTGTGTGCATTAACAGTATGTGTGTTGGTGTGTATGTGTTTGTAAATGTGTGGCCATGATGGCCCCACTTAACCCACAATCCTTGGTCCACAAGAGAGTAAGAACCTCCTTCTGGTCCTCCTTCAAGTTCAGGCTGGAGCTTCTGAAAGACACTATCCCAGTCAATTTTACCTTCTTATTTAGGCAAAGGATATCTCTTTTAACCTTTACCCTTGCTTCTCCCTCTTCCTGTCAATTACAAAAACCCTGGGCATCTTCTTTTGACAATGACAGGGGTCCTTCGAAAGAGAGAAAAAGACAGAAAAAAGAAAAGCAACACACTTTTGAATGAAGAGAGACAGCAATGCAATCTAGGCTAGCCAGGGGTTGACTGGTTGAGTGCAGCGTGTACTATTTATCTTTCCAAAATGCAGATTACTTTTTGCTCTGTTAGTCCTTTCTCATTGTGAATTGTTTAAATTTAAACTTCGGACACATAAAGAGCAATAAAAAAAGTGAAATAGGTTTTTTTATTTTATTTAATTTGATTTAGTTTTATACAAGATCATTCTTCTAATACCAGATATTGAAATCATACATATGTAAAGGTGAAAATTATGCAAAAGTCCTCTATTTTGAGACAACTAGACCAATAAAATGAATAGACAAGTGTCAAACACAGATGAAGGCAGCGCTACCTATAAGAGTGAAGTTTTTTTCTTTATCTAGGTCACAATATGTGGAACAATTTCAACAGATGGGCTGCATAGTACTCCCCAGGCGAACAGAAGTTAGTTTCTCTCTTTCTTTCTCTTACTGTCGCCCTGCCTTAAAGGATTCCATCATCGGTACTTTGTTGCAGGCATATTTGAGTGCATGTCACACACATATACATGCATGCATACACTCACACATACAAACACATTGTATGGACAACAAACTCTAAATGTGGCCAAGTAGGTCAGAAATAATTTATTTTTCTTAGTTGATGATGACATATTAAACTGACAATGACCAAATGATATACAAGAATTTGCTGCAAATAAATGTACAAATTCACAAAAAGTGTGACTCTTACAGATTAAACAGATTATTTCTTTAGTTTGGGTTTGGATACCCACTCCTTCAACTCCAAGCAAAGTGAAAGAAAGAAGGAAAGAAAATTGGTACTAAAACAATCTTTAGTTGTTTTGGTTTTTAACTTCTAAAAAAAGAAAGGAAGATGGAAAGGAAGGAAAGGTGGTTTGAAACAGAAAAAATTCAGGGAATTACATCAGGAAAAGTAAGACCAGGAAGCAATGGTGGGAAATGAAGAGCAGATAGAAAAGGCTATGATATGGATCATATGAATTTCCTTCAAACCACTCTCCACACACACATACATGCATGCATCTCTCTCACACATGCACAGAGCCCATGGACAGACCACTTCACAAAGTATTTGGTAAAGAATAAAAAAAGGCACCCTGGGGAGATGTGGGATGCTGTTTGGAGGCCTTGTGGTCCAACAGCAGCACAGACAACAGAGAGGTAGCTTTGGAAAACACACACACACACTCACAACACAAAAGTGGTGGTGGAATGCAGAAGACTTGTGTGTGTGTGTGTGTGTGTGTGTGTGTATGTGCATGAGAGGCATCGACATAGAAAGAGACAGTCCGAGGTGGAGTGTGCGAGTGTAGTGGGGGTCCCATATAATGGAGAGGCTCCACCTGTTTACACTTCTTTGCCCCCAGCATTCTTGAGCGGGCCCCTTTAGAGGGCCCTCGTTCCCGACAGCCAGCTAACTGCTCTTGGGGAGCCCTCCGCAGGGACCACAAAAACAGCTGAAGCCTCGAAGGGCTTCCTGAAAGGGAGAGCGAGGAGAGTGGGGAGGCGAGGGCATGACGAATAGGCAAGATAGAGCAAGAATAATAGCAATAAAACTAAATAGAGAAAGCAAGCAAACAGACAACTTAAAAGAGTGTATCACTAGTGAACCACTTCCAAACAAGCCCTTTTAATGAGGTCCGCTATTAATACAGAAAGGAACGAGAGAAAAGCAGAAGATGGGAAAGCAAAAAGCAGGAGGGGCTGGCGGTGGGCAAGGAAAAGAATGAACGAATGGGTGAATGTGTGCAAATGCCGTGTGTGTACTGAATCACTTTATCTTTGTTTTTTTTGCAACTGTACAATGACCTCTGTTTGGGCCTAGGATGAAGACAGTAGTGGGCTGAGGATGGGGATGAAGAGAGGGAGGAGGAGGAGGAGGTAGAGGCGGAGGCGGAAGGGGGTGTTTGGGTAGTGGGAGGCTAACAGGCTAGACACCAGGCCTTTGTGTGTAAATTTCCCAGCAGCGCCTTACCAGTTAATTAAGGAGGTCAGTGAAAGAGGGAGAGAGAGAGGGATAGAGAGACAGAGAGGGAGAGAGATGTAGAAGGTGGGGGTCTGCCCTAACGAGCTGTCCGCAGCACATGAATGAGGGGTTTGTCCTAAACTAAGCAGCGAGAGGCCAAACAATGTCAGCAGCAATTAGCAACCAGTGGTGGGCAGCCAAGGGTCTGTTGACTGAGCAAGCAAAAGATGTGAGAGAAACAAAATAGGAACATGGACATGCAGACACACAAATACAGTTACAACATCCAGGAATAAATAGGATGGAGCTGAGCAGTAGGAGGCGGGTGGCAGTGGAGACTAGAATAGGCAGAGGCGGGTCATGTTGCCTTCACCTCTCCTCACAGCGATACCTTGACCCTGCTGGCTGAGTGCTTTGAATCTGCAATACTGGTAGAAGGTAACAAAGGCCATAGGTGTAGCAGTGTGATCTGTATGCTCAAGTTATACTTGATATGGTAGATAGAAGCTCTGAGGGTGGGTAGAACAATTTCTCAGCAATCTAAAGCAAAAATAAGGTGTGTTTTCTCTTTGTATAGAGATCCTATCTGAGCCTATATTTACTGTGTAAAACTGAGTTATCATTATTGCTTTTGTTTTTTTTTGGTTTTTTTTGTAAATTGCCTTGTTAGAAAGGCATTGAAATCTTTTTCCGGACAAGTCACTCCACTCAGCTCTCCAGCAAGTCTGTTTTTGGCTCGTACCATTCTTCTCTCCTGTCTGTTACCATTCTTGGCACAATACGAAGACTTCAGTCTTTGTTTCATTCTAATCTTGGAGGTGAAGTGGCCCTCTTGTACCTCAGGCTCTAATCGCTGGCAGAGACAGTGTTCTCTAGTGGTGCTGGACTGCGATGAAAACCCGACATCCCCACAAAGAGAAAGAAAACTGCTGCGTTCAGGCTTTGTGTGCAAATATAAAAGCATACAAAAGCGGGAGCCTGAGATAGTGTCAGAGTTAGACTGTTTTCACTCTCCAGTTCTAGATATGGATTATATTTTTTTAATATGGGGTTATTTGTTGGCCACTTGTTGGGAGGTAGGGACTCGGTGGCTGTGAGAAAGTGGAGCATGCAGACTGTGTGCTGTGAAGAAAGTAGGTTGGTGTGTCCTGGAGAGGTGAAAGGTTCACCGGCTGTTGGAGAAGATGGTCACAGAAGGGCATGAGAAATGTGAGAGTTGTACTTTGTAATTGGCAAACAGCTTTCTGAACGTGCTCTGAGGCTTATAGTACATGTACATGTATATTCTTATGAAATGGTTCTGAGTAGGTATTTTAACTTTTGACCATGCATTATGAATCAAAATAAATATATTATGAATGTCTCCATGCATTTACACACCTCATTTACACTAATTGCCCCATTCCACCCCTCAAATTTCTCTAGGTGCAGATAGATATTGCTTAAGATGTGCAGATAAAGCAATCTCCAATCCATAAAATCAACAGACTAATAAATCCATTCATATTCAGATTTTTGAAATCCAGTGTGCTGTAAAGGGGGAGAACGATTCATTGGGATAAGTCCCTCCTGTCCTTCAGAGCAATCCATAATGCTGCTCATCCAGTAATCAGGGCATATAGGGGCTGGGTGATCAGTGACAAAAGCTAGGCAGGGAGACATCAACCTGCTGGAGGAGAGTTGGGGAGAGGGAGGGGGCTGGCAGGATGAGTGTGGTGGCGGTGGAGGCGGAGTAATCAGAATCCCATCCAGCCCCAGTCTCCAGAAATTGCCATGCAGATTTAAAGCCTATAAAGGAGGATCCTTGGACTGCTCCTTCTCGTCACTGCCTCTCCAACACTGCACAGACCTCCACTCCCCTCCTACCTTGTCTCGCTCCCTCTCTCCGCTGTGCTTATTGGAGGCAGGTAGCCCCAGATGCGGGGCCCAGGTTACCGTAACCTTGGTGGTGAGATCGGCTGCTCGCCTTCATGCGGCCAGCTATTCATCAAAATGGAGGGGTGGGGGGCAGTGGTGTGGGGGATGGCGGCAGAGGGGCAGAATATTCAGCAGGGGGAAATGAGCGTCCAAGACAGCTTCCCAAAAGGGTAACAAATCACCCTCCTTGCCCTAATCCACCAAGGGGGGACTTGATGGACCAGTGGTCACAATATGGGGCTGTAGACATGTATGGGTTTGACAAATCAAATATGTAGGCTCATCTGGGATTTAAAAAAGAAATGTGCTGATAATACTCTCTCAGATGGTGTGATGTTATATACTGTAATACCGTGAAGTGCAGTATACTCTAACAAATAATAACAAGTAGATGTATCTTTGTTTTGCAATATTAATTTGGCCCATACTGTACATAAATATTCGATGATAGACCTACAGACTGCTGCGATAAATGCAAGGCTGTACAGCAAGAGTCTTATCAGCAATATCCCTCTGATCGATTGCTGTGGTTGCATTATCAATCATCCATCATCGCATTGATATCTCTGCAATACCTATAATCTCACCTGATCAGAATCATTGATCAACACTGTAGCAGGATTGATCTCCCATGCCAATTGGATTGGATGACAGTGAAACAGGAACATTGCGGACACGTTAAACATTTGCAAATGAGCAGCGTAGACCATTACATCCCTCGAACTAAAAATACAAGGAGCAAATTTAAATACATGCCTGCAAAAATAGCAGACAAGCTGTGTGGAATATATCTTTTCAAAATTTGAAGCAAAGGGAATCCCATTCCTGCTACAAAGAAATATTTCATGTGGCATATTACATCGTAATTACCCCTGATCTTGCATTTGTGATGACGGGTTTCCTCCCCATTGGAGAATACTGAGCTAGTGGCTTGTATTCAGCAGGGAAAACAGGCAGCCACGGCACAGTACCACTCAGAAAATCCTCTGCATAGGACCTTAATCATCCAGGCTCAGTGTGCATGTGCATATAGGGAAATTTGTATGTGTGCAGACTGTGTGCATGTGTATGCATGTCTTGCAGTGGGTATTTTCCAATAAGTGTGTATATTTGTGTATGTCTGTTAGTGTGGTCTTGCTGCTGTGTGCATAGAGAGAGAGAGAGAGAGAGAGAGAGAGAGAGAATTCGTCCCTCCAATTCCCCCGTGAAGCCCTCTACACCAATTTCCAGCCATGGGCAATCACTCACTCAGCATACACATCTACATAGAGGCTGATGAGATCCTCCGTGGGCTTTACCATGTGACTGGAGCTCGTCATATACTGTATGTGCCTCCCCTTTGCGCTCGTATTCCAATAGCATAGTCACTGGGGGGAGAAGGGGAGGTGGTAGGGATGATCTACATACACTTATGATACATAGGTAATCTCCGAGGGGCAAATCAATGATACTCCCTGCTATGTTTCCCCATTGAATTCGAGAAGAATCCGTCATTTTTGCATGCCCATTATTGGTAGAGGTGATATGTCTTCCAGTTTTAGATGTCCTTGTGCCTGGATAGGGTTGCTTTAATATATTGTGCTAACCAGTGACTGATATGGATGGATGTAGGGTTGTAGACTTGGGTAGATAGATTAGCGCTTAAAAGAATGTCCACCCTCAAGCTGTGATGTTAACATGGGGCACTGTAGAGAGAGAGTTCATTAGTGTAATTGCCAGAATATTACCCATTGGCATGGTCATAATGTATATAATATTAATACTACAAATCTTCATTCCTCTTGCATTCCGTGCAGCAAAAGTATAGCCCACATCATCACATATTAATGAAAAAATGAACTTTTTGAGGCAAGGCAATAAAATGATGGTCTCTCTTGTCAATAGTCTGCTCTTCTTGTACGCCGAGAACCATTTATATCCACATCTGTTCTGTTGTGTATGTATATGTGCTGTAGGATTGTCTCCAGGGAAAAATACTGTTTTGACAGGCTAAGAGAGGGAATTTCCTCAGAGTTGCACAACAGGGTACCCCACCCGCCCCCTCTTTCTAACAACCAGCCCTCTCCCTCTTGCTCTGCTGATGTCAGCACTTTGCCCACCATGGTTCTGGGACCACAATTGCTATTCAAAGAGTAAATAGATGTGTAGGTGGAGGGTCAATACAGAGTTTGAAATTATATCATTGGTTTTTAGAATAAACGATAGAATAGTTTGTGTCATTGATGGGTTTTATGTTAGGCGTTGCGGTGGCCCCGGACAATATCATATTGAGCATTTAGCAGCGGGCTGTATTATGACCAGGCAACATTTTTATACTTAAACTCCAGGGAATTGAGTTTCACTTCAGGGGTCAGGCTTTTATATGCCTTCACAGCATCTCTCAGTCTGCTTTGCTTAAACTTTTTCTTGCAACCTTTTATTCATCATGAACTTCTGAAGACGTACAGATATGTCAGTGGTCAGTATTGACTCATTCATATATATCATCAAGTTAAAGTGAAAGGGCATACATCTGTGTTTATTTTACAGGCCAAAGCACGCTTTAAAGGGACACATAGTTCTTAAGGCTATTATAGTGTTGCTTTAACATTTAAGTAGGCATTAGAAAGGGGAGGCTGCAATAGCATATTCTGTAAGCACCCATTTTTTCTTTTATTGATCTGACCTTCTACTGCCCAGCCACTGAAAATACTGCTGCATTTTCTTTCACACATTCCTACATTTAGCTTGCCAGGTTTTTGTACATTTTTTGTACATATTATCTAAAGCTTCTAAAAGTAGTATGAACAATTTGTCAATGTCAGGAAGTACTCAGATCCATTACTCAAGTAAAAGTAATAATACCAAAAAGTAAATAGTGTATTAGAAGTAAATGCAACACAGGTTTAGCAGAAAAACGGCCATCATGACTGATGTATGATAATAAATAACATTATTAATACTGGTGCATTTACTGTATGTCTGAGCAACATTTTACTGTTGTAGCTGCTCGAGGTAGAGCTAGTTTTAACTACCTAGTATACTGTTTGGTAGATAGATTCAGTGTTTCCAACCTAGGGGTGTGGCTTCCCTAAAGGGTCACAAGATACATCTGAGAGTTCCTACGAAGATTAATAGGAGAGGAATGAAAAAAGTTATTCTACATACATTTTGATAAATTTTTCTTGAAATCCTTTTGTGTGAAAAATGTATCAGATAAGTTTACCTCTTTGGTCCTCATTATTCAAATGAAGTCATGCGAGACGTTTGGAGAGGAAATATCTCGAAAGAGCCAATGCTTTTTTGTAAAAGGTCGCAAACCAAATGGTTTGGAAATTACAATTGTATTTAGGAAAAAAATATATCTTATGTAATTTATGTAAAATTCAATTCTTGAAAGTAACTAGCAAATAAACTGTGGAGTAAGAAATACAATATTTGCCTCTGAATTGCCTCTGAATTGTAGTGAAATAAAAGTATTAAATGGTATAAAATGGAAATTCTACCACTGGCTTTCAATACCCATACCTTACTTAGCATGCTAAATCAGTTTAACTAGCATATTATTATTGTATGTAATCTGTATTGAGTATCTTTTACGATGGTCCTTACCCACCCTAGCAAACACTATGTCAGTTTTGTGAGAAAATGTATGTTAGACAACCAGAATGGTTTGGACCACAGAGACTTTTTCCTTATGGCCGCTAGCCGCCTGTCTTAAGCTTGCTGTTAATCAATGTTGAGGAGCAGGTAGACCATAATGGAGGATTTATCTCAGTTCTTCACACCACTTAGTGCCCAATGGACACCTCCATACAACCTCCTCCTCTCTGTCTTACATTTTCTCTTCACTCACTTCCCCCCCATCCCCTCAGCCCCCTCCGTACCAAAGGCCACGATGGAAACACCACTCCTGAGAGAGTTGTGGAGGCGTAGGAGAATGGGTTGGAACGAGGGACAAAATAGGTTGAGAGGGTCGTTAGATAGTGAGCAAGGGAAAGGGGTCAGAACAATGTTGCTGACATGGTCAGAACTGTTAGCGCACATGAGAGGTAATTTTAGTGTGCGTGTCTGACCTCACATAGATCATAATAGTAATTTTCAGCTGGGTCTTTGAAATTGAATAAGTTCACATGCACATTAAACACATAAGGCCCTTATTTATATTTCATAGAACATCAGTTGCCACAGTCTTACGCTGGAGTGTCGCTATACAGTGCATAGGCAGACCAGGAGCAAAGGCAGACTTCAAGAACACCATTATCTATGATGAATAGCTGGGTTAATAGTCCATAAGGGTTCATACTGGTTAGTGAAGTCCTGGGCTGTGTAATGTGTTAGTGACGTAAGGAAAAGCCATGAGAATTACAGGTGTTATTTACAAGATACAGGAGGATTTACGTGCTTATCTACATGCACAGGAGAGTTGGTCATTTACCGGCTGCAGTGCTGAGCGATAGATTTTAGAGAAGAGCAAGTTAGATCATTAGCAGAGAAGACTTCCCTCTTAGGTTGTGTGTTTTGTTTACATCCTTACCTTACCGCTTGTCCAGTTCACACTTCTCATGTACGGGGCATGCTGTTGCTTGTATACATCCCTTGACTTTTCATGCAAATTTATGTTTAAGCATACTTGTTTGTGTGTATGATGGGGAACACAAACACATACACACATGGGGGTGGAGGGAGACCTAGAAGGGGGAGTGGGGGGGGATATTGGTGGTGGTGGTGCAAGGCGGTGACAGAAATTGAGGGGGACGGGGTGGCAGCTGCAGGCTGCTCGGTGCACTGTCAGAGCGGAATGATTAATGAATGGCGGCCCCAGCTGAGCCTAACCTTTGGAGAACCGCACAGGACATCTGCAGAACTGTCAGCGCTCTGACAAGGACAGAGCTGAACAACCAATTATTTCGCCATCACTAAGGTGGGCTGTCAGCTTAATCCTAGCCATTCACTTAGGCAAGGACAGGCAAATTTCTCCTTTACATACACACACACACATACACACACAGCAGACCACGGTCCTGCATGGACACACACACATAAACAAGAGAACAAACAGGCATGCACGGACAGGAACACATGCCCGTGTGGACATGTACACAAAGTGGACTGGTGCACTCACACAAACACATACACACACTCACATATTCACACACAGGCATGAGGTCCTGGACAAAATAGAGTTAACCCCTCCACTGCCAGCGGTGGCAACCCCATGCAGGTGACATATAGTAAGGAAAGCAGGGCGAGCAGGGGAGGTTTAATGATGACAAAACAGGGCTGGTGGATGCTGGCCGGGACTGTGAGCTGGACATGGGTGGGGCTGCATACTGGGGAAGACACTATGTCTGGTACATGTCTAGAGGGAGGAGGGGTGAATGGAGGGAAGGAAGGTGGAAGCTACAGAGGGAGGGGTAGATGCCCTAATGTCTGCAGGATGTATTTACATAGGATGCAGGTTTTGTTTAATTTACAAAATACTGAAAATATTAAGGTATCTGCTTGATATTTGACCAGGAATTTGATTCCATATAAAAGTTGCAATCAACAAACTTCTTTTAGTTTTCATCTTTTTTTCTATAAATTTAGCTATGATTAGGGGCCATAACAGATGATGTGCATGTAGAGGAAATCTGACATTCAATGGTCTACACATTCTGGAGTTTTTACATTTTCGTACCCTCCAGTGTGGAAATAAAGTAGGGCTATTGATTGACCCTATGAATTATACAAAATAGATATTGTTGCATTGAGGAAGATTAAAAAAGAGTATTTGAATAAAACATCATGTCACGTCCTGTCAAGGAAAAGTTGAGGCATCCTTAAAGGACCAGTGTGTAGAATTTAGTGGTATCTAGCGGTGTAGTTGTAGTTACAGATCCATTTCCAAGCACAAACGAGAAACTACAACAGCCAAGAAGCAGCTCTATGAGAGTAAGTGTTTGGTTTGTCTGATCTGGGCTCCTAGAGACATTGTGTAACAACATTGAAGGCGACCTGCGATGTCTGTAGATACAACAGCTTTTTCTATTTCTAAACACGACAATTCTTTCTTTCTGGTGATTATCCACTAATGAAAACATACCTATGAATATTATTCCATTTCTGCGAGTAGATCCTCCTAAATGTTACATACTGGACCTTCAAGTACTCATATACAGTAGAAAACCATTCAATAGAAATAAATCTATTTTATCCCAGTATACTTCTCAAGGCTAGGTTGAAGTTTAAGTGTTTAAGATACCAAGGATCAAACGCTGGATCTTTGTTGACTGAGAATTTAACTGCTTTACGTCCTATGCGGTGAATCTTGGTCTGCCATCTTTTTCCACTCTGTCAAAACAGGAACTAATCCTCTTACTGTAATTAGGACTAATGAGTATATGATCGTCGGACCCATTGATTAACCAGGGGGACTTCAGTAATAACAAAGGTGTATATAAATGTGAATGTGTTTGTGTTTACATTCTTCATTTATCATTCCTATCTGTGTGTGTGTGTGTGTGTATGTGTGTAGAGCTTGGCCAGAGTTGGGCGCTGAAGGGCGGTATGTGTGACTGATTGGGATTTGATTGAGGCATTTCTGAGGCGATAAGGGATTGAGCGTGGCTACGAAGCCTATTGACAGACTGCTGATGAAGTCAGAGGGGAAGAGAGAGGGGGGGAAGAGAGAGAGGAAGAAAGCTAAGGGAATTAATAAGGGGATAGAAATCAATTAACTTAAAAATTGTCCCTCATCAGTGGCTAACCACATATATGCCTATGTGACGACTGTGTTGTATCTCCTTTCGTATACCTGTGCCTGTGCTATAATGCATTCATCTACAGTAACCATTCACCAACGGGTAGCAATGTTTTGGGTGGATTGACCTCCTGCTCACAGACAATTAAAACATAAAATGCCAAGTCAACTCACTTGAATCCTAAACATTGCTTGGCTGGTGTATATTCATGAGTGAACCACCTACTACTCTCTGTGAATGGTGAGGACTTTGAACAGCTCAACTCATTTAACTGGGAGAATTCTAATACTGCCTCACAGTTCAAACAAATTATGTTGGTATCATCTACAACTTTGGTGTCTCATGTGAATGTAAAGTTCTGTAAACATTGGTAAGCAGTTTTTGGTAATTCACATTTTAATTCTAGAAAATAAATGCATTTAAGTTATACTGACAAAACTATGAATGTGTTCCATTCCATCAGTTAATTGAGTAATCGGATAAGAAATACTTTTACTTTATTAAAGCAATAGTAGCAATAAAGCAATAGTAAATATACAATAGTCTTTTAAATTGGTTTCATAGTTTCCTTTAGGACAGCTGGGGGAAGGGCTTCTGTTGTGTTAGTAGTTTTACTTATGTGAGGGATCTGATTCTTCCTCCACCTCTGGTTAACACACCCACAGCCTAACTGCACCTGTGTGTTACCGGCCGAGCCTCCCCTTTTACGGTGGAGTCTAGCGGGTTTGTTGTGGGAAGTGAGTTTTTGCCGGGGTGTGTGAGGGGTAATGTTATGTTGATAGCATTTCACTCCATATATGAGTGTGTGAATGTGAAGAATTATTTGGTGGCACCAGTGATTGACTCCTTTCTGAGACCAGGGTTGGTAAAACACAAAGATTCGTATAAGCCAAGCCCAGACTGTAATGAATCTGTTAACTCTCCTTTCTTACTAGCAAAGAGCAGTGTAAAAAACATTTATCTTGCAGCTTCCCATTGTAGCCACGCTTGCCATTGCCTTCACCAGTGGTAGGTCCATTAGCTGTTACTTCAATAGTAACTTGATGACAAACCAAAATTAAACCTGGCTGTTGTTGGGTTAGTGTGCTCTCAAGATTGTTTTTGAGGTAAAAGAAACATCACTAAAGGTTTCTGTATTAATAGAGTAATACATGTTCTGGCGGAGTGTGACATGTCGATTTCAAGACTCACACATCCATATCATATCAATAATTTAAACTCATCATCTTCATAGATTCGATTCAGGACTGTTGATTAAATATGTGTCAGATATATATTTAGGTAAATACAAGTGATGGATTGGGGGTCTGTATCACCAGACCAATATTACGAGGATGAGGGCCAAAAAAACTTGATCAGGAACAACCCAGTTTAGAATTATATGAGATAGAAGTGGAGGGATTTACTGTGCAGTTAATAAAGAGACAGCTGCTGTTTACAGACAGAGTGTGTGTGAAACTGAGCGTCTTCAATTCCGATTATTTTAGGAGCTATATACTCCACACACACACACACCCACACACCACCCACACACACACACACACACACACACACACACACACACACACAGATACACACATACACTGTCAGAATGTAGTCATTAGAAGCCTAGTCTTACTAACAGGGTTGTCTACTGTCCCAGACAAACTGCAGGAGGAGGTGTCTGGCTGCTTGCTTTTTAAACTGGGTTAGTGGACCAGAGAGGGAGAGAGAGAATGAAAGAGAGAGATCGAGTGAGCATGAAAGAGAGCGAGAGAGAGAGAGAATTTGAAGTCTAAAACTGGGACGGGGTACATGAGAAGAATTTTCTTCATCAATTGCGGTGGTGCTCCCTACTGTGTAACCCTTTATACCAACGTATGAGTGTGTGTGTTTTTGTGAATGTACTGCTCCATGTGGCTAGATGCATGCACCACGTTTTCCCATGAAATGTCAATTTATTATAGAAAAGTTTTACAGTTGTCATTTTTTAATGCTTTCATGCTTTAACTCCACTGACTTCCTATAATGAACTGGATATTGCTCACTTCAGTCTCCTGCCCTCGGTTGATTTAGGAGCCAAATGGCAGCCCATTAACATGTGAGAATGATTGTGCAGCCTTGGGGTTGTAGTGCGGCAACCCACAGAGAGGTTTTTCGCCGCACATCTCTATGATTCTCAGTCTTTGCACTGTCGACAAGAGTTAAGCATCAAAGGGATAGAACTAACTATCCTCACCCTCAATCGCTCCCTCTGTCTCTTTTTGGCCTCTGGGTTCACACTGTAATTTGCTCTCTCTCTCACTCTCTCCCTCTTTGTCTTTCTCTCTCTTTGTCTCGTTCTCTCACTCCATCTCTCTCAGGATTTGGGAATGGGTAGAGGGAGGTGATGAGGTCAAAGTGAATCTTCTCCTCGCCGAAGATGATTATGACTTAACCTGCCGTTATTCAAAGGACCGGGCCCCATGGCCATGAGCCGGACTGCCAGCCACGTGTCGGCAAAGAGGGGGCAACACCTCGGCACCGTCACAGAGGAAGAGAGAGAGAGAGGGTGAGAAGCTATGCAGTGAAATGAACTCCCAGGGTCAAATGTGCAATGCCTTTTCTATGTGTTGCATGTGACTCACTGCCCCATAGATCCACTTGGTTGATGGATGCTTGCCATTGGTCTAATAGCCTAGGTGTCCAATCTCAGACCCCCAAATTGATAATGGATGCTGGTGACATCACTGGGAGCAGACATTAGATTATAAAGTTGCACTAGGGGTTGATGTAAGGATGAGTCAGGAGCTCCTGAGCAGATTTCATGTAGCTTACCGGAGGATTTCTTGGAAAGTGGTGATGCCAGTGGTCTTGCCAGTGGTGTTAATTAAAAACTTAACTAATTAGCAGCTAGCGTTTGTTAATTGGTCATTCTTGGCTAGTTGAGGTGATAGAGAACAACACCTCAAATGTGCTCTGTCTCAAATAACAGGGCTCAAGGCTTCTCAGAGAGAAAACTGTTGAGTCTTCCGCCTTTATCTTTGTCCCTCCTGACTTTTCTTTAAGCCTCAGACTTCATATTCAGCAGCCCCAGGCTCGAGCTATCTGTCTCCCCCTTTTTCAATTAATTCTTTTAGAGGTGTGACACACTATATACTTTAATACACCATCTGAGATGGACTGGAATCCCATGGCACACGTATCCCGTAGATACACTAACACACACACAGAAAACATGTTTATACGTGCCTTCACACACACATTACAACGTTTAGCGTGAGTAACTAGGAAGTCAATGAGCACTTATCTGAAATCCACTGGCAACACTAACAAGCCGGTGTGAGGTGTGAACACAGCTGTTTGAGTCACAACAAATCTAATACGCATTTCATCACTTCTTAAACAAGCCATCAGCAAGTCTAATGCTCTGGTATGGAGAGCGGCACTATGATACATGTGCCTTCAAAGCATTTTCTTAAACATCAGCACTTAGCACATCCTCCCCACACCTCGGCATCATACATCTACTGTAAGCGGGGCTGCTGATAAGTCAGATTTATCATTTTTGCGATTCGGATTTATAAAACCAACAATGCCCTAATTGATAACACCAACAGCTGCTGCGGTTTCCATCGCTGGGACCTGATCTGCGTAAAAATTATGTCTTAATCAGCGATTATCAAGGAGCATGTGCAATAATTGTGAATGCAGCTTAATTTTCCTTTACTTCTTCTTATTTTTTGGAATGGGAAAACACGGCAGTGTCACTCACGATTGAACCTAGCGAGCCGTAGGGATTCACCGTGCGTGTCTGTCTCAGGGCTTAAGAGTTACTCTCTCATGACGCCTTACCATTTTAAACCTTATTTGGTTTGCAAAAGTGAAACTAAGCTCTTTCTGTGGTACTCTTTTTTTCAAGTTCAATTTTTGGATTGCATAGCTTGAGACGGAGATAAGGGGGGATATGGGGATAACTTTTGGGGACAGTGGACAGCGGATTTCAAGAAGGGGTCACTAGGGGAAGGGAGGAACAGAGGGAGAGGAGAGAGAGAGCACATGGGAGAATAAGGGGGCTGGAGGTGTGGAACCCAGAAGGGTTTGGGAGTAGGTGGTGGGGGCTGAGTTTGGGGCAGCGAGACACTCCAGAGAGTTTCCAGAGCTTCAAAGGGAAGTTTTCTGCTTTGACTGACAGGCCCCTAGAGTGAAGGGGACCTGGTGGCAGGCGGCATGCCCCGATCCCAGGATGCCCTGTGGTCTCCATGGCACCCACCCCACCCCACCCTACTATATTAATCAGAAAGTGGGGATGAGATGATGGGGGTCAAGATGTGCAGAATGGCGGCCGTGGATCCTGGCTTAGTTTTTCATGGTATATTGTCCTTGGACCAAGAGTGTGAAGGACATGATGACTCCTAAATCAGAAAGAGTAAGGCTGGAATTCCAAATGAACATTTATGTGCAAAAGCATGCGATTCGATAAAATGTTTCTGGGGTTACCGTTAGAAGAGCACAATAAATCCTGTCGCTATTTTGCATTAGTCCTGCAATTCTTCAGTGAATCAGGAAGTGAAGTGTGAATGATACCTTCAGTGCAAGAAAACACCGTAATTTACGACAACCAAAATCAGCACTCCAGCCTGTCTTTTAAGTTTAAATTCTGTCAAATGCTAGATATAACTGTTCCAATGCAGTGCCAACTTTTTCATTTGGTTGCTTACACATTGTGCAAAAGAAACTATATCTTCAAAAGAGGGGAGAAATGTGCCTTTTGGAAAACAAAGCTTAACTGGGACTGCACCAGAAATAGAACCATTAGTTGCAAATATATACATACAATTACATACCAAGATGTTTAATGATGGCTGGAGATGTACCTGTGGTGGTAAAAATCTGTAAGCACTGTACTCTTGAGTACAAAAATGTACTCCCCTTGCCACAGTATTTCTGAGAGTGCATCATAACCACTGTACAGTAAATGTCTGTTTCGGTGCCAAGATAAATGACACCATCATTCCCGGTTCTACACCCGGGTTGATAGATGAGAGCAGGAGGGCTGTGTTTAAATGTGTCTCAGTAAACACTGTTAGGCCTGTGTAAACAGCAGTACATTGATCAGCCCTCTATTCATGGTCAGCACGTCTCTGCCTGCACTGGATTAGTCAACATACCGACCCATCTGTTTGCTCCACTGTAAACTGAGGCCAATGTCAATGCCAAAGCCTAATTGGAATACTACACACTGTTGGAGCATAGTTGCATGAAAACTAGGGACTTATACTAGTATGGTAGAACTTTTTACTACTAAATATATATATTATGTTCTATTATAACATAAAATAGAGCTTGCAAACTAATGTGAAGTCCACTGCTAATGATACTTCCCAACACACTTCTCACACGCAACAGACAATCCAAATCACACATTTGCTTGTCCAACTCCTGTAGTGAGTATCTACAATAACAAGTGTGACACTGTGTCAGTGGAAACCCCGGATCCATGAATATCAGGCTAGTGCCACTAACAGCCTCTCATCTCACTGAGCTCCTCAGAGGAATGGACAACACTGGTTGGCTAGGCAGTGGCTACTGTGTATAGCAGAGAAAAGAGAGAGAGAGTTAAGAGAGTGACAGAGATGGAGAAAAATAAGGAGCAGGAGAGAGAGAGGCATCGAAGCGTGGAGGGCAGCTGCATTGTATCACCCCATTTTAGCCCATTACACTATGTATAGGGGCCTTTTTTCCCCCTTCTTTTGCATGGTAATTATTTTCCAGCCCAAAGGTAGCTGCAGGCAACGTCAGCCACTGCGTCAGGGCCCACTGCATTAGCCGGCCATTGCATTATTTATTTGTGTGCGGGCAGCCGGATGGATACCCCAAATCCGCCGAGACTCGGGGGCCTCTCAATGTCACCTCGTGCATTGTGGGAGGCAGTTTCGGCCGCTTGGACTTGCACTGGGGAAGCTTAGGTAGAGAGTGGCTCAAGGGCAAAACGGTATCTAGGTGTTGGAGGACACGTGCGTGGGAGTAGTAGTTAGGTGTGTAATGTATTCAGAAATGGGTCAGAGGTTTAGTAACTGCCCTCGCTTATGCAAGAGTCAACTGTGAAGGGTTCATTGTGACGCACTGGATGACCATCTAAGGGGTCCTATAGGACATCATTGAGTACCAGTGTAGTAAAAAGTATAAATAGAGGGTCATACAGTTCACAATGCCTAAAGGCTTTTTGTGTAGCTATAGATGATCATATGCAGTCAGTTACCCCTGGGTATCATAAGTAAATAGATTAGATTTCAGTGCGCAGGAGCTGCTTTTACACTATACCACTCACCCTTGTGTATCAATGAAGGGTTATTACGCCCAAATACCAGTGGGCTGGGTAAGGTCACAGCATGTCATGCTTATGTGGAGAGGTAGAGCGACACAGCTCAGTGATTGTGACGACAGGGAGGTAATACCCTGGTGTCCCCTTCTGTACTACAGCACACACACAGACACACAGAAGCGCCCACATGCTGCTCTGTCGGACATGAACCCCCGTGACCTGTCAGCCCCGGCCAATCGCATCGTAGCGCCCGGAATGACAGCTGAACCGCTGTCACTGTCATGGCTCCTCAGTGTTGAAACACACACATGCACAAAAACACACATATCTGCTACAACAGCAGGGCAACATCAACATCAACATCAACTCCCGCTGGCCCCTTGGATCTACCTCTCTGTCTCCCCTGCTTGCCAGGCAGCTCGACCACTCGAGACGCTGAGACGGCCTTGTGACATGACAGTGACAACATACTGATACTCAGGAGAGCGCCTACAACGTCGTCCACTTCATCCTGCACCACCTCTCTCCCCCTCCCTTTTCTCCCTGTTGACCCTTGCAGGAAGAAGATCCATGTTTCCTTCCCTCACTCTTTCTGTCACCAAGGCAGAGGGGAGAAATAAACACTGATACACAGCAAAATAATGTTTTTCACTTGGAATTTACACAAGTCAAGTTTGGAAAGTTTTTTCCTCTTATAGACCATACTGTATATGGCTCTAAGTTGGGTCTCAAAATTATCAACATTAGTAACACTTACATGCATAGATATATAGGTAGGTAGGTAGATGCATAGATAGCAATAATGATAAAATGGAGAATGGAAGACAGACAGAGAAAGAGAATCAGTGATAGAGATAGTTAGACTTTGCCCTGGCGCCCGGCGTTCCCCCTAATGGGAGCTGACACTGCTGAAGCGACCCGGGTGGACGGAGGGGAGGACTGGCGAATTGCAGGCGGCAGACCTCCCAATTATTTTTCTGGCTGATAAGTGCTGGTGCTTGTTTAAGGCTGCACCATTGATGGAGGGATGGGATGGAGAGGGAGAGAGGGAGGGATGGAGGAAGAGGAAGAACAGAGGGGATGTGGCTGGGGCTGGGCTGCATGGCTGACAGGTCTTGATCTGGCAGGATGGCTGGCTGTCACACACAACTTAAGACAGGGTTTTTCCCCAGGGCTTATACATACACACACACACACAAGAACACACAACTTGCAGGAACACACATCATGCATCGCGTAAGCACATGGAAACAATCCAGAAACAGACAACAATGTACACACACGTTTACAAACATGTCACAACACACACACACTGTTTACATGTCAGTGCATACTATATGGACTACTTTGAATGACTGTCTGTGTCTGTGGACACACTGCATTTGTAACATGTAATTGTTGCAGTATCACTTCTGTCACATGCCATTTAAAAATGCTGCAGAACCTGTCTAATACAAATAATAATGCAAAAATATTAAACATCAGAATATGTTCGCAGGATGACAGAAAACACATTTGCGCAATCACTTCCTGTTCTTTAGGATTTAAGAGGCCTTTCATTGCTATAATTAAGGTGATGATGCAAATGATTGAACAATTGAAAGCCTTTTTTTAATTAAAACAATTTGTCAGATTGTTTACACCTTCTTCTCTGAACCGAAAGGTTTCCAGCCTGTCTGTCCTCCAAGATGTTTGTTGAGACCAGACCTATTCTTTGTAAATATACAGTATTGTAAACACTCTTCATCCGTAATCAGTTAACCTACCCAATACATAGTAAAATAAGCAGTGTTGAACAAAAGGTTTTGTTATTGTAAGGCTTTTTCAAAAATATAAAAATCTACTAAGTAGATATACAGTATGTATATTGCTTACTTTTGGCTTTGTGATGATCATCGGGTGGATCAGTTTTGATTTTATCAATTTATTTGTTTATTTGAGGCTGCAGTCTTCAGGAAAGACTTGGATGCCTTGCTGGACAAGGGGAAGCCGGCTTTGCCGATGAGCGAGCCAAATGTATAATCTGTGTTTCTGTGGATATGTGTTTAGAAACAGAAGTGGCAGTTGCATATGCTTGAAGGGCTGGGTGCTGCCACTTTTTCCTATTGAGCAGGAACAGAGCTGTAAAAAGCAGGAAGCGAAGACTGAGAGCATTGAGCCGTTAGAAAAAGAAGACACTCTCATTTGCTCCTGGATGGCAGTCTTTGTGTGTGTGTGCGTGTTAGTAGGAAATGAGAGATCATGCTTATATTCAAAATTATTTAATGAGTCTGAAAAAAAAAAAACATGAAGTTTGAGGACAATTCATTCCAAAATATGGCTCTTCAAAAATAATTATATACTTATAAAATAATTACAGACTTCAGATCAGACATACTTCACATCAAAGAAATTGTTGCATCAATCACATCAGGCCAAATCACGCAACAGCAGTTTCATAGTGTCAGCTCTTGTCTAAACAGCCGTGGTATCAGTGTCATGACAGCCTATAATTTGCCTCATGTTAGCTTAAATGAACGCCATAATAAGGGTTATCCAATCCATGCTAAGTGTCATAATCTAGAGCAGAGTGTCTGCATTACACTGGTGTCATTGCTGTGCTGTTAATGCCTCAGTGATCACCGCTACTGCTAACATGGCCCACAGCCAGAAAAGACAGAGTAGTATCAGAGGAGGGGAGTTGTCTCCTTGATTTCATATCAGCCAGAAGAACCCATCACTGTTTCTCCCAAAGAACTTTGCTCCAAGATTTCTTTTTATATGTTTTACTTTACCTCCTTTCTCCTCAGTGTAGAAAAAAAGCAAGCAAGAAACCCTTCCTCAGTCTTTTTACAACTAATACTGTGTATTTATTACAGCTACTTTCATTATCAGTTTTGATATTCTTAATGCATTGCCCAAGAGGAATTTTCTTTTGCTTGCCTAGCTAGGGTGCAGCTTCAGCAACTTTGCTGTGCTTCCAGTGTGGCTAGGGGTTAAATAAGTCAAAATGAGGGATGCTTCTACAGGTATGGTCATATTGAGGAACATATCTGAGTCCTGTTGTCTTAAATCCTGGTGAAAAACTCACTAACCGCTGCACTAACATGACAACGTTACCTATTGTGTAGCCCCTTGTATTTTGATGTACAAAAAGGCACTCTGGGATACTTAGTTGTGCAGTTTCAAGGTCCCCCTAGTGAGGAAGCCTTTATGTGTGGCTTCTCTCAAGCAAGAGTCGCTCCTTTTGCTTTAATTACAGTAAGTACAGCAGACCCCCCAGGCTTGTTTAAACAGATCAACCAGCAGAAGAAAGAAGAAAATGCTAATTAGTCCCATAATGTTGCTGACCATGCTAGTTCCTTAGCACTGCTGAGTTTTATTGACATAAGAAGGACAATAGGAATCTGTATTCAAATGACTTGCTCTGCCCTCGTGTTCGGGTACAGCTGCTGTTGCTTTAGGCTGCTACCTACCACATTCCTATCACATTTTTTTATTGTATTGTTAGACAGATTTAAATTAGACATGATGATATGAGGGAGTCGATATGTGTTTGTGTGCACCTGTTTTGTTTCACATCTTAAGTGTGTCGAAGCCTGTGGGATTTCAGTATTAGGGTGTGCTTTGCTGTTTTACATGTGTGAATATTGAAAAAGGTGAGTGTGCGATTCCATTTCTGTGTGTTTGTGTGTATGCATGTGTCAACTCCCCATCCTCAACTTCGGTGCAATGCAGAAAGCTTCTAATGCATTCCATGTTTCTGAGCCGAGAAGCTGTATGTGCGTTTGTGTCTGCGTGTGTGTGTGTGTGTGTGTGTGTGTGTGTGTGTGTGTGTGTGTGTATGTGAAGGAAAGAGA
>NW_023339807.1:19850841-19864650 GCF_004916995.1 Morone saxatilis | reverse complement strand
GTGTGTGTGTGTGTATGTGAAGGAAAGAGAGTCAGAATCAGGATCAATACTATTGACCTGTTTACCTTGGTGCCGAGCATACGGGGCCAGCTCTCCAGTTTACCACTTGAAACATTAAAACCAGACTATTAGTAATACTTTGGTCTTTCTCTTTGCTTATTGGATGACCTGCACTGGGGCAGCACACCTAACAGACATGGAGAGAGGGGAGAGACGGGGGTGAGAGGTGGAGGGAAAAAAGGGGGTTAAAGAGAGAGGGAGACCCTGATTCTAATCCTCTGGACTTAAAGCCATCAGGTTTCGCCCATGTCTCGCCGCTCGCCTCTAGACCTGATGTGGTCACTCAACCCTATCGAGCTGCAGGGCATTGTGGTCCGTCCGTCTCTGCCACACTCACCCCCCTCCACCCTCAGGCGCTTTTGTACTCCCGGCTTCCCACCTCCTCCACCCTCTCTCCTTTTCTCATCCTCCTCCACACCACCAAAACAGAATTTCTTTAAATGCTTAATTTTTCCCCCCTTTGGCTTCCTTTTTGCAAGCGCCCTCTCACTTGTTTGTCCATCGATTTTTCATCCCTCTCCAGCCGCTGCCCCCTCCGCCTCCTTCCCGTCCTCCTCCTCCCTCTCCTCCTCTCGCCTCTCCCCCCAGCTCTTCGTCTGCATCTCCCCAGTCTCTCCAGCTCTCCTCTGTTGTTGATGCAAACTGATTTATTTATTTATTTTAAGCTTGTTGCCCAGGTAATTTGTGGCAGGTAATGACTTTCACTGAATCTACTTTGCGCTCTTTGAATTCTTTTTCCGACCTTTGCATCATCCAGGCCCATCTCGCAGCACATCCCCTTTGTCCCATTTGCTTTCCTACTTTTTTTCCCATTTCCCTCTTTTACCATCTCTGTCTCTCTCCCTCTCCCTCTTCTCTGCTCTCTGCCAGTGTATTTTTAATTCCCCCAGATATTAGTGGTGCACGGTACATGCATGTGTGCATGTCTCTGAAGCCCACCTGAGGAGGTGATTGACACCTGGCCCTCTGCTGTGGAGGCCTCTCACTCCTGTTTTCAACCTTTCCCATCACCCTCCCCTTCCCTCCTCTCTTCCCCCCTTCTCCAGCCATTGTTCTTCTGTCCGTTGGGGCATTGGAAGAACAGTGCAAGTCTCTGGGAGTTGGGAGGAAGGAAAGTAAGGTAGTGGAGGAAAGGGGAGGGGAGGGGAAATAGTGGCTGAAGATTTGCCTAAGATAATTTGGTGGTATTTTCCTCCTTCCCATGCTCTTTTAGAAACAATAATATCAAATGAGCATTCTTATTCAGGAGGCAAAGCTAAAGGAGCCCTTTTTCTCACACAAAATGATCCCCGCATCTCGTTAACTGAGAAGGTAGGGCAAAGAGGGCAAAGAGGGGTGCTGTGTATGTGTGTATGAGTGTGTAGGCATGTGAAATCTCAAGGGACCCCACCACACACATTTCCACCTACACTCTTCTATCTCTTTCTTTCTTTTTCTCTATCCATCTTTCTTTTTCCTTGTTCCCATCTTCTCCTCCACTGAAGCCCCGGTAGCACTGTTACATTAGTATTCATAGGGGGTACTCCGTTTGGGGTGGGGGGTAAACAAGGCTTCTGGCTGCTCCCCCAGCCAGCTGGCATACTGGGGCTGGCTGTAGAGTTGGACTGGACACTTACAGAAACAAGGAATGGGTGCTGGGAAGAAACAAGGACCTGGGCAAGAATTACAGTAAAATGGTTCAGAATGTTTTAGTTTGAACAGAAATAACCTTCATCTGCTGTATAGCTTACAGTAAAGCATACTTAACTGTACAGAAATATGCTAAAAGGGGGCACTGTCACCCTCTCCTGATTGCAGACACAAAATTATCCCTTAAATGAATGCTTTCAGAAAAGATCTGCAGCATGGTACTTGCATTTCATTATTTGAAGGACAATAAAGCAGGTAGATTAAAATAGCACACAGTGTGAACAAATATACAGCTCACATCTTAGTTTGGTAATCAAAAAACAATAAAGTTTAGCACACTGGGTTTTCTTGCCATTTCTTATTATGGCAGACATAAACTCTGGTTTCTTTCACTGAAATTTCCTTCACTGAGACCCCTGAACAAACGGAGGAAGGTATTTTTAATATTAATCAGATATCTAAGAAGAAGCTGCATTAAATAACACAATTCTGTATTGTTTACATTTTGACATAAGTGCAGGGTCCTAATGAATGAGTTTCTCTGCATTGTGGGGGTGATGGGCAGGTGTCATTGTGTGGAAACCAGCTGCCTAGTCCTTCCAGGAGGGGACAGTAGAGAGCAGAGAGACCACATCCACCTCCCTTTTATCCATGAAGAGAAGGGGAAGGAAGGAGGAACATGAAAAGATCCTCTTCATAGTATCCATCAAAAATCTAAAAGGTGGGGAGTTTAGTGTAGAGCAGAGGAATGGGAGAACAGATATCAGGATTGTTTTAATTAAAAAAGAATGGGATAAAAGTGTGGGGGAAAAGAAGAAAATGTCATAAATCCTAAATAATGTTTTAAAAAAGGCCACATCGCACTTGGCCGTGCATAGACACACATAGATACACTCATACACACTCTACTTCCTTCTGGCATAATCCAGAGGTCAGGGCAGAATTCATCTCCCTTAATCATGCAGATGAACATGACCTTGGCCGGCCTTGGCACCCGGTCACATCAGCACCCTCATCCAGCCTAGCTTTGCATCTCTGATTGTGTTAAATCATGTTTCCCTATCATCAGCAGACACCGGATGGACAGCATCCTTCTCTAAGCACATCCAGAAAAGGATAATTGCCAAGACCTTTAAAAGCCTTTCAGAAAGAAACAGGGAAATCAACATAATTCAGATGAAGGGGAATATTGGAGATGTAAAGTAAAGTATGCCAGGCAATATTGGGGGGTGGGAAAAAAAAAGATGCAAGAGTTTTAAATGGTGGGTCCTTGGCATTATTATGATGATGCGTTTAGCCATGCAGAGTGGGCCAGCCCATTGGAGGGCCCCTAAATGAAGAGGCTGACCTTCAACAAGCCCTCTCTCTGTTCATTACCCACGTGGTGCTTATCTACAATAACACTGCCGAGGAGAATATGAGGCCAGCGGGCCCAACCAGAGTCAATGATGCACTACAGGTGGAAAGACGAGTGTCTGAATTTAGCTTAGGGGGTTGGACTTTTACCCTCTTAGCCCTACCGCCCCAATCTCCCCAAAGCCCCATTAAAAAATAAAGTTATTTCAAGTACACACAGTATATAATATCAAGTTAACTTTCAGCTTTACTAGTGGAATTATAGGGAAAAGACTGTTAAAGAAAGCGAGAAGAAGGACACTAGGTTGCTTGCATACCTTTGTTGGTATATTTGCACCCATGCATACAGTAACATACAGTCTATTGCAGTCTGAAAGGGTCCAGCACATGTGGAGTAGAGATTTAACTGAAATGACAAAGGTGCTTTACTAAATAAGCACCTGAATCACATGCAGCTTTTGTGGATGCACCAAATAAGATGTATGAATCAACAAGACCTGTTACTGTATTTGTTTCTCATTTCCAGACACAAGTGGGCCAGTCCCATTAGGACAGCTGTGGTGTTAAGGTTGGTCATTTACTTCTACAGGATTGTGGAGGACAGAGCAAGAGGATAGATGTCTGGTAAAAATACTCCCCCTCTGATTTTCGATGATAATATAATATAACTACAGTATGTACCTGGTGCCATCTGTAAGTGGCAATATACAGTTAGAAGTAAGACTATGCAACTGGGCAGTATTCAAGTACCAGCTCCCTCCATAGCAATCACTATAGGCCAAATTCACACACTGATATGGGGGTTGGGATGGGGGGTAAATAGATGAATAAAAACAGAGAGGGGGAGAGCAGACACGGAACATGGTCGATAGTGTCAAAAGCGGATGACAGATCTAAAAGAATGAATATTGATCTTTAGGGGGCCTTTACTCAGGCGACCTGTGGGAGGTCAGCCTCTGTAATTAGACCAGTGGAGGTCTAACGCTGAACTGGGGATGGGGCTGCTGCTAGAGGAGAGGGCTGGAGCTAGGAAGAATGTAGGAGACAATATAGTACTTGGACATTAGATAATGTAGGAATGTGTGCATAAAACTTGTCTTAATATCAACGCTTTTTGGCTCTAAAGTCTTTTTTTATATCTCTTGATTTAACTTTTCTTTCAGAATTTCAGAGCTCCTGAACCTTGCCCCGCACCAATACTTTTATTAGGAGCTGCTGCGGTTTCATCCTCGGTAAGCTGTAATATATTTTTTACATACAAAATTAGGGTTTGTGATTTGTAGTTGAAGTGGTAAATGTATGCTCAGTGCGACATGGATAAGGTGCTGTTTATTGGAGCGGGCGGGTGGTGGATTAGAGTCCATACAACCCCGGGCAACAGACACTGCTCAAACAGGTTTCTGCTTGATGATGGAAGTTAACTCTCGCTCTAAATGCCTCTCTTTCTGTCTATCTGTCTGTCTATGTTTCAGTTAGTAGTGTAAATGCACACTTGAATCGAAGAAAGTTTGTGTGGTGCCTACAATCATGCACGCCAACACACACACACGGATGAACATAGCTACACAAATTCATTCCCAAGCATACACACGCATAGATGGATGTCCATACAGGCACAGAACCATATGCACACACACACACACACACACTGTCTCTTTATCTGTCTGGCTGTGGATAAATGCGGGCAGCGGAGACTGAGTGTGGCTGTAATCCGTGTATCATTGGCTTTATCCACTGCAGTAGCACTGCTGATTTAGTGCTCCACAGCCTTAGTAATGGGCCCCTGACACACACACAGAGCACACACAGTACACCATGTAGTGCATCCACCCCACATACTTTGTCCTCTCCAAGATGTTACTGCTCACTGATTGACCCTCAGTTCAGACACACATATGCACACACTCCCATGCACATGTTTATGTAAAGAAACACACAAGCACGGATGTACTTACAAGCAGTTGCATGAGCTCACACACACACACACACACACCCATACGCTCACAGACACACATCAGCCACAGTGTGGTTGTCACCGCCCGGGGACGTCTCATGGTAAGGTGAACTTGGAGTGAACCTGCTCCAAACATAAATAACATCTCTCTCTCATCTCTCCCTAGCCCCCTCAGCCCTTCTTCATACCCTCACTCTCTTTTTCTCTCTTTCTTTCTCTTAAGTCCTTCCCTGTTCCTCCCATCCAGTTTTCCTCACTCCTTCATGTGAGCAGCGACACACAAACTATAAGCATTAACACAGAGGATGTTACACATTCTGCAGCTCGCAATACCCACACCTAAACATACTCTTGAAAACACCTGAGGTCATGCCTTGATGCACCCTTGCTGGCACCCGGCAACTATATGCCAGCATTGCCACAGTCACATCAAAGTGACTTTCAAAAGACTTCAGATAATATTTTATCAGATGCTGTCTTAGATCTTTTCTTGGTCGAAATCACATCTACTTCTCTTACCTAGTTGCTTCTGCAAAAGTATATTCATCCCACCTCTAAGCAACACGCTTGGGAACACAATCAGAGCACACAATGCAACATCTATCCCTAATAACCTACCAGCTCCCCACGTTTATAGCTATTTATATCAGAGAATTCACCCCTTCTCCCTCTTTATCGCTGTTGGTCCGTATCTTCGGTCCCCTTGCTAGCACTTCCTGTTAACACATGAGGCGTTTATTGATAGGCCATTCCCATTAGTGCTGTTTACCTGTCAGGGCTCACTGCACTAATGAGAGAGCTTTGGGGAGGAAAAATGAGTTGGGACGGTTAACCGCTAATGGATGTTTACAGCCTCCCTGGATACTACTGTGTTTGCCACCACCTCTGCTGGTACCACTATCACTAGCCCCAGACCTGTTCACCGGCTAATTGGTACAGCATCGAAGAGCCAGTCTGGGCCTATTTGATTATCATGGGATTAGGATGGGTGGAGAGAGCATGGTAAAGGAAGGAGCCAGATAAGTAGGGGGGAGGATTGGTGTTAGAGAGTGGGAGTTGCAGTTGGGGTCGCAGGGCTAATCAATATCTAGAGATCAGGGGCTGTGGAGGGGCTGAGTGCAGACATTGGAGTGGGAGCTAGATGGGGGTTTGAAGGGGTATGTACGAGGGTCATAACATCAGCCCTACGTCAAAAGGTTCTCTTAGAGCACTATTACTGCTGGTGGTGAAGGGTAATTGTGCCATTAGAGCTGTAAGTGATACTAAATGGTGCAGGTATGGTAAAGGAACTACTGCGCATAGTGAACTGGCAAGTGATCTAATGTAAATCTCCAATCAGGCATCTTAATAGCTGATGTATCCTTGAGAAAGCACCCATAATTGTTTCAATATGACTGATGAGCTTAAAATATCTCTCAATCCAACCGAGCCAACTTACCTGAGTCATTTGATTTAGTCTCAGGAGCGGAGACTAAATAAATTTAATTCATTTTGTTTGCAGCGTTTCTTTCTTATGCAAGCAAGGAGGTTTTTTAGAGTGTTTTACAGTATTGAGCCTGGGAGGTTAGTTTCTTAATGATATCTGAGAACACCCCCATAAAAGCACGTACAGAGGAGGCTCCACATTGTACTGAGTACATGCATCCGATATTGCTCCAGGTTTGCACGGCCCCCTGAAAAGATACATTTATGTTTTTATTAGATTATTACGGAAATCGTATAAGTGCTGGATTAGCCGTGGAAGGTATTTATCTGTTTATCGAATGGCTGGGCTCATAACCTCTCTCTTCTCTTCCTTTCCTTCTCAGTGTCCTTTTTCTGTTCTTTTTTAGCAGGCTAGGTTAATGTACATGTGCAAGCTTAAAATTATTTTTTGATCAATAGCCTGCAGTCTCAACACCGTCTATAGTTTAGATGATGGCGAATGATCCAATATTGTATGAGGTAATGTTGGTTCACTGATATGGTTCTTTGTGTCAACTTGTAATCCACATTTTCTACAGTATGGATTATTTTTTACTTGTCCATTGTTAAATAAAGGGGTCAAAGAAACTCTCAGCAGAGGAAAGAGCCTAACCTTCTTTCTCTAATTCACTTGCTCCTTCTCTTTTTCTCAATTGCTTATCAGCTCTGTTTCTTCACTAATTAAAACCACGCATGAAACAAGGGGATTGTAGACAGACAAACACACATACACATACACACACACGCACAGAATGAGAGAGAGATAGAGATAGTTGGAGCTACAATTACCAGGCAGGCCTCTAGTGTCTCATTGGGTGTCTATTAAGAGGGGGGCCTGGCTCATTGTAATGATGGCAGAGTTTAATTACTTCCACCCGCCGCCTGTTGTAAAACATGCTGATAAATGAGCCAACAGGACGGCACATCATTATTTTTCTATAGTGCCAGGCTGCTCGTACATGATTATGAGAGTGGGAGGGAGGTTCCCATACCTGCAAATGCCTGAGAGCATATTTCCTGCACAAGGGGAAGGAAAGAGGAAGGTATGTGACTCTGTGTGTGTGTGTGTGTGTGTGTGTGTGTGTGTGAGTGTGTCTTCTCTGAATTTGTCAGTGTGCACATATGTGTGCAAGCACAAGGAGTTGAGATATTTGATGGAACGGTAGATGCCGAATCAAAACACAGTAATAAGCAGTTCCACCAATCCACGCTAGTGCGATGATATCCGGCCACCCATGAGATAGATATATATTCATAACACACAATGAACAATGGTTTTCACTGAGCACAGGACTACTACTGAGCACTGTATGCACTAATGCAACTAAAATACTGTACAAGAATGCATACATTGTACACTGCATCTCACAAACAAATATACATATTCTTAGTCATTAATTCTACACGTTTTTTAGAAGGGGGGCATGTGTGGACCCCCTCTGATTAATTGTGTTCCTCCTCCACCATTATTAAATCGCTGAGGCAAATATCCCCCATACAATAAATCCCTCTTGGCCCATGATTAATCAAAAGGCACACAAACCTAAGAGTGGTGGCGGGCAGGTAGAGTTACAGTGCTAAATCATCTTTATTGCACGATGAGCAGGTTTGTGCATGTGCTCAGGGTCCAGTGCCATGGTAGAGTAAAGTCTATGTTTGGCTTTTGGTCAGCCACCCCACATTTTGACCTCTGTGTCATTGATTGGCCAACCTGACCAGGGCATAAAGGTGAGAACAAGATGGTAGCAAAATAGACTCTGAAGAGGCCCAGTGATTAGAGGGTCTTTGCTGTCACTTCGACAGGTTTATCACTCATCTCAAAAATTAAAGTCAGGGTTTTGAAGCCATTTTATCCGTTTATGTAGGTGGGGGTGTAAAAAAAACATTTAACCTTGCCCACCTTAGCCGTACCATCAATTGGCATCTCCTCCAATTAGTGGTAGGTCATACTGTGATAATAGTGGGTTACATAATTAGACTGGGTACCTCCCTTTCACTACTGGCACATGGAGACTTTGTGGGGGAGCAGTCACATGAAGCAGAGATGGAGAATCTACAAGACCCAGGTTTCTGGAAACCTCAATTAACCTAAATGATTAGCTGTAGTCATGTAGTGCACCTCACTAGCTTGACATTTCTCAACCAAGCTAATATTAGCATAGTGACTTCATTCTATCCTGTTGTACTTTATCACTGTCCTTTTACTGGGAGGTCTTTCTTGTCTTATTGACCGAAAATGACAATGTTTGGAGTTTCAGAGTCCTTGTTATTTCCATTTAGCACAAAAGTGCTGATGCTAATTTGGAGGTTGCATAATGAGTTTTACATGTATTTGATTAATAGGGTGTTGGGTGGCGGTACAGCAACAGAGGCTACTGCAGTATGTGGTTTAACTTCACCTTATGTTAAATACTAATTGATTCCAATGCATTTTTAATCACTTACTAATTGGTGATTACACTTTTAAAACATGCCCTGTTGCTGCTCTGCCAGATTCACAGGGTTGTTGAGTGTGAAGATGGAGTTTAAAGGGCATAGTCCTCTTAGCATCCACAACTAAATGTCACAGTTGTCTGTTAATGTGTCAACCAAATCAAACATGCACAGTGGTCGAGGGGTGCTAAGTGACAGGTGACCTTGGTGGCGTGATGGAAGACTGGGCTGGTATTTGAGCCCTCTGATCTTTGAGTGGGAAACCCTGTCTGGTCCTGTCTAGAGATGTATGCCCAACCAATTAGACATGAAATGGCAGTGACACTCACAACCCACTTATCAAAACAGTCTTCAAGTGTGTTCATGAATTCAAATGAAATATGCTTCTTCTTTGCTTCAAACATGTAGACAGGGTCATGTGAAATTCAGTCTGTATTATTTGTATCTAGGTCAACATGTATAATGATTGTTGCAGAGGTCAAAAAAGGCTCTACTTCAAGTATTATCCATTTAAGACGTACAACCTTACACAAAATATCTTCCTGAACCTCTCTTACTCGTCTTCTCACCTTGTCAAGTTTGCATAACATCCAGAAAAACTCAGATAGCTATTCATTCATTATTTTCTATTCTTCCCTTACCCCAGTTACCCCATATTGGACAGTCTTCCCCATTGGATGACTCACAGAGGGCCCAGACACCTGGTTGGGTCATGTGTGTGTGAGGCATCTGACCTCCCATACACACACCTGCCCCCCTCCTACATCTATTACTGGGCCCCACAGTGTTCCATAATGTTCTGAGTAGTCAAGCATATAAATAAAGGTGAAGCAAAATGACTGCCTCTGTCTTGACAGAAGTGCTGAACCACAAAGAACACCTTGAAGGGCATGTTAACTGTCAATAGAGTTCTGTGTAAGCCCCTTCAATTAACATAAAACTTAACAGCTCCCCAGTTAGCCGCTATATAACCCTGGCGCTGTCTCCCCTCATCCATTCGCTATTTTACCCCCCCCCCCCAGTGTTGGCTGCCGTCATGCAGTCTAGCCGTCGAAGAGGCAGTAAACAACATCTCACCATGTACTTGCACAGAGGCGGTTACAAACACACATACGCATAATGATGTTCTACACACACATACACACACACACACACACACACACATTCAGTCCCACATTCACACACAAGAAATTCAAACACACACTAGCGAAGCTTCCGCACAGTCCTTGCAAATTACAAACCCAAAGAGCCTGTGCTCACATTTTGTACACACACACACACACACAGAGAGACATACACACACACACAAGAATGCACAAGCACACACAAATTTGAAAAATCCCATTTACTGTGATGCTACGTGACTGAACTTTGCTAGCGTAGCGTAGCTTACCCCTCTCTCCCAGGCCCATGGTAATGCTGCATGAGATTTGTGATGCAGTGGGGAGATGCATATAGAAGGCCTGTGCTCAGATCTCTCGGTCATGCACCCCATTAGGTCCTGCTGTTGATGCTGTTGCTATCAAAGCTGAAGTAAACTGCTCAGCAGTCGGCTGTATGCCTAAGCACAGAGACGGAGACAGGCTAGCGATCACACTATACTGCTAGGATAAGCCTATCCATCTTGTAATTAGGATGTGTGAGTAGGCTACAGGGACGTAACTTCAGGCTCACAAACAAAAGTGTTGTGGTGTAAGATAAGTCTGATTTGGGGGCCTGCAGTGTACTGCAAATTGTACCTTTGCTGTGCACATACAGAGCTTGATATACAGGGTGATTTTAAACTAATGGTGCATTCCTTATAGGATTTCAACTATAGTGAAGTATTTCATCATGCAGATTCTCAGACGGTGTAGAATCAAAACCAATCTAAAGAGGATAAATTGCCCTAAAGACAAACAGAATGATGAAAATGCCCAGAATGAATGGGCTGAGAGATTCAACCCTCTATGTATTGAATAGCCCCTAATGTGTTTGGGTTTTGAGATAACGTGCAGTAAATACCCGCATTCTTCTGCTCATCACAAAAAATCCTATGGCAGCTTTCACATTTGCTTCCCATCACTGGTGATTCCTGGGGAGGCGTTATTTGTGCGGCACATAACAGTGATGCTCTGTTGTAATTGTCTAGGTTTTGCAAAGGGCCACTCATCTTTCATTCCCCTGCCAACACACATGCATATTCGTGGAGGTGAAACTAACATGCTTAGTTGTTGTTTTCCTGCTTTACCATTCTTCAGGGAGACTTAGTTCTGGTGTGGATTTGCTCCCTTCGCACCCGCAGCAATGTGCCTGTGTCTCTGGGAGAGGGATGGCATCAGCTGGCATCGGATGGCAGCAATTCAAATGATGGTTCCTTTTCCAGTGGGCGCTCCTGTTCAGCAAAGTAGATTGCTGGGGGAGGTTGCTATACCTTCCTTCCTTTATTTCTTCTTCCTTTTTTGATTTTCTTTAATTCCATTCTTTACCCCCACCCTGTGTCTGCGCCTCATGCCTGCACAAACATCATTCTGCTCGCTATACTCAGGGATGGCCGATGAGATGGTTTCTGTTCAGCGAACAAGACTGCTCGCATTAGAGAGTGAGTGATTTATACAGAGAAGTGAGGTTGGATGAAATATACGAAAGAAAACAGTGTGTATAAAACAAAAAACTGAAGTGTGATCAAAGACTAGAAGTGAAAAGGAGATGCGGAAGGGGACAGAAAAGACAGATAGTGTTCACCACAGTCAAAAGAGACCAAGTGGTGTCTGTGAGTGACAAAAGGTTGCTCATCCTATTGCCACCATGGCCTTATCCCTTTAGTGTAGCGCGCTGGTTTTAGGTTTGCAGAAAGACTACGGCGTGAAATTCTGCTAAGCATGGTTGGGAGCCGCAGAACATGGAACACGGATGAGCTGGGATTAGGCAGGCCCAAAGCCCTCCCTTCATCTGCGCCTTGTAGGGCGTCTGTGATCTGGATGGTGCTCAGTGGGCGACACATGCCTGTCAATGTCCACTGGCTGCACACACAACGGCCCGAGGTCTTGCACACAGTGACGTGGCCACACGCCACCTCCACAAATCCCCCACTCTCCCACAGTGCTGCTCATCTATACACCTCTGTCCGCCAAGCACCCCCTCCTCACCCTCCATTTCCAATCCCCATCTTTATCTCCCCTCCTGTTCCCTCTCCACATGACTATGTGTTCTTACTGTGATCTCATCACGTCTTGAACCACACTAGGCCACTTAGCCAGGTGTATGTGCTGCTGGATGTGTTGTGTGTTTACAGGGGTTTGGATATGTGCCTGTGTGTCAGGCTTGGCCTTACATTAAATATTGTAGCACGGTGCATGGGTGTGAATTTATTGTCTGAGCTCAGTCTTTGTCTGTCCATCTGTGTGCACTGTGTGCATGTCAAGGGCCCATATGCTGTCCTCTCGTCTTCTCGTTGTCTCCCCTTTTTGTCCTGTCCTTAAGGCCGGCCGTACTTATACACGCTTTTCATTTGCAGTCAATACCTATTGAGCTGTTCATGAAAGGGAAATGACAGCTAGTTCATAACTTCCAAGGCTGATCGATAAGTACCTGCACTAGCTCAACTCATTTCTGAATCACTCCTCTTTCCAAGAATTCATCCCCTAGAACCACCATTTCTACCTTTTTTAAAAAAAGTCATAATGTATGTGGAAAATGTTTGATGTTAATACATTACAAGAAGCTGTGTAATATGTTCTCTAGGATTATGATTGATACAGTAAGTGCTTTAATACAAAAGAAGTAGTTATTTATACTTGATCTTTTAGCAGTGGTTGTGCAGGTGTTTTGCAAGAAAAAATTAAATCCAATTAAGACTGTAAAGCGTCTGCATACTGTGATTATTTGGTGTAAATTTGTGCATGGATTTTGAACTGTCTGAAGGCACATTCATAAATATTGTTCATTTGCGAGGGTGTGTGTTGAGTGCATACATTTTGTGTGAAAGAAATGAAACTGCACTTTACATGGTGTCGACTTATCAGGTGAACTCAGATGAAGTCTTTGATCCTGTAAATCCATGGTGAGTCATGAAGGGAAGATGTAGATGAAGGGGAGGCGGGTTAAAAGGGATTTTTAAGTATTGAGTCAACAACTGAGATATTGATTCTGAGCTACTCCGTAAAAGTCAGCTGAAACTAATATTTAGTACTTGTAGACAGTGTGTTTGACTGCTTTTATAGGTGTTTACATATGTTCTGTATATGCTAGAATTAATATTATTTATCTTTTTTTTCACACTCATTTTATTCTTCATGTGTGCGTCTATTTCTGCACTGTGCTAGTATGTTGCCGTTAATGGCTTGGCATCTCAGAGGTGCAGTGCAGTCACAACAAAGCCTGCAGCCCTCAAAAACACACACACACATTTGTCCCCCGAGTCCAGGGATGTCGACACAGAAGACAGAGGAGCCTTTGAGGGCCAAACTAAGAAAGCTCAGGGCCAGGAGCTGGTGGAGGGGGTGAATAAATGATAAATATCTTTGCTTACTTTTTTCAAACATGAGAAAGCTCCCTTGCGGAGCTTGAAATACTGAACTTTGTCTAGGTCCGGTTGCGACCAGCCAGCAGGCAGCTGTGACTCCGACACTTCGCTCTGTATCTCTGATTCTCTCTCCCTTTCTGATGCTTTCTCCCTCGACCTCCCGTTCAAAGCAAAGTTGGCTCCTTATTTATGTGCAAATTTGCTCTTAGGCCCTACGAGGGTGGCGCGCATGCTGAATCTCTCCTTTCTGGGCTTTAGCAGATTATCCCGCTGCTCCCTTTGGTCCCCGTCGCCCTAAGCCCAGCTGCCCCGACCTTTTGTCATTGAGACTTTCTCTTCTCGCCTTGGTGTCTTTCTTTACCTCTCCCCCCCTCCCCCTCCCCCTCCCCCTTTCTCCATCACTCCATAC
>NW_023339807.1:19831508-19850741 GCF_004916995.1 Morone saxatilis | reverse complement strand
TTCTCTTCAATCTACAGACACAATCTGCTCACATTGACTCAGTAACATCATCAGCAGCTTTTAGAAATGACACCAGAAGTGGGCGTGGTCGCTCTGAAGACAAGAAAGTGGCGTCTCCTCCCATCTAAGAAGGTCAGAAACCAAACATTAATGTTCCTCTACAGGACGTCCATTCTCCTGGTTGCAGAGAGAAAGAACCACTAAAAACTTCTTGTTAAAGGAAAATGTCACCGTTTATAATTCAAGAAAACGTTAATGCAGCGAGGAGAGAGAGAGGGAGACAGAGGGAGAGGGAGGGAGGGAGAGAGAGAAGGAACATGGCTGGTACTTTGCTGCTCTCTCGTTCCTAATCGATGAAAGTGGCCCACGTGGAGCTCTGAAGGCTAATCGATACTCTTTTTTCCTCCTTTTTTTCTTTTTACTTGACCGTCCGTTTTGTTGCTGACTCTGACAAAACAAGATGGCAGAGCAGAATAAGTGAAGGGGGGAGAGGTGGGAGGATGTGTTTGGAGGGGACACCCCCTGATCACTTCTCTCTGGGGGTTCCAGAGGATTGGTCTATATGTGTGTTTTTGTAGATGTGTGTGTGTCAGCGTGTAGGGAGGGGTGAGTGGTAGAACAGTGGGTGCTCAGAAAAGCAGAGCTGACGAAAAATAGAGAATGAAATCAACAATGTGACCTCCTCCGACCCCATCTGTATCCCTACACCAGCCTCCTATCCCATCCCACCCTCCCAACACTTTTGCCCCTTTTCTCTTACTGTTGCCTCCCTGCCGTGTTAGGTTGCTGAGCAAACGGAAGGCAAAGAGTCGACTCTTTCTCTACCTCAGCTCGCCGTATGGGCGCATGGAAGGATTTGGGAAGCCTCAGCCTGCTAAGCCACTTCATTGTATTCTTCTCCATCTTCCCTCTCTCACCTCTCCCCTCTCTCTGTCTTTTGCTGTTCTCACACTGTCTACGTCTGGGCACTGTCTAGTCCACATAAATCTAAAACCAGTGTTGTAGAAAGGAAACATATCTGTTTGACATGAAAAAAAGTAGATTTTTACAGTTTTTGACAGTGAACATTGACAAATATGTTAATGCTGCTAACCTTCTGACAGAATAAAAAAAATGGATGCAGCCATTCTTTAACAAAAAAAAAAAAAGGGATATAAACAGGAGATTCACTTTTGTATGCTATTTCTGCTACAGTACAAAAGACAGCATGTATGAAATAAGTATTGTAGCCTTAAGGTGTTTTACAGTACTGTACATTTGAAATATACATCTACCTGATGAAGGTCATTCAGACTGAAACGTTGTACTAAATAATAAGTGATACAATGTGCAGGAGTTTTCACTTTTATTTGAGATCCTTTCCAGTTAAAGTTGTTTTCATTCATTTATTTTTTCGATTTTATAATGGTCTTGTCTATAATGGTCTTGTCTATAAATGAGTGATGTATATAGTATTTGCTGGTGTGTATGTACAATATGTATCTGTGCATATACATAGGCTGTATACCGGCACACAACGGTACTGCACTGAAAAACTGAAACTGACACTTTCTTAAGATGATCTTCCAGAAGTTTGAGGTACTCTGTATTCTGACACTTCCTACTGATGACTGAACACTTTCACTAGCACACACACTTGCGCACACACACAAGACACTGAAATATAGAGTATGAACAAGAGAGAATTAATGCAGTATGTGACAGTACACCTAGCAGCTTGAAGCACAATGACAAAGTTTTTGCTAGATGATGCAAAAATATCATTATCCATTAATTATGTAATCAACTATTCAATAACTGATGTCACAAAAACATTGTTCACTGCAAAGTTTTCATTTTTTTCTATTTTGTAACACATCGTAAATTAACAATTTAAATGAATTGGATAATATGATTAAATCAATTCAGGTAAAATGGGTTTAGGCGGAGGAAACTCTCTCTCTAACTCGCTCTTTCTCAAACACACACATCACATATATAACACTGCACCTCCAGGACCTTGTACCTCCCTCCTCATTGCTTCACACACCTGTCTAACTGGATATTTAACAGCTTTTCCCCTTTCCTATCACCCTCCCAACACCAGCAGAGAGAAACAATTACGCTCAACTCTGCCACTGAAATGACAATGCGACATCCTCTTCACTTTACACCACCCGACTGTTAACCGTATGTGGTAATTACCTTTCTGCAGCATCTTCACAGTCACTTTATTAGTCTCCTAACAAGCCTTTTTAAAATATAAATAGCAGCCAATGAAATGGCAATTAACCTTGCAAATAGGTATAAATGACTGTCCAGGAGACAAGCATATTGACAGGGAACTGACAGAGTGAGGGAGGGAGAGAAAGAGACAGAGGAAGAGGATAAGATGGAGATAAAGGGGGGGGGGAAGAAACATGCAGGGAATGGTGGGAGATGATGTTGCCCACAGGCAAACTGCTCCCACGGGCCATTGTTTGTTGTGTCTGCACTGGACCATTGTTTCGGTCCCTATTAACCTTTTGGCCCTCTGTGCGAGAGCGGGAAAGGATGGGCGGATTCAAAATGACAGACATGGCCTAGTGACATGGGAGGTGAGGAGTGGTTTTAACAGGGGCTTAGGGGCAGTTGGGACCCTCGCTGTCTGGCTAAAAAAACACGGGGGGTGGATGCAGGGGCGCTGTGTGTACGTGAGAGAGAGATGTAGAGAGTGTGTCTGTGTCTGTTTGGGAGGGGGTATGTCTAGCTGACCAGAAGGGGGAGGAGTTGGCCAACCCAGGACAGGACCAGTATTGTGATCTCTGCTGTCTGTGTACCTCAAACACACAGCCCTGATGTTTCTCCTGTTCTGGACTGTGCTTACAAACTTAAAGGATTTCAATGCATACAGTTTTACACTTAGCATGGAACTAACTTCAGTATACTTAAAGTTGCTCTGCCATATGTGCTCTGTTATATCCCCACTTTCTCACCACAGCGACAAAGTACCGATGTTAGCCCAGTATCCCCTGGAAATATGTCTGTATTTGGATAAATTCTTGATTTGTGTTGAACTGCCAATGCAGCAAGTGGTGGGTTTTGAGTTTGTATCCTAGTTTATGAACATTGTTACAGTTATGGTAAATAAACTATGTTGGCACTGGACGTTAAAAAAAGTTAAAATGTCATTGAGTGTTTGTTAGAGTTCTGGTTGTATGCTGTAATTCTGCTATACTGTATTCATAGTACTTGGTGGCTTTGCTTCTGTATAGTTCTTGGTTGTATATTATAATTCTCTGTCTTTGCAAATGTTATTTCTGTCTACTCATGTACTTGTCTTGGAAGAGTGATTTTACTCTTCCTCAAGATTCTCACATAGTTTTCCTGATAATTATTTTTTTCCTGGTTTTTCCTGATCTTAATCAAGGCCTAAGGATAGAAGATGTGGTATGCTGTGCAGATTGTATATCCTTCGGAGATCCTAATTCTGTACTATTCTGACATTTATGCACCGATCGCCAAACAGTCATCAGAGCATCCAAAACTTTTACTGGGTATATTTATATCCAGTCCAGTGATTAGGATTTAGAGGCATCTAGCAGTGTAGTTGCAGATCTTAACACACTCGCAATATCAATATGTTACAGTATTGATTAACATGACATCTTTTTGACATGTCAAAAAAAAAAAAGTTTTTTAACTTATTACAACAAAAGTAGCATGTGTTTTCCTCCAAGGATTTATGATAAAAACCAGCTTGGATATCAAAATTTGGACTTTTAAACATGAAAAAACTTATCCAGTGTTGCAAGATCCCCTTCACCTCTCCTTTCTCTCTATGGTGACAAAGTACAGATGGCTTTTGTCCCTCACTAAACCGCAGTTCCTTAGATAGATGTGGCGCTGCATGAGTCAGTGTGTCACATCTAGAAGCCGCTGAGAAAAGCTTTTGTCGCTTTACATGGGGACACACCATTTCCTGCATACGAAGGACGCCATCTCGTTCCCGTCTTGTGTCCAAGTATCACAGGATTGCGAACAGGCGAGCTTACCCCTGAGAGCCTTACCTATGCTCTAGTCAGTAGTGAAACGACAACTCTTTACCACACATTGAGAGCTAGTGGGAGCAAGAAGCTGGAGGAAGGTAGCCCTAAGAGGATGAACCGTGGGATTTAGAGTCCTGTGGGTAGGGCAGAATGCCAGATATACTAGCTGAAAGTCCTGTGGATCAGATGAAGCTGTCAAGCAGGGCAGTGAGATGAGAGAGCCATGGGGAGAGAGAGCTTGGAGATGGAGGCCAGGCAGGGAAGCTCAGCGGATAGCAGAGACAGAGAGCTTAGGCTGAGGATCAGGGTTGTTTTACAGGAAACTGTCAAAGGTAGGGAGAGAAAAGGAGCTGAGATAGCGTGTGACTAGAGAATCAATGAGGTGGAGAAATGGAAAGTGTAACACAAAATAATTCCCACAAAAATCAGATTAAGAAACTAGGTTAAACTAGTTAAAATACGGGTTAAAATTTTGGCTTAATTTATATTATGTACAGAGCACTTCAGTGGTACAGGAGACAGTTGTGTGGAAACGGGTTGAGTTCCAGAAATCAGCTGCCACCTAAAACCATTTGAGTAAGAAGACATAAAGGGTCAGGCGGTGAAAATCTCAGAGTGGAATCGACAAGACATATGAGCAGTGTTTAACGTGTCGTTGTGTGTCTGGACTTCACTCGTCTGGGGAGCCTGGTAAAGTAGTGTTAAATTACGCAGAAGGAGATAGCGAGACCCTGTCAGGACATGGCTTGGCGTTGTGGAGAGTGCAGTGGATGGACGTGGCACTGGTTTGTGCCCCCCGGAGTGCCCTGTCAGGCCTCATGACCGCATTGTGCAACCACACACAGACACTCACACACGCAGTTCAGGGGAAGTGGAGAGATTAAAGGGCAAGCAAGGGAAAGAAAACCATGGATTGTATCTCCTTCCCCATTATCCTCTGGAGTGTTGTACAATTCAGATTCTTTACATTTCTACTTCTGCACTTTTTTTTGTATTCTCTACTTTCCATTCTTGATAGAAAATATTAAAAGTGATGAAAATCAAAGTATGCAGTAAATAAATTAGCACTTAGCCATGAAAATGGTAAAGCACAGATGAACTTTTATATCTTTTGTATGTTTTTTTATGGTGTTTTAGTTTTAGACTGATAAGTTCTCACTTAGTAACTCAATATATACAGGGAAATATAGTGGACAATTTAGTAAGCACACCGCTAACTGGTTAACAGACATATTCAACCCAGTCTCACTCAAAAGTTGTCAAATCTAATCAAATACTGCTGCTTGGTCAGTTTCCCTCTGCTCCAAATTTTTTTTACAAAAAAAACAAAAAACGTGTCTTCCATAGTTTAATTCATTTATCAGCACATGGGACAGTAAAGGTATCTCAACCACATGCTGTGCTAACAAATGAGTCATTTTCATTCATAGAGATTTTTCTCAAATCACAAAATGTTTAAGTCTCAATAAATCTGTCACCTTATTAAAGCTTGAATTACAGTCCTCTCACAGCTGCCACCAAGTCCCACACCGAAACTCCATATACAGCCCGACTCCTAGCTTATTGATCAGCAAAGCATTGATCATAGACGCTGACAAACTGTTGCACTACTCATTAAACCAGAAAGAAGCATTAACATGCATTAACAGTGTCAGCTGTCTTAACCCAAAGCAGGTGTTTTCTTTCAAAGCATCTATCAAGTTTTTGAAACTCAGGCCTTTGATCAAATCTGGTTCAACTGCCATCGGTGATGGTGATTAAAATGAGATGCCTCTAGATGCTTTTGGTTAATATTTTTATTTTTTTCACAAATGAGATTGCTGTCTGTGGGTTGATTTGGTTCACAAGTCCACTGCAGGCTGCTTTCTCCACAAAGATGATGCATGTTGCGGACTGTTTATGTCCAATTATCAAAACTTGTTTGTTAGCTGATGAACAGCAGCATGTTCAGTTAAAGAGGCTACCAAATTCATATCATCCTGATAATGTATACTGTTTGTTTCCTTTATTTTCTGACAACATAGTACCGTACAATGGTTGAAAAATCACCCTAGAACTGCATTTGAGTAAATCCAGCCAGTCCATGGGTATTCAGTTTGGGCAGATATGTTGTTGTCCAGTATTGCAGCTGTAGCTTGTGATTCTGCTCATAAGTTAGATGTATTTTAATATTCAAAATGTTACCCAGACTACCTCCAACATGCATGCAAAGTCACTTAAAGTTCATTAAGACTGCATTAGAAGTATTAATGAATGTGCTTTAAGAATTCCAAATTCCCTTGCATTTTATAAATAATGGACTTGTCACACTGTATTGAGACACGAAATATGTACATGTCCTTGTTCCTTTTCTGTTGTTCTCTTCTGTCTCTATCCACCAATATTGTCGAATATGCTTCGTCTGCTTCAAGGTGTTACCGAATGTCATTCAACCCTCAGTCTGACGCTCTATTGTGCTGTGTGGAGCAAAAACCTTGATGTGAAAAGTCGGTGGTTAGCTGACAGACATGGTCACAACTCTAGGTTGGGATTGTTGCATACAGTAGGTGAATATCTTCATTTGGCATGTCTGCAGCATCACTGTTTTAGGTGTTAGGAAACAGCACAGAAGTGGAAAATTTTTTTGATGGCTAGAGTGTGGAGCCAATAACATTTTGGCATTCAGCATATTCTGCGACACTTCAGGGGATACAAATCGGATTAATAAACGCTTAATTACTTTAAAAGGAAATTCCTCTGGCTTTAATCGAATATTAATCACTGCTTATCGTTGTCTTTTAGTCACACTTAATTACCGTGCTTTTCTGTTTTTTGTCTCTTTTTTTCTGTTTTCTGGGGTGTGCACAGATAAAACGGTTAGTGTTCTGCATGGCTGAATCACTGCCTTTATTTCTAATACACTTGATTATCTTCTATATCCATCTATTTTTTACTCCATCAAAACCCTGTTTATGATGGATTGGTAAGACCCTGAATGCATATTTCATGCAATACTATACATTAAAGCATTTTCAAAATATAGGAGAACTGTCTACCCTGTGAATGAACACACTGTGGATGTTGAAAATGGGAATTTAAAATAAGATATTGCTGGCATAAAAGTGTGTAAAAGTACTGTATTACTTTAGTGATTTGTTGGTGCACTGTACAGCAAGGTTTCACGTGTGATAAAAGTGATGAGTTTTGACTAAGATAAATCTAGCCTAAGTACAGGACAAGTTGAATGGTTTACATTTCTTGTTAATGTAGATTTACTCTCACGCCCACTACCCACCCATTACCTGTGGCTATTGAAAGAGATGGACATTTTTGCAAACCTATCACATGTGGAGGCTTAGGCATTTGTCTCCAGGGCACTGACTGACCACACGAACGAGGCTTTGCTGTATCCAGCCCGAATATGACATGTCGCTCTGGAGTCCAGAGAGCATAATTCAACCTGATTGGCTAGCTCTGCTGGAAGGCATGATTCTGGCCTGTCCAGTACCGTACATCACTGTGGCCCAGGGGCATGGTGGGAATGGGGGAGGAGCGTGTTATCCTGGTCCAGTTAACACCGGTGACTTAGATGAAGAAAAGCCTATTGGTTGAAAAAAATCTATATGATTTTGGGGTAAAAAAAAATCCCAAAAACCCCAAAACCTACCAACATGTTTCTAGTTGGCATCCATTCAGGGATTTTCTCTTTCATGTTCCCAGTGTCTGGCCACTTTCTTCTCTCATACTCTCTCACACAGTTGCCTCCGTAACACTTTACATGCTCACGTACACATATGTGCAAACGGTGTGCGCTCTAGCATGTGCTCCTCTTTTGTTTCTCAATTGTGACACAAAGTGCTATGGGCCAAACTGTGGAGCGCGAGGGATGCTTAGCCCGATTCTGTCTCTCTCAGTGCCCTCGGATGCCCTGCAGGCTAGAGAAGATGGCCTGAGAGACTTCACCATGTGCCCTGCTTCCATCATATAAGACCAGTCTACTCCCTTAGCACTGCAAAACTATGGTTCTATACTCTGGCTGCCATTGTAAAAATAGATCAATTAAGTACTTTATGGCTTTGCTAATGATCTCCGAAGTTTAAACTCCAGTGAAGTTTTTCTCGGGCAATGAATTGCCAGAGAACCAGGAATCTTGTTTGACTGATACTGTTTTGCTCTCACAGTATTACTCTTTCAAATCAGGTTGCACACAAAAACGTCTCTGGTGCAGTATTTTGGAAATGAATAATCCAACCAACAAATAAACACAAAATAATATTCTCAGAGCGAAGAAGCCTTTTTTTTTTTGTAAAGTCATGAAACCTCTCCTGTCTCTGATATCAGTAATAAGAGAAGGACTGGTGGAGAGCGCAGTAGGAAAGTGATTAATGTACTGCAGTTCCTATGCCACATCCTGGCACGATGCATCCTCTGGTAGGTATTGCCAGCTGGTTCTCCTTCCTTCCTGCGGAGAGTAGGAGTACCAATCTCCACTATAATAACAGCAGCAAATTATGCCGTCTACAAATGAACTATGCCCCCCCCTCTTCCTTTACCATATCATCTTCAAGGCGGGGGGAGAGGGTGGTGGTTATGGCGGTGGGGGGAGATGTGCAACTGATTATCCCCTAATTAACGCTGATACCTCCCCCATGGACAATGTCCCATCTCATCAGTGGGCCGCCGCGTCTTAATGTTAGGTGCTAACTGCCTCCCTCGCACATGTCAGTCCTCGTTAAGGGACTATGCCGAGCAGTAAGTTCCTTCCGTTTAATGGCTTGTAAAAAGATGGTTAACACTCACTATTTGGCTTCCCTCCTTTTTTCTTCTCGCCGCCACAGCTAGATGACAGATACAGTATGATCGAGCACTCTTTGGGGGAAGTTAATTGCAGGCAGAGAGTACCTTGGTGTTTGAAGTGAGATAGTTGAGAGAAGGTAAATGATTGGCCCCTTGGCTATATGTTATACTGTTAAACCAGCCATAGTCACAATATGGTTACGGGTGACTCGTTAGGGTTGTCTGGCGAGCCAGAGGCTAAAAAGATATATGAGGTTAGAAATTATTAGTTGTCCATTACTTAATTATTCATTAGACCAGGCTGCTTCATTAATAAAATACAGTTTTACCACAGTTATTCCATAATGCTTAACAATAACCAATGACACATGAGTGCACAAAACCTCATCAGCAACTCCCTATCTGAACAATTAAATGTTTTCCTTTTGAACTTCACTTCTGAATTCATTAACCAATAACCATGTCTTAGAAATCTATTACGCAGCACAAGTTTACTCTGCCATTAGTCTGCAAGGCAGTAAAAGCAAATGAACTGTCACTTCACAATATGCATGTGTTTTCACTAGACAACAGTAAGAATTCTTCTAATGTCAAGAGCTGTGCTTCTTTTTTTTTCTCTGCATCTCCTCACTCACCCTCGCTCCATTCCTCTCTCCCTCCATCTATGCATTCGTGTTGTATTATGAAAAAAGCAAACACGATTATTTTTGATTTCCCGTTTGCCTGAGCAGTACATTTGGCCCACCCCTCTCTCCCCCGACCCTCTTGATTGAGGGCTAATGAAAAAGCTGTCCTGAGCGTCGCTCCCTCCCTGTATCCATTAAGAATAATTAGACGGGAACAATTTTGATGCCTGTAACCTCGGCGAGTGTGGCTAATGGTGTTATAAATTGCTCCTTGTCCTGGGCCCTGCACGCATTGGCGCGCAGTGGTGGGGGCGAGACGCTTAATTCAAAAGCACTCTGTCAACAGCACTGATTTGTGTGGTTAATGAGAGCGTTTAAAACAACAGGCGCAGCTCATGCATCCTAATGCCGATGGCAGGAGCAGGTTCGATAAAGAGGCTTGTCCACCATAATTAGCCGCGACAAACGCCCAGGATTAAGAGACAGGGGGCCGAACATAGTGTGCCCTCTTAAAATGGGCTGCGTTTGCTCTCACTCTCCCTCTGCCTCTCTTTGACTGACTCTCTACTTATATCCTCTCTTTAACAGCATGACTAACTGCATTGTTTTTATCATCTGTCTCTTTTGGTCGGACAACTTGACTGACATCTCTTCTTTTATAATTCACTATAGCTTTTCTTTCTCACTTCCTGTAATATTTGTTTCTGAGGCAGTAGAGAGATTGGAGTCTAAAAAGTCTCTCTGGGACAGGGACTGCTGGTGGGTGGGGGCATTCAGGCCTTACCAGCTGGGATACATGCTCTGCTCTCACTAAATCTAACATTTTCTGCCCCTGAGGAGTCAACCTATTTCTGTACTGATCTTTACTACAATTTTTTCTCACTGTCTTTAGTTAACTGCTCTGTCTGTGTCCCTTACACCTGTCCAGTCTCTATTCATTCTCCCTTTTTACTTCCCCTCCCAAGTGTTTCTAGACCATAAACTGCTGTCACCTTTCTTTTTTTGTCCATTTCCTATACCTCACTGGCTGGCTTTTACATCCTAACAGTGAAAGGGTCAGATGGCTGTATGCCTGCGGGTTAAAGGCCTCAGGCTAAGAGGAAGGAGAGTCATAAAACTTTAGCAATGCCCCAAAGCTGTCCCTTTGTGTTAAACTGAGGAATAGGAATGATATTCAGAGCTTAGAACGTGAAGAAAGTGCATGTGTTTAATTATTTTTTGAAAAAAAAAAAAAATTGAGAAAAGGTGAGACAGATTTAAACAGATATAGAGATTGACACTGGAATCAAGGACTTTCATGGCAATGGACCTGAAACTGTATAAAACGGTTAGAACGAGGGTAACTTTTATCCTTGCCAGGGCTGTGTGGTAAAGGAGCCTCTAATATGTTTTAATCAGCTGTGTTCTGCAGAAGGTCTTCCAAAGGACTGTGTCTGTGTCTCTGTAATGGATAGAGAAGGAGAGAGTGACAAAGCCAGGCCCACTTTAAAAGGTGTTCAATTCCCCTGTAAATGCATGCTGACAAGATTAATTGAGCATTGCAAATGGTAAACTCTGAAACCCACACCTCAAAAAGCGGACGCACATGCACACAGATACACACGGATGCAGGTGTTGACACAGTGATGCACATACCCACACAAACAGGCGTAAACACACACCAAAACACTTATATATGCATACAGACACATACATATTGTCTTCATAAACACACATTAGTCTGCACATACTCACAAGTATGCACACCAGTGTGCTTGCTTGCACACATACATAACACACATACACACACACACACACACACACACACGCGTACACACCCCTGCTGGCCTCCCTCAGCCTACTTCCACGTGTCTTGCCCAACACAAATGACTTGATGGGCAGTTAAATGCAGGGGTCGAGGGTTAAATGAACACCGTTGTTTATGAGGATGCGGTGTGAATCCATTTGCATTCTAATATTCCCTCTATTCTGAGAGACACACACATGCACACACACACGGTCCCGTTACGGGCAAAAGGGAGGGTGCAAGAGGAGGGGAGATGACTGGTGGACGGCTTGTTTTAAAATCCCATTATCAAGTTATTTATGGAATTCATGGCCTGACAACCTCTGTGACCTTGTTTTGTTAAACATGAACCAGACACGATTCCGGCACGTGGTGCTGCCTATTAGCTTTTGTTTTCAATAGCCTTAAAATGTCAGCAACTTCAATCACCCCTTGGGCAGCTTTCCACTTGTGTGTTTTGGCCCTCATCAAATGGACACATGGTACACATACACAAACATAGTCTCACACATAAAGACATACACATCCATAAGGACACACATGCATGCACACACAATCATTCACACACACACATATAGTATGCCTGCATGCAAACATGCAACATATACACACCAGCAAACACACAACTTGCATACAAAAAAAATCAAAAATGCATACATAAACACACATTCCCAATATCCAAAAACCAAGGCATACAGACAGACATCATCCCATCCCAGACCAGACCCCATTATACCCTGTCTGTATTTGTGTTTGTTTGGAATTTAACCCAATCTCTATGGCTAGTCATGGGCTGACTGACACACAAGGATGAAATCCATGCAAATCCCAACAACCTTTTTACCCTAATGCTCCTCTTTAAACATGGAAGGCCCATTCGTTTCCCTCTAGCTATCAGCAAAGAAAAACAGTCAACGGCTACTCATTACATGTAAACCAACTAAAGGATTATTCAAAAATGCTGCTGTCCCCATGATGTGTGAGAGTTCCTAGTGGGAGATGGGGAAGTGGCTGATGGTTTGCATGGTTGCATGCAAAGACAGACTTCACTCTAAGGTGAAAAGTGCATGTGTTTGTACATTTCATCTATGTTTTTTTTCTATGTGTGCGTCTGAGTAATCACACCATTAGTATTCCCTTACTCGGTGACCTGCATGTGGGCTGCCCTTGTTGGCTGTGCAGTATGTAGTGGTGGGGTCGTGAACATTTGGAGGTGTAAGCCTAGCCTGACTACTCTCCATCATGGTTTGCCACACTCAGGGCTCAATTTTCATGAAGGGGAGTGAGGGAGTTGTTAGCAGAGAGAGGAGTTTTAATTGATCTAAATGATTTTCACTGTGAACTGTTTTCAGTGTGTCAGTATCCAACATGCCTGTTGAGTTGCAGTTGAAACTGTAGAGTAATTAATCAAAATGACAACTTTGGTGTGCACATGGGCACAGAGGTTTTTTGGTTATGTTGCAAAAGTATGTTATGCTTGTACAGAATTTAACCAGCAGATCTGCTGTGTGTAATTGTGGCTTGGGGGTTCACATTGTCACTCCAGTGAGACTGCAGACAGAACAGATACCTGCTGCCTTCAGATGGCTTTAAAGAGAGTCACTGGTGTAAAAGAAAGGCAGTCCGAATAAACTAGTTGTTGATTACAGAGCTTTTTTAGCTTGATGACATGTCACCTGGTTGAAAAACATATAATGAAAGTGGACAGACAAACAAAACATGTATAAAGTTGTTTTAAAGTGGGATTTCAGGGAGTTTTAACCAAAATATTCTGGAACACAAGTGCGCTGAGCTGTCGACCTGCTTCAGTCCTCAGATTGCTGCCATATTTAATTACACCACAGTGTGTACATATATTATGATTATGCCTGTTTAAATAAAGAACAGAGATAACATCCTGCAGTTCTACAATGTTCCTTCATTCCATCATCTCTTTCTTGTTATTTGCCCACAAAACTCTCGGCAAACGCCACTGGCAAAGAGCAAGTGTTTGAAGAGGGCAAAAGTAAAATCGAGCCACAGACTGCCCCTGTGTGTCTTACATTATTCAACGAGGCTCCAGCTGTGAGGCATAGAGGATTAAATCCCTCACATTCTAACATATGCCAGCTAAAAGACTAACACTGGTGTGGGCCTGTGCCATCAGGCAAAAATAGACTAAAACAACAACAGTTAAGCAGCCCTCATGTACTTCATGATACTTTTCTAACCCTTTGAGAAGATAAAGCCTAACACTGATTAACATTTAGTGATCAATTGTGGCAGCTATAGGTCTGCCACAGGCCAAACATCACTACTCAAAGTCAATCCATTATATATTGGCTAAAAAATATAGTTAATGGTCTTAGAATTGAATACATTATCCTTGGATTTGTGTGCAGCATGCACTAGCAACACTAGCCACATTAATAACAGTTTTAAAGTTGATTTAATTTTTTTTCACAGTCTCTAAAACACACACTTCTTTATTTTTAAGTTAAAAAAACTTATTTATTTAATCACCACATAGGTATCATATTAAAGAACTGATATCACAAACTGTTGACTAAAACGTCTCTTTGATAGGAAGAGCAGATACAGTAAATGCCATCAAACAGCAAGAATAATTGACTTACAGACACTTGAAAAATAGTTTACCAACTCACAAGAAATTCATCATTTCATTTAAGGCATATTCATATAAAGTCCAACTGAAATTCAATTGCATTTTCTTTGCAATGTCTGCTACTGCATACCAAAAGGGAGACATTTATATCTTATATTTTTTGGTTTAATTTGACAGAATACTTTTCCGGTATCCATGTATTTAGATAGATACCTTATTTCAATACAGTCAATCAAACCTTTCATAAAGCAGTAACATCAGTCTATCATAGGCAGATCAGACCATCACACTGAGTCAGACAGCAGCTTGACTCAAGACAAGAGCCACAGCTTGCCTTACAAACATGAACACACATCTTGTCCTGCACCTTAGCTTGCAACCAAACAAACATTCACCAGGGAAAAGTGCAACACTAACGTCAGTTTGAAAGCTAGATAGCTAATTAGCTGCTTAGCTGCAGCAAATTAAAGAACATCTCAATGTTCCTTTAAATGTCACTTCAGTCCAGTTAGATGCTGGTGTGGTCTTTACTCTTCAATACTATTAACAACACGCTGCTGCCCATGACATGTAATCATAGCACAAGTTTGTGTACTTTCTCTTTTGTTCCCTATAGTGTTACACGAGCACTCTGGTCTGGCAACTGCTGTCAATCAGACACAGCCATGCCCCTCCGTTCAGCTGAGACGAAAAGAGTAATTTCCGATTTTCCCCCCAAAACCCTTTATCTTCCTTTTAATAATAAATAAACTATTAACAGTACCTTTACAAAACATGATAACATTATTTTTGATATTTGATTAAATGTGATTTCTTTAGTCTTTAATGTAATAATGTAGATAAAGTGTTGGGGACCGAGCAGGTAGACATCAGGATATATTTTTCAGATATGAAAAATATCAGCTTTAGTTTACTCCGAAATTTGGAAATTCAAAACAAAAGTGAATATTAAAGGACCACTGTGTAGGATTTAGTGGCATCTAGTGGTTAAGTTGTTGATTGCAACTAACAGAACACTGCTCGCATCTATAGTTACCAACCTGGGAATGAGAATGGGCTGTGAAGTGTGTAAAATAATCTATGGTGGCCGTGAAGCTCACAGCCAGTGTTTGGTTTGTCCCTTCTGGGCTACTGTATAGATCCTCATGAATGTAACACACAAGACCTTTAATTAAAGTGGGCCTGTACAAGAGGTCCAGAAAAGAAAACTTAACCTAAACAAAGCAAATTGAACTGCAAAAGAGCTAAACAACTCACAGGCTGACTTTACAGATGACACATGGGGGAACATACACTCAGTTTATTAGGTAAACATAGCTAAAACTAATGCAATCTAATACAACAGCCCTGCAGTACATTCATGAAGGTTATAATGTTTATTTTTTGTTGAAACTGTTTCAGAGAGGAGTTGATTGATGATTTGATTTATTTTGCCCACCCCATTTATCAATGAGGGTAGGCTAATTCATTATCTACCCACCATTCTGTACAGATCAGCCAAGCAGTTGTTTTGTGTTGTCAAAGGTGGTAACCACATTTTGCACTGAAATATCACTGAACAATGTTTTATTAATGAAAGGATTCAACAGGCAAACATCTCTCAACATGACTAGACATTTTGTAGAATGAATTTACCCCATGTTGACAGTGCAAGCAACACAATCAACAAATCACTAGAAGTCCATTCATTTCCTGCAGAGCTGAGTAAAACCCAGATGATGTGTGGACAATCAACAAGCTTGTAAACATGGCTCAAGTATTCACGGTCATCAGCTGTCGGCAGCTAATCAGATTTATGTGCTTCTTGTGTCTCTACTGTTGGAGTTTTGCTTCATTACTAATAATTCTGTTTTTAAAGACTGTAATGCTCGGAGAAAGCTTGCATCCTCTGCAGGGGTTCATTGGAAACTGACATCATTTTATTGTTGTTTTTCCAATTAATGTAACTGAACTAACACTTCTATTTTTCCATGTTAACTCAAAAGAAAGTAAGGTCAGGCTATGGCAGCTTATCTACTAGTTTCTTTGCAGTCTGAATAGTTATTGTCTTTACTTAAAAGGTTGCGATACTCAGACAGACAGAAGATTTATTAGTTTTAGTCAATCACATTTAACTAAACTATTCAGCACTTGAGCCATAATAGTTATCACTCTATGCATCTAGTTTTAAGTCTTAATTGTTAGGTTCACTATTGCTTTGCTCATCTGACTCACCCTGTGTAGATGGAAAAAAAGCTTATCATGGCAGTTATATGTGTGATATCATCAATAGCAAATTTCTGTTGTGATTGACAATAACAATTTCCTGCAAATATCCTGTTCTAAAGTACATACTCAATCAGAAATATAAACATTTACTCCTGAACATGCACTGACATGTGTATGCAGCTGATACAAAAACATACTCACCAACTCACAGAAAGCCCTGGGATGTAGTGTAGGTGGTTGTCAGTGCCCCAGGAAAGAGTCATTTTCACTGAGGGAGAGGTGCCAAAATAACTCAGTCCAGGCCAACAATTGGGTGACTGCTCTGCAGAGATGAGGAAGAGAGAAAAAGAAAAAGCAAGGGAAAAAGTTTCTGTGCAGTACTGAGGTGTTGCTGCAGGATTAATCAAAACCAGACTGAACTACTATACCTACTCTTACTTTCCTAATGTAATGTAGTTAATCTTTAAAGTGACTTCCTTATGAGCCAAATCCTCATGAATTCTAATTATGGTCTTTTCAAAATGGGGAGAAGTGTATTGCAAAAAATGGAACGTAAATATATTTTACAATGATTTTGACCCAGAATGCTGTGCCTGACTTGCCAATACTTAAAAGCAACAAATGACCAAAACAGCTGCAGCCAGATTCTGTGTATTGTATCAACTCATACTCAGATATTACGTTAGTATAAACATGTATGTATATGTTCTTGCAATAGGGAAGTCCCAATCCAACTTTAAAGATTGTTATCGGGCTGATCAAGGCATTTTTTAAGTGATTGGTATCGCCTATATTGAGCTATATTGACCCAATCCAATCCAATCCAATCCTTAATTTGTTTTGCACATTTTTTTTACTCACAAGGCTTTCATGCATGTTGTCAACTCTGTCCGCTCTCTGTTTTCTCCTCAATTCCTCTGAGCTCTGCGTGCAGGAGCTCAGCCCCGCCCGCAGGGAAGCACCACAGGGTGAAACAGACAGCAGTGGAGAGCCGCATACTCACCACGCCACTGCAAGTGCAACAGAAGCTGCGCAAACAAAAAGCCAGTAAGAGTAATTACTATTAAATTACTACTTTTTTATAGCCTACTTCATAATTTTGTAAAAAAAAAAAGAACCAGTTTGGATCCAGGCAGTTTTTTTCTAAATGTAATGCAGAGCTATTCACCTGTATTATCTAAGATAAGTATCGAATCGGTATGAGCAGTTTTGTTTTTTTAAGAATGATGACCATGCTTTGTACTGTGTGGGACACTCTAGTAATGGCAACAGTGCTTTAGAACTACATAAAGTTTCTTATTACTTACTACTGTCCAACATACAGCGATACCAGTATATTTGCAAAAGAAGTATAAAAATATTGGCCATTATATCGGCCCAGCAATTTATCGGTCTAGCTTGAGGGACAAAGGATCCAGTGTAGCAGATAAGTAGGTTATTAAGTAATTTTAGGGTGTCACTTACAGTGTCAAAAATCAAGGACTGTTTTCAGTCTTTGTTTAACCAAAAGAACTTAACTTTTTATTAATCAATCTAAAAATACAATAGTTTTTCCAGATTCTTTCCATTTTTGCTTTTTGTCAGTCCTAAAGATGCCATTCTACGGCTTCTTGTCATTTGTTTTTATGGATGTTCTCAAAAATTCATATACACATACTATATGTATGCTGTACTATACCAGTGCCTTTTCCAATGCATTCAGGACATCAGAGCAGGTACCACACCTGTTCTTTTATGCCACACTTTTGCCTCCAATCTGTATTGAAACTCTCTCCAGGATCCAAAGGTGGTCCGTGGGGCCTCTTGGGCAGAGAGCCTGCTCCTCTCCCTCCACACCCTACATTAGTTACCTCTCCTGGGAGAGTGTGTGTATGAGTGTGTGCATATGTATGTGAGTGTGTGTGTGCTCGGATGGCAGTGCTCCCCAGTGTAGTGTTGGCCCCAGGCAGCACAAGGTAACATCAAACGATTCTTCTCTTTATGACTTATTTATTTATTATACCAACTCTGACTGTGTGTGTGTGTATGTAGGAGAGAGAAAAAGAGCGAGTGTGAGTTCGTACTTGAACAGGCTTATGTGCATTTGTCATCTGTGCCAGTTTGTTTTCATTCTGTCCTCATACGCCACCACCGGTTGCAGCAGCGTCCTCCCTGGTGGCAAGCAAAGCAGCCGTGGGAGAGTGGGGGGTCCCTGTAACTCCAACTTTGGGACCCCTACCGGTCTCTGTGCTCCAGCCTCCACTGTGTTCAAAGGATATCGGAACCTCCCTCATCTGCCGTAACTACAGTCCCAGAGCAGGCAGATACACAGGAACACATAAAACTGAGGTAGAGAGATGTTTATTGGCACTGTCACCTTGGATGAGTGTGATTTCTAAGACTGGATTCATGCCACATACCATGGGTATGTCTCACATGTGAAACGCCCACTGGTGGAGTTGAACATACAAAAGTCCCCGAACAAAGGCAAATGTGGTAAGGGAAATCCTCCAAGGCTTGCAGACATGGCACCAACATCCAAAGCAAATATTAATTTCTCCTCAAGTATTACATTTTACTCTGTTGCCCTTGTGTTTTGCAATTTCTGCAATTTCACATCAAACATGGAAGATTCAATTTATATTTACCACCAAGACTGAAAAAGAAAAGTAGAAGAAAAAGAAAAATCAGTCACAATGAAGAGTAGCATGGTACATTAGGTACACACGTGTCAAACTCGAACATCTTCCTTAGTTTACTCTGCTTTCCCTGGGCAGCAGACTTGTATTTGCAATTCTTTGATTAGTTATCGACCGGGCACTTCCTCTGGTTGTGCATATGGGCTGCTCAAGAGCTCAGAAAGGCTTCAGACAATCAGGGCTCCTACCTACTTTACCTGTGATGAATCGCATTACCACTGGACCAAGTGCCGGCCGAGCCCTTTGCTGAAAAATCGGCCAGCTAAAACGGGCGGACGGGAAGCCGTATGGCAGAGCACTTCGTCCCGACACTTCCCCCACCCCTTGCCTCCCTCCAAATGAATATCCAGCCCCGTCCTCCATAAAGTGCATTAGGCACGGAGAGTCATTAGTACAAATGGGCTCAAGGTACTTCTGCAAGGAAGCTGTGTGTGTGTGTGTAATGGGGATGTAGGTAGGGAGGGGGACCAAGCTGGAGGATGCTTATGTCTCTCCTGCCTGTTGTTTGGCGTGCCCACCTAATCCTCTCTACACACATACACACACA